>NC_070630.1:7297692-7641953 GCF_947347685.1 Pleuronectes platessa | reverse complement strand
TCCTTAGTTTAATGTTAGCCTATTACTGAACTTGACTACTTTAAAAAGTGCAACTCTCTCGCTCTCCAAATCTCCACGGACTTCCTCCTCAGAGTTTGTGGAAAACATTAATCACATTTCCCTGGATGGCTTTTCAAAACCAACAGGGGACAGTACTGCAGTCAGGGTTTCCTCATTAGCAGGACGCCATATTTGCTTTATCTCTGCCTGTGGATTGCTCTCAGGAAATTTAGTTTACTCATGTTTCCTGAGATGCATGGTACATTTTTGATGAGGATATAAACTATACAGTTAGTTTTTTTAATGCACAGGCCGCTTCGGGAGATTAATGTTCATCCTCCTCTCCCGTTTTGTACCTCCTGCACTTTTGTTCAGTTAGTTTCCCTGTAGCTGAGGCCAGAGAACTGCTGGAGACAGTCCAGGCACAAAAGGACACACCTACCCAAACCCCCCTCCCTCTGAACCTCTGAACCAGACTCCACTTTCAACTCATTACAAAGGTCACATCAATAGTCCCAAATGCATAGTATGGAAACGGTGCACCTGCCATTAATCTCAGCTGTGGATTTATTTGTGTGACCAGTGTTGCATTGGGCTCTCCAAAGGATGCAGATGATGTTGATGACAAACACACAGATACAGATTTGTTGCTCCATTTGGCAGTGGTCCTCCTGTTCTTCTGTAAATGAACTGAAGAGATGTTTGAATCACAGGCCTGTGCTCTGTTTTTTTTTTCCATCTAACTTCCTGATTATTGGCAGGCTTTAAAAGAGTTTCCCCTTCCGTTTAAAGCCTGATTACAAAACACTGAAACACCCTGAGACCTGCTGCTCAGCTATGCTGTGGAGCCTCGAATGTTTCACACCTTGGAGATGGAGCACAATAAATTTTTTTTTAGATATCATTTATTTGCTGCAGATATGTCACTGGAACCTTACTACCACTGCCATTGGAATGAGATTAAAGTGTGATTTATGATGATTAAAAGGCCAGCAGCTTATTGCACCAGCCTTAAAGTTTGATCTTTAGATTCAGGGTAAAGTAAAAACTATACTTGCAAAGATTTAGCTCGATAGTTTCACTCTAAACTCTAAGTTAGTTGTAGCTGTAGCTAGTTTTTAACTAAGTTACTTAGAGTGTTGCTAAAACTAGAGTGTTCTTTGGTCCTGTGTATTTTTGCGTAAACTGGAAGAGAAAACTACTACTTGACTAGTCACAGAAAGAAAAGGGGAGCTTCTACTCCAAAGTATTTCTTTCACATGATGTATTTATCATTTTACTGAGGGGAAAGGTTCGCCTATATAAAGAGAAGGAAGACGTGATACTGCTGGAGACACTGGTTCACATTTTCAGATATTATACCTCCGGGAAGACGTCCGTCCTGTTACACTCGTTCATTCCCATGAAAAGTTAAGTTATCGTCAAGAATGGTGGAAAAAGAGAGCTGGAGCCAGAAGTTCAAACGCCTGCTCCCCTCTTACCTCTGCACATCTGCTCAGTCACTTTGTTAAGTGGGTGTGAATGTCAAAATCAGCTGATTTAGGAAAATTGGTCCAGGATCAATCGGATGCAGTTCTCACTGGTCCAGCCTCCTATAGATGTGAGTGAAGGGGCTGTCTCAAGATATTTGATCATCTCAGAAGCTGCTCTGAAAATCATACAAGCTTCTTAAAAAATAGACTGTGGGCAAATTGGCGAACTTATGAATCAGTTTTTATATGACCCTGTAGCATATTAACTAAGGTAAAGATGGCTATAAATCTCTCGGGGGGCTTTTTCGAGTAGGACTATGAATGAGAAAACACTTCTATTATGCAGAAGACCTCAGTTGAGGTGGTCGGCCAATGTTGTGTTCGCATACACTCAACTAGATTTGTCTATAGTAGTGAGTCTTTGGTGCAAGTGCTCAAAGCTGTCCACGGATCTGATGTTAACGCCAGGTGTGAACCTTGGCAGCCATTTGCAGCATTAAATCTGCGTCAGCGTATTATTTCTTCCATAGTGTCTTTCATTTCCTGCCTCCACCAAAAGGCCATTAGTTTCAACCGATCATTGGCCAGTGGCTCAATCCCTTCCAGGCTTTAAACAGTAAAAATGTACAGTATCGTGAATAATGGATATGTGTTTGGTTCGACTGGAGGATTTGTGCCTGAGGATTACACCGTCTATTCTAAAAGGCCCTTGAACGGCTGAAATAAGATATCAGAAGAGTCTGTAGGAAGCCAAGTCTCAGTGAGGGCTGGTGACCTCTGCCTGCATCTGCAGGAGGCCTCAGATCTGCGCTGTCAGACTTGTGGAGCTGAATTACAAACACACCGCTGAGCCCACACTCCCAGTCTCTGATGCTGCTCGTTTTTTTGATGCAGTGGAAGCTTCAAGCGCAGATGTTTGAGCAGCTGGCTTTACCTCGGTGAATGGAAATACAAGGACGAGTGTTTTTCTTTCGCCAGATACAGATCGTTATTTCAATCGGCATCATATTCTACAATCTCGTAGATAAATATGTTAACATCAAGATTTGTGCTGTTATTGCTATGGAAAATCCTGAATCTCCCCTTTCACCAGGTCCACACTAATATTTTCAGGATATTTCAGGAAGTTTGGTGCAAATCAATTTAATTATTTTTCCATAATCCTGCTGACAAATAGATATCTGATTGAGTATTGATAAATGTGTACATGATAAATCCCAATAAGACCCCTAAGGTTACAATATGGGAGAGTGGTGAGGTATACTGGACTGGAAACCGAGTTACCGATCCGCTACCAGTGCATTTGATGACAACAAGAACTTGTATATTATATTTTATACATACTAACCCATTATAAATGTGATAATTGCTGTCGTTGTTGTACGCCCTGGCTAAATAAGACAAGATTCATTGATTATTTCCTTGGCAGAAGCCTGTACTTGTCTCTTTAACCAGATCTGGTTTTATTTAATTTAACGCTTTGATGATTTTAAATGAAGTTTATTGCAAATCGATTCCGATCTTTTGGTGAAATCCGGCTGAGAAACAAACATCTGGCTGTGTTTCCCACATGCAAGTCTTCACAGGTGTGTACAAGACAAATTCTAATAAAACACGGCCCTCAGGCTACAGAATGGGGGAGTGGTGAGTGGGAAGATTACTAAGTTTTTATCTAAAAAGTTGTTTTTCCTTGTGGGAGTTTGCTCTAAATGCCGGAGACGCTGGTGTCTGTTGGGGTCAGGGGTTGTTTGGAGGTTAGGTGTGAACGGCCGACATGAAGGCTGTGCTGTTACAGCCGTGCTATTAAGGGATTGAACTTTGAACCTGTGCTCTGCCCCGTCAATCAGCCCTCTACCAGCGTGACCCTGAAAATTGACACTTGTGTCTCTGGGCCTCGTCTCCTTCTCCGTTTCTGCCGCCGCTCTTCGCTTCACTCTCACTTGTCAGCTGTTTGTTTACGGTTTTAAAACCCTCTCAACAACAACATTTCAGCTTCATGTAACCGTGACGGATTTAAAATCACTTAAAAGAGGTTTTGAAGTAATCTTCTCTGATAAGAAACACGATGGATGTATCTAAGAATAGCCTCGTTCTCTTCTATTGGACATTCCTTGAGTTTCACCAAATGAGACCACACCTGTTCGACAACAATGGGCTTTTGTAAAATCCATCAACTATCAAAGTAAAGTGACTCCAGTCATATAATAACCGCTCTGTTCAACTCTCGTTTATTGACTTGGATTATCACTCAGCTCTTGGGATAAGAAAAGATTACTACTGCTACTACACGGCCACTTCAAAGTATCAGTGGCACTCATTGCTTGTCATTCATTTATTACCAAAGAAGAAGAAATGAAGAACTTGAAGGACCATAATCTTTTTTTTTTTTTTTTTTTGTTACATAATTTAGACATTCTTGTCCTCAAAAAGACTCTGAGTTTGGTTTTCGAACATTCACAGAAAACCCACATGCAGAGACATATTTGTTTGAGACACATAATCTGTCATCAACATTTTATCACCCTTATTGTCTGACATTACATAAATTGTTTTTGGTAGTTAAGTTGAGGGCAGGGATTGTTTTGAAAAGTCCCTTGTGATGTGTTCAAGGACGCTCCCCAACTGGGTTTTTATGGTTGTTACATCAGCAATATTGTTTTGTAAGAAATGCCAGAATTAATCTTATTTTTCTTGTGACCATCCGTTTCTCATTTTCAAATATAATAGCTTGTGGAGGTCCAGAGTTCAGTCTTGGATGTGCATTCGCTGGAGATCATATGATCTGATTTAAATCTCCAGAAAAACCACTGAATGGGCCTTGAGATGAGATTGCTTTTGTCAACAACATAACTTTTAAATAAACTGCTGTGCTCTCATTGTCCTACCAAAGAGAAAATTACTCCCGGAAAAACACTGTAAATACTGGATACATCTGAAACGTCAATACAGAAGAGCTGAACATTGTGGTGGACTCATTAAAAGGTCCATCAAAGCAAATTAATCTGGAACTAGTTTACGATCAATTCTTCATTGAATGTGGTTTTCTTCGGAAATGTGCTGAGAATTCACTGGTTCTGGAAAATACGGCTTTGTAATTGTTTTGTTATTCGCTATAAAAGTAATGTAATAGGAACATTAATTTCTGTCATGGGAGAAAGTATTATCTTAAATTCCATAGACATTATTATATATTGAATATTACAATAATTATTTGTTGCAGTCCTACAATTTCATGAACTACGTTCAGTTTGTAGTGTTTTAATGCAGGAAATGAGCTCTGGCTTTTACTGTTCTGACCACTACCCATGAGAAGAAGCTCTAGGGACAAATAAGGGACAGGATTGTGTAGTTGGGTTGATGTTTCAGATTGCGGTTAAGGCTCCAGGTGTTCTGGCAGACACTGAGCCACTGCTCCACTACCCAGAACTGAGTCAGGTGAAGTTGTGTCAAATACGCCAACCCCCACCCCTCCAGCCTCTCAGCTGTCCGAGGAGCTGTTCTGTGCTTCCCCCACAGCCCTGACCTTAAATTGATGGATGTTTATTTTGAGGCTCAGCAGGGGTTTGGCTCCGAGCTGCACATTAGACCTTTTCATAACCACTCACGAGCAGGAGCATGGCCTGCGGTCCTCTGGTGGAGCACGACGATGTTGTTCCAAGGCTCCTGCTTAACACAAAAGGTCACCTGGTTGTTGCTGTCGAGGTTCCCAGCGTCTTGCTGAGACCAACCAGATCAGTGGCATCTTCAAAACCAGCTCTCCAAGCCGAGTCGTACAATGGAAGCATTTTTACATCGTGCTTTTATATCCTGTTTATCGTTTTTCCAAGCTTTTTTGTCCCTCAAGTGAATTTTTATTTCCATTGCTTTATTTTGATCTTCTCTTTTCTTCACTAACTTTTTTAATCCTGTTTTGTGAGGCTCACTGTAGTTGATTTAAACTCCCCAACGTCCCATTTAAATTGTAGGAGTTGAGATAAAGCTTCAAGCAATCAGACTTAACCATTTAAATCTTTGTTTGCATTGACATAATAAAACTAAATAAAATAAATGGATCTATATATTTTGTTACACAAACTGTGCGCCATGTGTGCACAGTTTTTATATCTGCATGTAGACACATGGCTCAGCCTTGACGGACGTTGCATTTGTATTATGTTTTTGTGCAAAACTTAATCTGGATCAACTGAAATCTGCACCCATGAGACTCTTCAACTGGCCAATATGGGCTGGAAGAGGGAGCTTATGGGAGTCTGAATCTGTCGCCACTGCTGTGAAAAGTGTCGGAGTGAGGGTGGAGGGGGGTGGGGGGGGGGTGGTAAGCCGAGAATAAGGCATGCATGGCCGGCGGGGGGAGGCAGGGCAAGGGGGGGGAAGGGTGCTGTGAGAGATACGAGAGGGCTCCAGATGTACAGCTCCGCTATAAAACGCAGGAGGTCGGTCAAACAGATGTGACTTTTAATGAGCGTAATACTAGAGGAGGAAACAGGTTAATGGGCGGATATAACGTGTCACTGTGTAACCGAATGTCACTGAGGAGCTGAATGTGGCTCAATTAATGGGGGAGACGGAGCAAGAACATCCTTTCCCTCAGGAAATGAGAACCACTGAACCATTGTTGCTGTAGCCGACCGTCATTGTGGATCATCGCACGCAGAAGAGGATATGTTCGTGCTAATACTGTAGATATATATATATGTGTGTGTGTGTGTGTGTGTGTGTGTGTGTGTGTGTTAGTGTGTGTATATATAGGCAGACACTCTAGCATTTCGATTTACGAGGCTCTGGGCTGTTAAGGGTAGAGTTCATTCAGTTCCCTTCCAAGAACACACTGCCTCAATGATATGACACTTACTGTATATATTGAGCTTTATTGGATGTGTTCACATTAGACTGGATCTAAGAAGATCATCTGGCTTCTTTTGGATGATAGGCTCCAGCAACCAAAGACAAACATGTTTTATAGAGTGTAAGAAAAAATCCCGCGATTTGATTTCTGTGTCGATCAGTTTTTATTTCAAGGCTTTTCTGCCTTATGTCGTATTTGAGAGTTGTGGCAGGGATAAACAGGAATGAAAAGAGACGGGATGACCTGCAGCAAAGAGCCTTGTGTCCAATAGATTAGATGCGTGAAAATGACCTTTCTCCTCGTCCTATGCCTCTGAAGTTTGTCAATGCATGAAAAGAGCCCCTTGCTATTGGCAAACCTTGTTTATTGTGACATGTTCAAAAAATGAGCCCAGGATTTCATGCAGTGTGATGTGCTGCGAACTTGCAAGACTGCTTTTATTTTGACATGCAGTCTGTGCTTTGCGTGCCGTCAGTCTGTTTGGTTTCGGTTGAGTAAAGCAGGGACTGGTTCCACTTACATAAACAATGGAAAGATACATGCAGACAAGCTTAGAGTTCTGGGTAACTTTTTTTATTTATTTAAAAATGACGGTCAACATCTAAAGATTGAAATAAATCTTTGTTTTTGTGAAATTGTCTATCTAAAGAGCAAAAATCTGTTTATCTATGTGTGAACAGCCAAGGATGCTTTACAATGTTATTATAAAGCACTTTCATGCTGTAAATTAGATCCAACCAGTTAATTTTCTCTATATGAAGAGGGTTTAATGTGTGAGCACAGAAAAAGGTTACAAATCAACCATCTATGTAAAGATGTGCTACACTGATTGGAGCATAAAGAATCTGGAGCTGCCCTGATTATGCACAATACGCTTATAATGTGTCTGAAATGTTCCATTCATGTTCCATTTAAAATCTCCATAAATATTAATGTGTTTTGTTGTGTTGGGATCGGGGACCGAGCAGCAGCTCCGGCAGACTTCCCTGGGCTGCGGCGCGGGGGGGAGGAGGAGGAGGAGTGGTGGGAGTTAAATGTGGGGTCAGACTGAGGTCATAACTGGGAAGCCGTCTAAATCCAGGAAGCGGGGGTAACGCAGGCACGCTGACGTCGAGCCTTATGGGTAGAATTAATGCACAGCTTCTGTGGGTCTGTTTGCTGAGCGCAGCTAATTGAGCGGTAAAAGCAGAAATCACATGCATAACAATCACGTTCTGCTGAAAGGCTTATTTTAATGTGTGTTTTGTCTGATTTTAAATATGTAACGGTCTGAGAATTCCCAAGTGCAAAGGCGCAGATTAAACAAACCTATACGCAAAACGCTTTTCAGCATGTGTGCGCACAACTCATTTTTTCTTTGACGCCACAATCAACATTCCACATTGAATTAGATTAGAGCAGGGAGAGAATGTGTGTTGTATTACCTTCTGGCACACGCTGAACTCAGAAAAATGCAAAGGGCTTTCCAAGTCATGAGTTGGCCGATTACTTGCGAGTGCAAAACGCCCCGTCTCAGTGGGTCATGCTAAGGTAAATGATAGAGCTGATCCGGAGCCAGAGCAGCATTATATCATCTCTGTCGGTCTCTTTCGACTCTGCAGGCCTTGACTTGATGAAACACAGGCTGAGGGGAGGAGGCGTGAGTAACGACTACCTGAGAAATCAAAACGCATTGCTCACACAACAAGGAATCCTGTGTAAATCGTTAGTTAAATCATTATTCCTCTCTGGGGGATGCAATGATTGACCACAAGAGTTTTTCCTGAATAGTAATGTTACTGAATTTGTAAAACGTTTTTTTGTATTATTCTCCATTTTGAAAGTATCAAAGCCACATTCATTGTATTGTTTTTCTTAAAGTTACCGTAGGTGAAAACATTAGCATGCCAAGCTAACTCACTAAAGCTGCTCTCTGACAGTCCGGACATTTTCCAGAATTTTCCGGAGGGGCTGTATGTGAGTTCACAAAAGTCATTCATCTCGGCCCTCTAAAGATAATTGTCCGGGAAATGCCAGAGTCAACCCATGTGAGGATACAGCAGGAAAATGACAGGAATCTCCACATTGAGCGATGAGGAAAGACGATGAGATATAAGGGTCGACGCTGATGTCGATGACCTGTAGACAATAATATGTGATTTCCACAACAGAACTTATGCGTCATGTCCTGCCTCCTGCTTCTCTGAGGTTCCAGCCCTCGCTTGAATGTTCTAGACTTTTCTGCTTTTTCATCTATTGTGTAAACTGTAGCACAAGAACAGAAAGCTTGATGGGCATTGTGAGGCTTCGTGAACCTGTCTAAAACAAGTGAGCGTGTCACAGAACTGATGGCTTTCATCTGTTATCACATGATACTCACACATCGATGAGTGATGTTTTTTTATTTTATTCTCTTCGGATGGAGAGTGTTTTCGAGTGACGCTGCATTTTTGTGGAGGGGGGAAAATGAAACGGAAAGGATGCAATAAACATGTTTTCCACTTTATTGAGAACATGGCCTGTTTCTGTGCGGTTTGCACTTTTAAGGTTTTATTAAGAACAAGGGGTAGATGGAGAGAGACAGAGAGTTGGGGGGGGGGGGGGTAGAGAGGCAGGCAGACTGGTGTAAACACCACTGGGAGGGAAGAATGCACCCCCTGTTGTCCTGACCTTTGACCCCGCTGAATGTAGGCCTCAGGGGCAGCCCATGTCTGCGGAGAGACAATGCTGCAGATACCTATTGAGCCCTGGCTTTTTACTCCTTTACAATCCCCCCTGCTATTTTACGCTGCGTTCTCCACTACATAAAAACTTCTCGCCGTGCAGGGTCCAAGTTTGGATTTAGAAGCTGCATTCAGGGAGTCGCTATTGTGCCTGCACACAAGACTGGAGGGGGGAAAACACCCACACACCTCCTCTCTCTCTCTCTCTCTCTCTCTCTCTCTCTCTCTCTCTCTCTCTCTCTCTCTTTCTCCTCACTCTCTCATTCACTCTTTTATTTTTTCCTCCTGGGTTATTTCCCCCTAAGCCCTCCGACATTCTGGCACCTGTTTTCCTCACAAAACCATTAATTTCTCACTGAATTATTAACTCGGAGCCCACAATGTGTCTGGCACTCGGTGACATGTCCCCTGACTTTGCGGAGGGGCAGGGGGTGCGGTTTCCCTGGCAACCCAAAAAAGCAATTTTGCCAGCGTCTCCCGTCTGCGTCTGGATCATGGCCTCCTCCGCCAAAATGGCCTTCGCCGGAGAATATTATAGGATTAATATAAATACAGGAGATAGAGCCAACATTTTGTATTGAAGAGGCATGGTGTGCAGCCGGCTGTGTGCTTTCAGCGCGACAATTTGCAGGAGAGTGCATTTGCCCATCACAATGGCTGTGTAGTGCCGGATGAGCCTCTGTAATGAGCACAGTGGAGTGGGAAGGAGTGAGTGGCCTTTACTTTCTGTATTTTAGGAATATAGCTGACACTCGATGGAGAGGAAAAAGTTGTGGTCGAAAAATAGATAACATATTTTAAATGAGTTGTCGCCAGTGATGCTAAAAAGAATGATATTAAAGCCTGAAAGATTAGGGTTGGCAGTATTCTATCAAATATGAAACCAGTATAACATCAAAACCATCATCGGATTTTACTTCAATATAAATCACTACTAATCAACATTACCTAGAATTTCCACAACATGTGGCTCCAAGGATCAGCAGCACTTGACTTTTTCAAGAAGACAAGCCAAACTAGATGGCCCACTATAGTGGATTTAATATCACTCAAATTGGATGAGGACCCCCCCCACCCCCAAAAAACTCTAATATAGAAGGTCTACATAAGAACTATGAGTTTAATTTGTTCAAAATATTGATTTGATATGCATAACATTTAAATACATTTATTAGAAACAGCAGAAATAAACTGCCCATGATGTTGGTTATTTGGACTTACGTGTTTATATTGATAAAAGGTTCAATAAGAAATGTGTGACCACCAGATGTAGGTATTTTGCAAACCAGGCACGGTCCAAAATGGAACCAGCCATGTGAACCCAGCTCTCCAAGTTGAAAGCACGGTTCTTTATGTAAGGCAGAAGCACATGCACAACGAGATGAGGCTGAAGCATATTAAGTGATAGGTCATCACGCAGAGACATGGCAGCAGCTGTCATGGCGTTCTTTGAGATGTGTATTTCACCACCGGGGGGGAGCCATGTTGGGGGAACACTCTTGACCGCGTAAAGCGAGAGTCGGGTCAAAGCGCCACAGATGGAAGCGCCGAGTAACACACACTAGCCGGCATAGTGTGGGCTGAAGTACGGCTGAGAGGTGGGAGGGGAGGGCTCCCTTTGTAGCTGTGAAGAGCAGCAACAGTGTTTTGAAGTGGATACAGGCAGTTACTGAGAGCCTCTGGAGCAGATTGAGCAGAGGCGGGGTGCAGCATGGAGGAATGCAAGTCAAAGCAGGCTGCAGGGTGTAGCAGCGGTGTAGTCCGGAGATGTAATGTGTGAGCAGGAGAACTTTTGTTTCCCATCTTTCCTCAACCTGAGGACTGACCAGAAAATGCACAATGGTTTAGATTTTGACCTGAAAGCTTCCTGACACATGATGAATGAGCTGTTGATGCTGCCGTGTATAGTTTGAATCCATTTGCAGATTTAGTTATCCATATTACAGCGGTGATTTCGAGAAAAGCTGTAGTAAGAGCCAGCATGGAGGCAGAGCAAGACTCTTCCAGTCCAGCTCGATTTCCCCCTGCGCTGCTACAGTAAATCTTTACGGTCAGAGATCACACCGCCTGAGGGCACTTCCAATAAAAAGATGTCCCAGTAAAAGACTAACGTGTTTGTTGAACATGTCTTGAGGGGGCTGCTCTGTCCATCAGACAGACAACCTCCCATTTTTTTTAACAAATGGCTTCACACACTTAACAATGAAGATGCATGTATAGCAAGACACACAGCCATCAATCAGCTGACTGTTATATCCCTTGTGCAGGAGATCACTGCATGAGATGAAATATTATATTTTAAAAAACCTAACTTATTTTGAAGATGTAAATCAAACTGGAGCACGACTTTGTCTATGTCCTCCCTGAATAATGTAGAACACATTGCTTGTTCCCAGTCCCCACTGAAAACTGTGCCAATAAATGAATTATGACATGAATGAAGGGATTATAAATACTAAACATCTTGTGAATTGTGAAATCTTATCTGGATTAAATGGATTGAATAACATGAAGATGTAGCCCTTTTTCTTGAAGATATCAATAAGATTATCACCGTTTGTCCTTCATGTGAAGATGAAGGCCCGAGCTGCTATCAGCCTCACAGCAGGGTTCCTCTCATGTCCTCTTTTGTGAAGAGCTGACTTTTCTTTTGTAGTGGCACAGTTGTAATGAGGCTGCGAGGGAAGCGTCTGGCAGATGCCTCAGGCCTGACCGGCTCAGTGGAAGCAGATTTGCGAGGAGATATGACTCGAACAATCACAGGTGAATTGGGCCCTTTGACTGATGAAATTTCTTCCAGTCTAGTTCACTCAACAGGGTGACACTCACCACAGAGCAGCCGGTGTAGAGCCCTGTCGGTTACTGACTGAAGCCGAATGTCACTGCAGGCTGTCGACATTTCAAAAGAGACCGAACCAAAACTGAAGAACATGTGTGTGGATTTTAAAGTTTTACACCACAGGGGCTCTCCACCTATAAGCTCACCCACCTCTTAAAGGGGCACTGTTGCCATAAAGTGCAAAGAAGCATGAAGGCGATTACCACGCATGGAGCAACATGGAGATGTGGATGTCTTGGGATTGGGGCTTGTTCCTTCTCCTGTTTCTGGAATGGTTACAAGTAGTTCCTGTAGATCCAGTCATTGATCCCAAACTAATGGGTATACATGTTTAAAAAAAAATCAACATGTTCTGTGACCAGTGGGGAAAAGATCTTTAACCTTGGTATGTCCATGCACAATGATGTGAAGGCAGATTTGCTCTCCTTCTGGACGTGGATCCATAGCCATGCATGATCCAATTAGCATGATGAGCACCAGGCGTAGTGTGAGGCTAATGGCTGCATGTCCAGGAGAATAAATGGATTGTTAGTATGGATTTCCAGTTCTCCCTAGAGTCTTGGTGGGCTTTCTACAGAGGTTATTGGCATACTTAAACAACTGTATAACTATAAAGTCAAGCCTCCTGCTCAGGCCCGGTTCCAGAACAGAATGCCTTGGGGTGCATCTGAGATTACAGGGGGTGCACCAGTACTATACAAACCAGCTACCCAGCTTCAGTTCAGACTTCGCTTTTTTACACACAGGCCTTTCTACCATAGACAAGCACTTCTGTGTAGTTCTACTGACATGTTGAGACAACAAACAATTACTGTGCTTAAAAGATGGTATCATATCATGTCTTGTGATGTGGAGAACATTTCAGCTGCAACATTTGCTTATTGATATCTTAGATAGCTTTGAATATGAGATAGGTTTTTGATATGTGTGATGTGTGAGTTGTAAAAAAGAACAGAATTCTACACAAAAAAAAAACATGTGACTGCAATTCAAAAATAACGTTTATTTTTTATAAATTGGGGCAGGATATTTGACATAACAAATAATTTTACATTGCCACTTAAAAATAAAACAGATTTTAGCTGAACAAGGAAAGAACACTTTCAGATTTTGAACTTTGTCCAAAAAGTAATCAGTATAATTCTTAAAGTTAACATAACAGTAAATAAATACAATAAAAAGAAATATGGGTTCTTATGAACATAATACATTTAATACATTAATAAAAGAAGCTGTTGTTGACATATATGAACAAATAATTTTACAATGTCATTCAAATTGTAACAACTACCAGTATGTAGACATCAGGCTGTCAGCAGCCATTTTCTCAAACTGTCCCAGGTTCCAAGACAGGGGCACACTTGATCCACCAGGGGGCACAGGATCCTTGTTGGACAGTCAAAAGTCAAAGGTTAAACTATGTACATAACAAATTGTACATTATTATATTTAATACAAACGAGGTATTCCCCCCTCAGTAGAATAAAATGACTAACATTACCCAACAACTATAGCAGTGTAGGATACATAATCATGTTAAAATAAACATAATACTTGATACAATAAAATCTGAAATGTGATTACAAAAAATATTTCTTACCCTCAGAAGAGCTGCAGCCTCCTTGAAGCTGTGCTGAATCTTCTTAGCAGCGTCTCTTTCCACTCTCCAGTTAACTTCTTGGTGAGGTCCTTCTCCACAGCAATCTGGATGAGACAGGCTTTTCTTTTGTGGAGCATGCTCCTTCTGTGTTCACTGAACACATTTTTGAGAGTTGAAAATGAATTTTCACATGTTGCAGTTGATGCACCGAAGGTAAGGCTCAGCTTGAGTGTTTTTAGCACAGTAGGCATGGCTGCTAGAGGCTCACAGTATCGTATCAAAATGTCCTGTGTAGTCCAGTTTTCATTTGATTTGGCCATTTCGTCCTGCAGAAACTGCTGTGCTACAGCAAACTCAGCTTCCTTCATCTCTGTGCCTGTTAGGTCAAGCAGTGGTCTCACTTTGTTTGTGTTCAGGAAATCTTCACTCCCTGGGTGTAAGGTGCAGAGGGCCTGCACCAGTTGGCTGTTTCTTATGCTGAATCTTGCTTTAATCTCTCCCACTACAGCATCCAATGTACTGAAATACAGTCTTTTACACCCAGTCCTCTCTTCCGCTTCCTTTTGACGGTGACCAACTGTGGTGTCCACCACATAGTCACTCAAGTGGCTCAAATTTCTTGGTCGTTTCTGTGGGGGTGCTGCTGCAGGAGGTTCTGAGGTCTGTCTGTCTTGAGAGAATTTCTCCCAAAATGTGTCAAACTGAGTATCACATCTCAGCTTCTCAACACACGCCAAGGCACTTTGGACCAGTCTGACACCAGTGTAGAGGTCTGTGGATTTGGCTTGGAGTGCAGTGTTGGGAGGATCAAGCAAACTCAATATTTGATGCGTCATGCAGGCAATGAACAGGAAGCTGGGCTGGGTAATGGCCTTCAAAAGCCCTGTGGCCTCCATTCGCACCTCTGCTGCACTGGTTTGGGAGCCTTCGATCCCACGAAGCAAGTGGACAATGTTATCAATTGATTTCAGGATCACCGTCACTGTGGCCAGGTGGCCTGTCCACCGTTGCTCAAGCAACCTCTTCAACTTCTCGCCCGTGTACACTGCAGCCACTGTAGGTTTCTTGAAGTACTTGTAGAGTGAGGTGCATACACTGAAAAAGTTTTCCAGTGCGAAATCAGAAGACATGGCGTGCACCACAACCAAATGCAACTGATGATTAAAGCAGTGTACGTATGGCACCTCTCTCTGCAATTCTTCCTGCACGATTTTCTGCATCCCTCCGTGTACTCCAGACATGACACTTGCCCCATCGTAACACTGACTGAGCACCTTCGCTGTATTTAGCCCAATGTCTCTCAACTGTGCCAAAACCAGCTGAGTCAGAGACTTGGCATCACATTGTTTGGTAGTGGCCATTGAGACAAGTCGCTCCCTTACAGTGTTGCTTGTGTCCACGTAGCGAAGCACTATGGATATATTTTCGCAGCCAGTGGGATCTTTGGTGCCATCAACCTTTAATGTGTACCAAGCCTCTCCTATATCTTTCACTATTTCCTCTGTGATGATTGTTCTCATGATTTCAATAATTTCATTTTGGATGTGATGTGATGTGTATGTGGCATTCGCAGGGATGGTGCTAAAAATCCTAGCAAGGTCCTTGTCCTTTTTAAGGGTGTAGTCCATCAATGCAAGAAAAATGCCACTGCCCACCTCACCTCTTGCATCCAAAGCATCATCTGAGCCACGAAAAGGCAGCTGGTTTAAAGCTATAAATTGAATGATGTCAACAATAGCTGCTACATAGGTGCGGTTCCTCTCCAGTTGTGCTGTATTTACAAGTGTGGAGATCTCTGTACCAGTCACACTCCTTGTACGCCTCTCCTTCCACAATGCCACTGACTTCATGTGCTCTTTGCTGGACTCTTGCCTTCCCAGCCCCTTTCCACGTACAAGAGCATGGCGCCAGTTGTTGTAGCCAGTCATGGTGAAAGCATCGGTGCTGTTTTTATTTGACCCAAAGTTTCTGCAGGCATAGCAGAAAATTGAATCTTTCTCACACGAATACTCTAGCCATTCTCTAGCAGCAAACCACGAGCTGCAAAAGGACCGCTTTACCCCACTGTACAGGCGAGTCGGATATGTTTTAAGAAATACCTGGGTAGGCTGTGTTGATCCGAGATCCCCTGGCACTTGCGGGCCGCCAACGGGTGGCAGTGTCGAAGCCGAAGGCTGCTTGTCCGGGAGTGAGGGCGGCGCAGGCAAAGGCAGCGAGTCGGGCAGGATTGAGCTGGCGTTGCTAGTGCTAGCCTCCACAACGGTTATAGAGCTGACGTTGACAGAAGCCAAAGTAACGTCAACTGTTCCGGCTGCCGCGTGACCCACATTGTCTCCATCCTCCTCCCTGCTCCGGTTAATGTCTTCTGCTGTGTTCTTTTTTAACCATTTTCGGATATCCATTCCTAAATGGATATCCAACGGATATATAACTGTTGCTGCCGAAGAAGTTCAACGTCACTACCGTGCGCGCTATAGATATACTATGGGTGCGTGCATTTTGCAAACGACGCCGGCATGACACACGATGCCGGCCGGCGGCCAATCATATAGAGCGACAACATTGCGCCCTCGAGTGTGATATTGCTTTATACAACAGTATAAAGCAAAATATATACTAGTAAAATGTACTGTTAATAATAATAATTGACAATAGATTGTGATTTGTTTGTTTATTTAATCATATAAACGAATGAAATTGCTTCCGGCAACAAAAATAAATTCCCACTGAGCGGACTGTTGCCAAGCAACATATAAACAAAACACCATACATAAATGCGGAGTGATTTTGTCAGTTTGTTGAACAGTCAGAGTGATGTCGGATGCTCATATCTCAACGGTATTTAATGGAAATAGTCACAAGTTTCATTACAATTTGTTTTGTGAGCAAGTATTTTATTATTTTTATCATATTTATAAAAAAAAAAATCTTTATTTTTTTTCAATTGAGGGTGCAAACAATTTTTTTGGGGGTGCAATGCATGCTTATGCACCCCCGTAGAACCGGACCTGCTCCTGCTCCACCATCTAGTTACACACCCTGTTGATATTGATAATGAATAGAAGCCCCTTAGAGAAAGACTGGCAACACGCAATCATGATGCAGTGAATGGAATCTTCAAGCGGTTTACATGATAATTAGCGTGTGCTAGACTCATCTGTTGGACTTTCTGCAGCAAAATAACCCTTCGGCCCGAGAAAGGCCGAACATGTGTAAACTGTAACTGAGGCCAAGGTTCTATCTTCACTCCATCCATCCATCGTCTTACACTTATACTGGCTTGGGTCGTGGAGGTATTCGTCCAAGTAGGGGTGTTCCTTACATCCCTTTCCCCAACCATGCTTTCCAGCTCTTCCTGGGGGATCTAAGGCATTCCTATGCCAGCTGGGATATGTAGTCCCTCCAGTTAGTTCTGGGTCCACCAAAGGGTCTCCTGCCAGTAAGGAATGCCCAGTGGACCTCAGACACAACATGCCTTGCAGCTCTGCTCCTTCTTCAATGCCCACAATGAGACTCCAAGATTTTACTTTATGACACTGATTCATGTTTATGTGTTAATTTGTGCTTTGAGTTTGGTTTCAGTTAGTTATTTGATGTCATAAAAATGGAGTGAAACATCATGATAAACAAGCTTGATTGGTCAAGCTTGTTTATCGGTGGAATCTTGACTCAGCGGCTCCACCCCACGATCACACTCTCATATCCGGGGTAGTTTTGTGCAATGTGAGGAAGGGGAGAGATGTTAACCATCTTTATCAGTCATGATATTTTTACAGTGATAAAAGGATTGATTTCACCCCAAGCTAAGCTAACTAGCTCTGCTCTGTAGTGACAAGAGTGAAAGTCATCAATCCTCTCGCACAACTCTGGAAAAGAAAGTCAATACTGCATTTCCTAAATCGTCAAACTGATGGATTAGATAACACTACATAAGAAACCCTGTAGTCCAGTAAGTACATTTACAAAACCAGACAAGAAGATGAAAATATCTTTAACGCCTCTCGTGTCTCAGTCCAGGAATGAGGGCAGAGCTGACAATAATATTTATGTCTGTTATTCAGTGCAACATATCATCATGTCACATTCTGTAATTATTGTCTCAGCCTGCGCTTCTCAACAGTGTAAAAGTGTTTTGCAGAAAATCAATCACCGAAGCATGTGATCCTCCTGTTTTCAATGTGTGCTGTTATTGCGAGAACTATTATTTCCATGATTTTAGAAGGAGATTATTAGATTTACAAGTAGATGACAAGTGTGACGTTCCCCCGGCTTCCACCCCCAGCCAGGCATTTTATCTTTCAAGGTGCTGAAATCCATTTGAGGTCTGTTTGTTTGCGACAGTGAACCGGAACCTGCAGCTTTTTGTACTCACAAGGTCATTTGTCCGCCCTGGATTCATAACAGCCCCTTCTATACTAAAGGCAGATCTGAGGCCTCGGAGGATTAAGCATCCGGAGGCAGCTCTGATCTGCAGCCAAATCACCGGGCAGACGTGATTCAAGGATGCAGTAAATTAGTGGCAAGACAAAGAGGAGGAATCGGTTCTGCCTCTGCGGTTGCTGCACAAAATCTCAAAGCTGCTCTCTTGATACTGCGGCATGAGAGAAAAGATAGGTCTGAGGAAAGCCGATCGGTACACAGCCATCTTATCCTCCTCGCTGTGCTTCAGGAGACGTCCATTAACCTGTAGTGTCATCATGGGAATAGGTTTGGCTTTGAGGACGCCAGTGTCGGGTCAGTTTGGTCCAGACTGGAAATACCTCAACAACTATTAGATGGATGGCCATGAAATGTTGTGTGGATGTTCATGATTCCCAGAGGATGTATCTTACATGTTTTTTATTTGCAACACAAGCTGATTCGATTTACATAGCTCAAAGTAGCAAATCACAACTTTATTTCCGAGGGGCTTTACAACCTCACTGCACACAAGTCCAAAAGAAGTTTTACTGTGCAGGTTATTGAGGCCATTTCTCACTTTGAACACCTGTATGCTTTCACAATCGTGTTAGCTTATTGATATGCTGCTACATACCTCTGTGTCGGTACCTCCGGGCTTTTGATAGTTGGAATATATCTGACATTCTGGTGCTAGTGTTGAACCACTCACCCTATCACACTGTTTTTTTTTTCTTTTCTTTTGCGTCCCTCTCACACTCTCAAATCAAAATCTGACACCCATTCTCATCTCGTCAGTGTGGATGACAGCAGGCAGCCGAGTGGAACAGCCGCAGAGTTACACAGATGCAGTGTCGGGCTTTCAGAGAATCACAGTTAATGCCTCTAACCCCGTCAATTTGTGAGCTGAGATTGAGTTTCCAGAGCAGCACGGAGCATGTGGTAAAACCAACAAGGGTCTGGGGGCTCCGGGTCGTCTTCTCCATGGGACAGACTGTCTGACCTCCCCTGCAAGAAAGGGCCCATGGTTGTCGTCTTACACTCGCAAAAAGGCAGGCAGCGAAATTTGAGTGAAACACATGTCGTGATGTGCAGACTGAATAAGGGAGACGGCAGCTTGCAGGAGCCTCGCTGCTCCTGCAGTGAAGTCACGCTTTCAAAAAAAAAGGGCAACGAAAGGTTTTTCATCAACCTGGAGCTCAGTGGTAACCAAACTCCAGACTGACTTCACCGAGCCCCGACGCTGCTCACGTAATTTGGCTAAAAATCTTTTAGAATAACAACCGCAGCACCCAGACAGAACAAATCATTATATTACACAGGTACTGAAGTGCTTGGCTTTGTTAAGCAGGAAATAAATTTAATGGTTAAAAAGTAAAAAATTGACTCTTCCTTCTAAACTACTTAATTTTTTCTTCCCTACAAAGTTATTTATGGCTTTTTGAACCTGAAACTTATAGCTTCACTAAAAGGAGACCCGGTTTTACACCAACAATGTGGTTGACTTTGTTCTAAATGAGATGTTTTTTTGATTATGATTTTTATGAGTCCCTAATTGAATATCCCATTAATATTCCTGTTTACTTGTTACAGAACACATAGTCTCATTTGGTAACTTCCATATATGTTGATGTTGCAAAATGCCAAAAACTCAAATAGGACGTCACAATGGACGACTAACTCCGGAACACACTACTTACTGTTTACATTGCAGGGTCTTATTCAGACTTTAGTTTTAATGGGGTTGATAACAGAACGTTGCTTCACATGTAAACACATTCACTGACATTCTGCTTTTTAGAGCCAGTGAGTGTTTCTCTCTTTCCTCATGTCTGAATTCTCGGAGCTGCTTTCAGGAATTCATGTGAGGGATCCTTTTCTTCTTCTTGTTCTTCCTTCTCCTCCTCCTTCTCCTCCTCCTCTTCTGCTGTAGTTGCTGAAGCAGCAGCATTGCACATCGCTGATTGCTTATCTTTTACAGGACAGGACTGTTTTTCTATTCACAGGGTAGGAGTCTTCCCCTCTGATATGGAAAGTGAGTCTCAGATAGGAGAGGCTTTAAATCCTTGATCTGCTCTTTGATGTTAAGGGCTACACTCTGTGCTCGCTGAACTCTATAAATAACTCGGGTTCATGCACAGATTTTCTGGCCGTCAAGAGTATTTTTATACTTTATGAGGCTGCATTAATATAAAGTCATCATATAGGGGGTATTATGTTTAAATTTAAAGCCCACGGGCGCTCGTAAATACCTGCGAAAGCACGAAGCGTAGATCCAAAAAGCTGCAGTAATTCACTCAGGATTCAGAGCAGGAGTGGGTCTTTCTTTTCCCCCAGCTTTTATTCATGACGCAGCAAAGATCGCACGGGTTCGCTCCAATTCAGACTCTTTAAAGTTAGATCAGCCCTGCAGCAGTGTGCTCCGCACCCTCTGCACATTCACCGCAGGCTTCACTGCACTCCTTTATTTTTTATTCTGCCTTTGAGTCTCTTTTAAAAACGACAGAGAGGGGTTATGACCTATAAATTACAAATAGCCCTCTGCTGACTTTGGTTTTGTTTAGAGTGTTGTATTTCAGGTGAACATACTTCTGCTGCACTGAGGACATCATTTTCAACCACGTTTCCTGCTGTGAGATTGAAATACATATGGTTGTGTTCAGGGGCGCCGCTAGGGATTTTGGGCCCCATGAAAAGAATCTTTACAGGGCCCCCAACACAGCGGCAAAATTTTTTGATGCTATTTTACATACAATTATGCATTTTAATGGTATTTTTGACTATCATTACCATATTTGTGAAAGAAGAACAGCATGACAGTTGACATGTACAGTAGGGGAAGAACTGAGCACTCTGAATACAATGGAATTCATTTTGAGTCATTTATTTGCTGCACCACTGATTCTTAAATTGGAAATAAACTCTTCCATGAAAAAATAGCAATTATAATCAGTGGAGAGAAAAAAATCTCAGCAAAAACAAAAACGCCATCAGAATACAAAATGGCCATATATGATTTCTCATCATTTAAGTAGAACTTAATATATGAAAGAATGGCAAATATATATATAATATAACGTTGCCGACTGAGTCAAGCTTCCTTTTGCAACCTTTCAATCACTGGTCCTTGCTCAACTCTTCTCACCAAAAGCCCAACGCCGAGCCTTCTCATGTGCAAAATCACTTATCAGGTCTTTGAAGTCCAGCTTTCTAGCCAACTGACTCTCAATTGACAGCATGGCAAGACTGCAAAGTCTTTCCTGAGACATTGTGGACCTCAAATAGTTTTTTATCATTTTTAGTTTACTGAACGCTCTCTCACCACCAGCAACAGTAACTGGCAGGGTGCAAAATATGCGCAAGGCGATGCACACTTCTCCAATGTATTGTACATTCGACGCCACTTCACATCACACATTTTATACCCATTTTGACTGGTCAGTGCACTAGTGGAAGGCTTTTTCTGTACATGGGAGAAAAGCACACATGGTATGCAATAAAGTGAATTATTACTTTGACTAAAAGTCAGCCAGTCTCTGTTTACCTTTTCTCTTTTATTTGCTGCCTTTGTATAATTCAGGTAGTCAGGGAATGGCTTCCCCTTTGAATCACATGGCATTTCTACTTCTTTCTCTCTCATGGCCAATTTCCTTACTATCTTCTCCCTATCCTGATCAGTTAAAGCTGCTGGCCAGAAACCAGGGTCATCAGTCAAATGATCTTCTTCCCTTTCAAAGACCTGAACATCAGCTTGTTGTTCTTCCTGCCTCTCTGTTGTCTTTCTGGCTCTTTCTGTATTCAGTCCATCCTCCTCTGAATTCCTTTCAACTTCTTCGCCCTCACTCTCTGTCGCCTGTGTTTCTGCACTCTCACATGTCATCTGTACCCTCTTCCATCTCTTCCTCCACTTCCTCCACATCCCTCCCTGACAAACCAGAAGAGGGTCCTGGACCTGGCTCTGTAGAGTGTACATGACATACATTAATTATATAGGATTTCCTATAATATAACTATTTGTAATAGCATAGTCACCAACATGTAAACTTCTCTGATTGGACTGAGAGCAGTCACCCCAGTCTGCTGCACACACCACAGATGTTCTCCTCTGTTCTTACTGCACGTCTTCTATTTCATTTTTTAAAAGGGTTTATGCTTTTTAAACCATTAAAATTGTTCAAAATGCCTTTTATTTAATTCATTTTAATTAATGAATTACCTTCATATTTGTATTGTTTTGAGACTGTAGTAAAATGTATTATATTTTGTATTATATTATATATTATTATTATTATTATTATTATTATTATTTCAACACACACAGCTGCTCACCTCCTTCCTCATGTGGGGCCACTGGGGCTGATTCAGGGGCAGGGGGAGTTGGGGGCTGACAGACAGCTGCTGCAGCTTCTGGTGCACTTGACTCTGTTCAGAATGAGGCATCATTTTGACAGAGGGGAGATTAACTATTATTGAATAAGAACAGCTTGATAAATGTTTGACTGGATTGATTATTTAACTAATATAGCAGTAAAATGTAAAAATCCAGAGTTTTCTTGAGCTAACATGGTGAGAAAAGTGAGCTAGCTTATAGACCACAGACAGGGACAAAGTTAATATCCATAACTTTCCACCACAACAAACCCACCTTTTTTTTGGAAATACTGGGTGACATATTGTCGACCCTTCAACTCCTTCTCCTCTCTTAATTTATTTTCCTTTCTTTTTTGGCTGCCTGATTTTTGAGGCATACTGCTGTCTCCTCCGCCGCTGTGGCACGCTGTCTGTGACAAATCGCCGGTGCGCTACCGGCTGCAGCTGATCCAGTCGGACTGAACCATTTTACGTAAATAGAGGGGGGGAAGGGGGGGCCCTGCAGGGGTTGATGCTTCCAAAACAAATAAAGGAATTGTTACCAGGACATGGAAAATAAAATATGTGTGATTATATGTTAGTTAATAACTTAGTGTCATTATTTTTTCTGTATTATAATTTCATCATCATTAGGGGCCTCTCTGGGCCCCCCTCCATCATGGGCCCCTAGAATCCGTCTCCTTTACCCCCCCTTTTCGGCGCCCCTGGTTGTGTTGTTTGGAGTCTTTCCATTCAGGTTTTCCTCTAACCTCTCCTCTCATCCTTGTCTCTCTACAGATGAAGCTGTGGAACAAGTACAAGGTAACCAGCATCCCATCTCTGGTGTTTGTGGATGCAGCTACGGGGAAGGTGGTGTGTCGAAACGGTCTACTGGTGGTCAGAGATGACCCCAAAGGTGAGATGCAAGGTTTATTTTTATTCCTTGACCACAAGCTCTGAACTTGCTCCTCTTTGCAGAGTTGTGAACATTAACCCCAGAGATGAATTGCTAATGAGGTAACAGGAAAACATTTTGAAATCAAAGGACAGAGCCGTACAGATCAATTCCTCACACCAATAATCCTGACTTCATGCTGGGGAGCATTTCCTCCACTACTCTGAGCTGTGGTTAACAAGCGTGTGGCAGTGTAATCTCTTTAATCAACACCAACAGCTGCAACAAGGTGGTAACACCCATGTTAACTCACTCTTGAGTTCACATCAGAGAGTTGCACCTATCCTTGTTAAACAACAGCAGGTAGGACGTGAAATTCCCCTGAGGCACACGGGCATGAATGAGCAACTTTATGCCAAGCACTAGAAACACTGGCACTGAGTGGAGCGCATTCCTCCGACAAGGCCCAACAGTCCTTTTAAATTCAATGTGCTGCACGAAATTTCACACACTCGTATTCCTCTTTCACACCAAGATTAGCGGGTATACGCTGGTGAAGGTGATTGACACTTTTTCCTGCCAGTAGACGTGTCATGTTTAACTTCACAAGTTCAATGACAACAGAGGAGCTCTCTCTCCTGCCAAATCAACACGTTCATCCGGGTCTCACGTTTCCATCACTGTCGATCGGAGCCTGAGCCGATTTCAAACCCAAGTCCAAAGCCGAGTCATTTGACCGAGGTGTGAATGGCGGTAAACAGTCTTTCCATATTCTTGCCCTAAACGTGCCTGATTCTTTTGTTCATCAAGATCCATGAATTATTTTCTTGTAAAAAGGTGAAAAAACAGTATCTGTCAATGTTAAAAAGGAAAAAAATGTGCAACAACATTTAATTAAGTTCTTCACTGACCCTTACTGCATCCTTCCATCACATTTTGGGGAAAACTGCATAAATGTGCATTAATGTGCAGTTAAACCACTGCAGAAATAACAAGATGATCTAAGATGCTAAGAGCATCAGTCAAAGCTCAAACAATACGATGCAAATAAATCATGTTTAAGTCAAGTATTCTGTCATAGTTCTCCTCAAGTTCTAGACACCAATTCACCTACATTGTGATTTATTTGCTAAATCTCTTTCCATGGCACCTCGACGCCTTGTTTCCACTTTTCCACAAATTGAAAATGTCCATAAGAACAGGCGGATGGAGAGACACCACATGTTACAGTGCTGTGGATGAATAACAATCGGACTAAAACTGGACTCTGACACAGTTCAAAATCATACAGGGGAATTATTCCAACCTAAACTATCTGGTTTACCTCAGGTGTGTCACGAAATAAAGTCAAATAAACTTGAGAGGCTAAAGTCAACCAAACTGTAATGAGTGCAGTAGCTCAGTTCAAACCTGCACACACACATACACACACACACACACACACAAAATACACACACACACTGATTCCTTTATCAAATGCCTGGTCAGAGTTGGCCGTGGAGATATTGCTTTGCCACATCACTATTCCACCAAAACATTACGCAATAACTTTCTTCCCCCCCTCGTGTGTGTTGATGCTTCCGTAATTATGGTGCTGCAGGAATATTATAACGTGTCTGCGTCTCACTTCCTCTTCTGCAAACCCTATAATTTCTTCACTTTGAAGCGGAGACAGAGAATTAACAAGAGCGGGCTTGCATTCCTCCCTTGTACCGAGGACGTCCTCTGTGGCTCTGAAGGTCTTAATATTTTATAACGCTGCCTCTTTTATACTGGGTTTGGTCATCCTGAAAAAAGCAAGCGCCATTAGTCATGTGAGGGGGAAGAATAGAGGCTTTATGGCAGCGCAGCAGTGGAGCAGCATCAGTATTATGACAGATTTCAGTGTCTGCCAGTTGAAAGCCAGTCCTAGCCCGCAGTGTTATTTCCACGATGAATTAACTGTTCCTCCAAAGTAGAAGTGGCTGAAAAAAATATTAATCTCTGGCTCCTGTAGCAGAGAAGGGACAGTGGCACTTGATTAGCAGGGATTTTCTAATGCCGCTGCACCTCCTCTTGAAGAAAAACAAAGCTATCGTCTTTGTGCTATCCCTCAGTTTTCCTGCTTTAGGCAAACGGAGAGCGGGTTCGTCACGTGACAAATCAGCAGCTATGTTCCGGAGAGGAGAGGGGCAGTAAAAGTTTGCCCGGGACTGGGAGGGGCCGGCGAATGATTCAGGACCATCTGCCTTTCACTCTCGATGAAAGGCCCGACCTGAGTGGCGGCTGACTAGCCTGCAGCGCCAAGATGGAGTGCACTTTTACAATCAGCGCAACAATAAAAGGCCGCACCAGCGCAGCCCCGACGTGTCTCTCCTGCCTAATGAAGCCCTGAACAACTGCTCTCACATAAGAGGCCATTAGGACCCGACCGTACCAGGTTTCATTTGTGATTACCCCTCCTTTTCAATTCGGCTTCACCAGCGCATCTCCAGAGCTTCACGGCAACAATGGAGACACCTTGAAAAGGGAATGAAAAGTGTGAAAGAGAGCGGGGGGGGGGGGGGGGGGAGTATTTCTGGCAGACTTCCAGCCATGCTCGAGAGGCACGGCTCTCAGTCATTATTAAAATCATATTTTGCATCTGGTGTGTGTTCGCAAAAGCAGATGTCACACACAGAAAAAAAAAACTGCAAGTAGCCTAAACATGACAAGTGCACATGACTTCTGGATCACAGGGGCCGTGAGGAACACCGAGAGAGTGTCTCTGGTTCTTATGTTTAATTGAAATGTGATTTTTATTCACGCTGGCTGCAAAATTCAAGGGAAAATCTGAAATCTCTAAACATGTCGGTCATGGTTCCCCGACTTTAAATGCTAATGATCCCTTCACGTTTCCTCTATTGCACCGAGAGGAAGGTCAAGGTTTTGAGTTCAATATCTCCGCAGCTATTGGAAACTTCCATATACATATAATTAGCTTCTCTCCACTACTACAGCAGTTTATCATGCAGCTCAGCACCAGCATGTTAGCATTTAGCTCCGAGCTTCCCTGTGTACGAGCAGCCTCACAGTGCTGCTAGCATGACTCTCTTCTTTTTTTTCTTTCCTCCCCATCTTCCCCTTTTCTTTGCCCCCTCCACTCTCCTACCCTCCGCCAGGCCTGGAGTTCCCCTGGGGGCCGAAGCCATTTGCCGAGGTGGTGGCAGGGCCTCTGCTCAGGAACAACAGGCAGACAACAGACAGCAGCGCTCTTGAGGGACACTACGTGGGAGTGTACTTCTCAGCACACTGGGTGAGTGCGGAGAACAAAGACAAAAGAAGCCCCCTGATTTCTCTTTCTTTTTCCAGGCCTTGTATCTCTGTCAAAACACAGAGATGTGGGGGGGGGGGGGGGAATAGAGGGCAGTGGCAGTGGAGCGCAGCAGGAAAGAGGCAGAGCAGTTAGTCAAGAAGATAAGAGAGAGAGGAGCGGGAGGGCGGAGGCGACCCCATTGTGTCTGTGTGTTTACTCTACCGCCGGTTAACTCTGCCCGTCCATCCTCTCACCACCACCTCTGGACCTTTTCCTTTAAAGTTGGCTTCAGTCACCGCCCACCCCGCTGACATCATCGCTATTGTCTCTCTCTGTTTTGGACCTGCTGAAATCCAGCGAGGGGTCATGACTCAGTGATGCATGCAAGGCGCTGCATCGTCCGCAGACTGCTCGTGATGAGATGCAGTGCAGTCTCGCCGAGGCCAGTCAGCACGGCAGCTGCCAGAGCCGCAGCCTCGGAGACCGGCTCTGCAGAACGGTGACGCCTGAGCGCTGGCTCCCGCCCCAGACCTACACCAGATTGAATAGGACAAGTCACAAAAGCCATTACTGGATTTAGTTTCTCAGTGTTTTTTTTTTACGCCACATTTCCTCCGATGTAAATCTTCCAGCCATTAAAAGTAATTATGCAAACATGAAATTCCAGCACCTGGCCTTGGCATCCAGTATTTTTAACTTTTCCTCCTAACGTTCCACGGATAGGAAATGGCCCACGGCACGGAAACATGACACTTTGCTTTTTCGCAGCAGTGTGAGGAGAATGTGTTTTAGTTTTTTTTAATAACCTTCCCACGATAAAACTTTGGTTAAAAACTTCTTCTGTGACAAATATCAATAAACAAAGAGCCACGTACAGTTAGACGGGGCTGTGACATAACGCTGTTTACTCTGTATTGAGTTTGGAACATCATTTACAGTCTTATCTTCTATGAGCAGCAGGGAGGGAAGCAAATTAATGAGCAGAAAATCGACAGAAGACTTTGTGCTTGTTGCTCTCACAGCCATCAGAGGCCCTCTGTGTCGGTGTGATGAGTGTGCAAGTCTGGATCAATAAAGTGCTTGACACACCGTAATCAATGAATGGGGATGAAATATTGTCTGTATCTAGGTAATTAGATTTGTCGATTTTTATATTAATACTGAGTATGAGAAACGAAATAACATGCAAGATATTTACAACTAGGAAGAAAGTAAAGCTGCTTGTTTTCGGACTCATGATATAAAGACTGGGTTATTCTCCTGCTAGAAAATAAAGCAGTGCCTACACAGAAGTATAAACTGGCCGTTACTGTTTCCGTTCACGCTCACTGCTCTTGAAGAATCATTTTCACAGCAGGGAAGCCCCCCTATAGTTTACCTGCACGGCCCTAGACAGACCAGGTTAGAGAACAGCTGGTGAACACAATGAAGCATTTAGCAGTTAAAGAGCCAGACGTTTCCCTCAGGAGCTGGTAGAGGCCAAAACAGAGATAAAAGTGTACATATATTCCATATTTATTCTATTTACATTCACCAGCTGGACAGAAAGACGACTCCATATGATGGCTAAATATGCTCCATATCTGCTGGATGTGTAAACAGGTGCTGGTTAAAAAGTTCATCATATTACAGATTATTGTATTTACAGCTTGTTTCTGCTGCCACCAAGTGGTCAGGAAATCGCATGTTAACATTATGGAGCTTTGTAAAATTAATAATATTATTCTCCATTGATAATGTCCCAATGTTTGATGAAGCTGTGCTTCAAGCACATATATATGTAGACACATTTATTTTATCCACTCTCACCAGACAGAGCTGCTGAACTTATGGCAAGTGAAGAGTAGAAAATATGACTTCAAATACATTCCCTGCATAAATAATTTAGCTTGTCTGGTGTAAATAGACAATTGCAATATGTTCAGCATTTGAAAAGAGGAAAAACATTAAAATGCTGAAAGAGAGAAAACGGAGAGCATGAGATTGACTGGTCTGTTTTCCTTCCTGCTGCCATGACACTGGGATTTAATGTCAGTGCCAGCCATACCACCACTCCCCCTGCCAGGGTGTAGTGTGGCCTCTCCACACACACACACATTCAGGAGTGTTCTCAAGCTACAGTATTACAGCAGATTAGTGGTTTTAAGAAGCTTGTTTTGATACCAAACACCAGAGAATTACTAGTTTGTGAAAAATTGTTGACATGGTGACACAGAGGAAGAGATCTGGGAAATACCCAAACCAGTGGAAGCTGCTGCAGCAACCCGTCGTATTTGTCGTCACTGCAACATCTCATTCACTTCCACTTACGTTCTCTCTTTTCCTCTTCTCTCTCTCTCACTCTGACAGTGTCCGCCGTGCCGCAGCTTGACCCGGGTCTTGGTGGAAACGTATCGAGCCGTCAAAGAGTTGGGACAGAAGTTCGAGATCGTGTTTGTGAGCGCTGACAGGTGAGTGGCCAGAACACGAACGGGAATTTGTGTTTATCTGACGCACACGTTTGACTATTGGGTGTAGAATTTAGTGACATCTAGTGGTGAGGTTGCATGTTGCAGCTGAATACCTGTCACCTCACCCGCCCCTTCCAAACTTGAAACAGAACCTGTGGAATCCTTCAGTTGTCATAAAAACTCAAAAGGTGTGGACGACTGTAGAAAACATGGCGGCCTCTGTAGCTCCAAATATAAATATACAATATTTAAATATAAAGGACTCATTCTAAGGTATTTAAGGTTATTCGTTATTTTGTATTCAATTTCTGCCAATAGATCCCTTTCACCTATAAATCTTACACACTGGACCTTTGATTGAGATCACCAGGTCAACGCCTGTCCTGTTGCTATTCCTCTGTTTACGTTTTCCAACCTCTGCAGGTCGGAGGAGTCCTTTAAGCAGTACTTCAGCGAGATGCCGTGGTTGGCGGTGCCGTATTCAGATGAGGCTCGAAGATCACGACTCAACAGACTCTATGGGATACAAGGTACATCACAGCCACCGCCCCCTCATGAATGTTGCCTCAGATATTCAAACTGAGAGGAGAGGGGCTCAGTTATGTCACCACCCTGAAACGATGACACAGTGACTGACGGCACCGATCGCCCTGCAGCCGGGGGAATGTGGGCCAGTTATCAAGTGTACTGTCTTGTTCGCTGCGGCAGTCCCGCCCCTCCCTGTGTGCCTCGCTCTTTCCTTCTAGTTCTGTGTGTGTGTGTGTGCAGAGGGCTGTGGATGAAGTTAGCAAGAGCTGGCTCTCGGCCTCTCCTGCTAAGAATGCAAGGAATGCTCCGAGGACGAGTCAACACTGCCCCCCCCCCCCCCCCCCCCCCCCCCCCCCCCCGCCTCCTGCATGCAAAACCCTGTAGTTCATGATGGCCCCCACCTCTGCACTTCAGTCCACATGCGCAGAAAGGATCTCAGTGACTCATGCACCCTGTGTGCTCTCGGACCGTGCTTCTGTCATACGGCTGTTAATAAGGCCTCAAGACTAGAATCAGTATGAAAATGGGAGCCAACGAGAAGGGTGGGCACAGCAGAGTTGAAAGTGGACAGTGCTGTAGAGAGATCAGTCACCAGAAAGGCAACAACTGGTCAGAAAAACATCCACACAACAGAGAAAATCTCAGTGGGAGAGGGATCAGTCTGCGTCATCATTCAGGGAAATGACCTCAACCACCTCCCACGCTGTTGCCCACATCCTCCCCTCCTCCCTTTGTCTTCCTCTCACTCCATCCTCACCTCTTTTTTTCCCTCCTCCCTCTCTAGGTATTCCCACGCTGATTCTGTTGGACGCAGAGGGTCACATGATCACGCGACAGGGCCGCGTGGAGGTGCTGAACGACCCGGAGTGCCGGCTCTTTCCCTGGCACCCTCGGCCCGTGCTGGAGCTCAGCGAGTCCAACGCCGTGCAGCTCCACGAGGGGCCCTGCCTCGTCCTGTTCGTGGGTGAGAAGACGGTGCTTTTGTGACGCAGCCTGCGCAACCCCACATGGGGCCACGCTCGGAGCTGCTTGTGCATGAATGAGGTGGCATTTACGTGGAGCATGTTGAATGTCAGACTCCATGGAAAATTCTTCCCGTGTCGAGAGGTCTGGGGGTCTTTGGGAAATCGTTCTAGAATCTATTTCCATCTATTGATATGCTAATACAGGTGTGAGGACGCAAAATGCAGTGGGTTTGTGAATAACACGGAAGAATGATTTAGACGTGAAGGGCACTTGTGAGGTCATTATAACACAGGACAATACAGCACCTCAGAGAAGAGGTTGCATAGCGATGACCCTTTAAAATCTGAGACCACCCAGACGTCTCTCAAGGTCAAAGCAGACTGGAAAACAAGATGGAGACCTGTACAGTTTCCATTATCTCTTCACTCATCTGACCACCAGTCATCTCACTCTCCTTGCCTTCCATTTCACTCATCTGTGCAATTTTCTTCTCCCAGGTGGCCACTTGTAGTCATAGTTTTAACATCTTCCTTGTGTCTCTCTCTCTCTTTCTCTCTCCCCCCCCCCTTCAGATGCCGAGGAGGAGGGGGAACTGGAGCCGGCCAAGGAGCTGATTCAACCAATAGCAGAGAAGCTCATGGCAAACTACAAAGACAAGGAGGAGGAGACGCCGCTTCTGTTCTTTGTGGCTGGAGAGGTGAGATAAGCCACTCAAGGCCACTCAAGACCGAGTAAAATACCGTTTCACTCGCACTCGCAGAGCTGCAACTGTGGGATGTTTGTTTTACTGCGCCTGGTAATGTGCTTTAATATCACATACAGTGCACACAGACTATAATGATAAGGTTATTTATCAGCCCTTAAGATTCTTATACATTAACTTGTAACATAAACAAACCAATCTGAGGAGAAACCCTGCATCTGGACGAAGGTAACGCAGGAGATTCAACAGTTGAAAAACAAACGTGTTAGTGGCCTCTAGTGGACTAACACAATACTGATCCAAAGGATTTTAGTGTGATTAATTTGTATTTAAAGTTAACAATAACTCACTGTGAACACTGCAACGACGTGGTGTTGATATAACGTGTTTGCAAACTGATGAGGATTTATACATCCAGTAAACATTAGCATTTGTGTTTCTGACCAACTAGCTTTCTCTCTCTCTCTTTGGGGGAATGGAAGGGGGGGCTCTTCAGTAGCTAAAGGCTCCATTGTGTACCCCAGCAAGTTGCTAACTTTGTCTGCTGTTCGAGGCTGAGCAGGCAATGTACAATGGGCCTGACAACCAATATGTTCTATTTTTAAGTTGGATATTGTAGAAGAATAATCTAGGTATTTATTTACATTAAAATAAAGATGTAATACCATTTAATATGTAATAAACTAATTTTGTAAATCCCAGGTTTGAATGAGGACTCTGGCAACTTTTTGAATTTTTTTATTCTCTCCTTCCTTCCTTTATTGGGCCTCTTGAACCTTCCAGAGAGACACTCATCTACTACCCACAATTCATCTGTTTCCCTCCTAAAGTAATAGAAGCAGAAGAATTTCTCTACTCCCTCACACTGGCTCCAAATCCTCCCTCCATCTCCTGCTGTTTCTCCTCCCTCGTCTTCCCTGTGTGGGACAGACTCAGGAGTTTTCATAACTCTTGTTATCTCATGTTGTTCTGACCTTTCTAGAGCTGGTGGAGAAGGCAGCAGCCGCAGCAGCAGAGTCGGACATAATTACTAGATTAGCTGCCTCTTCAGTCCCCTGCTCTCTCTCCCCCCCCCCCCCGACTTCCCTTCCTTCCATTTCTCTTTGTGTGGGAGGACAGCGCTGGTTTCTCGTCTCACACACCAAAGGCCGTTCTCAGGTTTCGTCTGTGGGCCTGCACGTGTAGCGTCGGCCCAAAGCCACCCCGCCCTCACCTCAGCCTCCAAATGTAATTGACATACGCACAAGGAAGAGCTTTTAAGTTTCATGTAAGACGAGTCGACTTGAAGGTGTTTTGTGTTCATCGTCTGTGTGCCAACATGTATTTGACCTGACATGAATGCACAATGTTGCACTTGTGTTGTGATGGGTTTGCCTTGTTTCCCTTGTGGCACGTGTGCTAAGCCGGATCATTTTTACATCCCTGTCACCCAGGTATAATTTCCTGGCTCGTGCTCAACCGGCTATGAAATCCCCAGGTTTCACTTCCAGACTGAGGTCACGGTCAGATATCACTCTCCTGCTTGAGGATCTGGGCTCAGACTCCTGCACCTTGGCCCGGGTTTGGCCCTGGTAGTCGCACGCTCCTTGCCAGGCCAGCTGCTGGGTTCTCTGTGTCCATGAGACGGCAGTATGTTGGCAGTCTCTCAGGGGGGACGCCCGGCTGAGCTGACTGACACAGGATCCTCTTACCTTACTGGGAAGAAAAAAGGGGCCAGAGTGGTACAGTACAGATTCTTAAATGCAGAATGAAGGATCTTTTGTTCTTTGAGTCCTGCTGTGTAGTAGCAGTCGAGTGCAAAGTGAACTTTGTGCAGCGAGCAGCAGCTGGGATTCTGCTCTTCAAAGCTTTGTGTGAGTCCCTGAACGGAACGGTTGCTTTGACTTTGGATCATGACGGGTCCCATGAACAGGCCAGCACTTCCTCTCAAGCAAATATAAGTCAAAACACATTGAGCATGTTGAAAGTATTTGTTCCTGTTATTATTCTCTGTAGTTGCCATGAAAATACATTTGGTCCTCACTGAGGGGAATCTCTAACTTTGAGGTGTATGTTATTACAATTTGTTCGGATATTCATCACGTCCGGAGGATGAATCTTAATGACTTCTGACACTGAGTGACTTCGGAAATCATTAGTTAAATAAAAAAAAAATCTATCAATAGAGAAAAGAATAGGCAACAATTTTGATTCCAGAATCTCCAATATGAACATTTGTGTAATTTGATGATTTGTGGGGGTTTTGACTGTTGATTGAACAACGACGTTTGCAGGATATTTGAAGATGTCGACTTGGTCAGGATGATATTTTGATAGGCACCTTTTATTGATTTTGGATGTTTTGTTAAAGGAAATAATTGGAGGATCATTTGATAATGAATTTATTTAAGACTTATTTACATTTGAGCCTATAAAATATGACCATTCAGGTCTCAGGATGACTTTGGTGATACATTTTCTTCTGCTGTCATCATCGGGTCAAACCTTTTTTTGTTCAGTACTTTAATAACTAGAATACCTGCAGCATGTCATCATGATTAAATATAAGTATACTTACATATTAAGTTAAGCTGGTGAATATTCTTCTTCAACATCAGTATGGAGTAGGTCTGGTGATGCTAATGTTAGCATTTAGCTCAAAGTTAGGTACAGCCTCACAGAGCCATTAACATCTCTTGTAGACTTTAATCTCAATGACTGTGAGTTGACCTTATGATTAAACCTTTAATCTGCATTTCATTATTCCTTTTTAACACATTGTTAATATATAAAAATGTATTCTAGTGGTTGGATCATGTGGAGTTCAGCAGCTTTTCCTGCTCACATAAATAATTTGTGCTTTTTCGCAGTTTATTCTTATCTTTGGTTGGAATTTTTTTTTTTACCCTCATGCAACTCAAGAAATGTTCTTTAGTTCTTCTAATCTGTTTAAATCCCACATCTGCACACGACCTGATGAACCGTTAACTGTCGAGAACATCAGAGGCCGGTGGGCACGTTTGTTATCATTATCAGTTCGGGGCCTTATCAGATGATCAGCGTCTGTGAAATGCCACAGTGCATCAATAATCAGAAAGAGCCTGACATGGCCCAGCAGGTTCCACATGGTAAACACACGCTGAGCCTTATCTCAGCTGAGAGTGCGGTTTACAGCAGAGGGGCTCTTTGTCTGTTGTGTTCTGAGCAGTGCCGCGATGGGAAGGAGGGCGGAGGGGGGGCAGCACCTCAGCCGTTTACACAAGCAAGAGAAGTCAAACAAAACAAGATGCATGGCTTCCTGCGACGGTGGAGAATGAGGCGCAGATTACGTCTCCTCACATCGGAGAGGCTGGAAAGGCCACGGCGACAGATTGTTGATTTTTCACTCTTTGTGGTTTCTATTCACCGTGTGATGATCTGTGATCTACGCTCAGTTTGGCTGCAAGCGAGCATGCAGGGGAAAGGCTTTTATCAGCGAGCAGCATTTCACTCGTAACACAATGTCCTACATCTGTGGGTATTAAGTGATCAATGTATGGTGATTTGCAGCATAATAAACTAGGCTCAGTTCAGAAGGAAGTCAGCCGCCTTGGAGAGAAAATACCACACAGCAACTCATCTGTTCCAGCTGTTTGCCGTTTTGCAAAGCGGAGGGTCACATACTTCATCTTGGCCTACGTGTCCTTTTTAGGTAGCAGCAACTGCAGCAGCCAAGATGTTCGATGAAGAGCTGATTGTGGGTGTTTGATCGATTTAGCAAGAAAAGCTTCAGATTTTGGGATAAAACGGCAAAGACAGAACAAAGAGCCCCGAGAGGAGGAGGCGCTTGTGTGTTCAGTGTAGCTGGAAATCCATCCCAAGTCGCTGAGTCCCTGACTTTGTTTAGACAAAACTCACACTGGCACATGAATCAGAAACTAACAAGCATGAACATCAGAGTCACCGCCTCTGTGAGAGTCCAGCTCTTTGTTGCACTGCCACCCTCTGGCCCTTTCTTGTTAGTTCTGCCTCCCTCGACATAATCTCTCCCATATGAAAAATGTTCTTCGGTCTCTGCGAGTCTCTCTCTGAGCCGGGCGAGCTAAGCTGAGGGGAAATCAGGTCACACTGTCATGAGGAACAGCAAATGTCTCCCATGAAAGTAGCTGTGTGCGTTTAATCAGCGAACCGTGTGGCCTGACAAAACACAAACACATGAGATCCGCTAAACTTAGAGAAGATATGTGACAGGAATAATGGATCAGTGTCGGGGAGGGAACGTGGAAACCAGAAGCTCTCACGGCTGAATAATGAAACCTTGCAATTTCTTATTCACTCTCAATAATGAATGATTCCTTGAAGCTCGTTTTTAAAGTTTCTATCTCTGTCCCTGAAAGTGATTCATTTCTGATACATCTGGATACAGGAGCTGTTAACCTGACTTCCCCCAGACAGAGGATTTGTGCAGCTTAGTTTGAGTGTATTTTGGTAATCATCAATCATTTGATTTTCTATTTGAATTGTATCTATAAACTATATTTCCTCTTAATTTTCCACTTAATCTTTGGTATTTATGATTGCTATAACTGTACATAATTTGGATAGTAAATCATTTGAATCTGCCATAATGTTATATTTCTCTAATAGACCCTGTTCCAAATGTCTTAATGAAAATGATTCTGAATGGTGAATTTAATTTAGTGTTGGTTGGGTGGACACCGAGTTTGGAGATTTTTTTCACTCGCAGAAATCTATTTTAAACATCTTCCATCACGATCTCCTGCCCACATGTGCAACGCAAATACTCCGTGATGAGACTTAAATCTTTAGGAAAAGGGAGGGATGTTGTTGGACCCACCACCGGCTTCCTTCCTGTCTTTCCACGCTGCAGGATGTGTGACTGTGCCTCCAGGAAGACGGCAGAAAGGAGAGTTTCATGCTCTCGTTGGCGTCCTAATTTTTCACACCTAGAGCAACTCGGAGCTGATGAGCAACAGATAAATGTGTCATTCAGAGCGTCGGTCTGTTTAAATCCTGTTTATTTTAAAAACGTGTATTATAAAACAAAGGTTCCCACGTATATTAAAGTTCTCCCACGCCAGGAACTGGACCCTGTCGCTCATAAACCTCCTGCTCCTTTTTCAGGGACATTTACAGGAACATAATGTCCCTGTTAAAACGGTTCTTTTGGTAGTTTTTCCATTGTTGAGGATTAAAGACGGGGGATGTCATATTCATTGATGTTCGATTACTGAAGCCAAAGAGCTTTCAAACACCCGCTTCAACATCATGTGATCTCACGCTTATCACTGTATTATTTATTCCTCTGTGACCACAGGATGACATGAGCGACTCCCTGCGGGACTACACTAACCTCCCCGAGGCCGCACCTCTGCTCACCATCCTGGACATGTCGGCCCGCGCCAAGTACGTCCGCGACGTGGAGGAGATCACGCCGGCCGAGGTGGAGCAGTTTGTCAACGACTTCCTGGTTGAAAAGCTCAAACCAGAGCCCATCTGAAGAGGACGTCTGAATATAAATGAGACACACTATATTGGGACTCACTCCATCATCGAACCCTGACCTGTTGCTACGCCCCTCACTCTCCCCCCCAGCCTCCCACTGTCTCTCTCTTCCCCCCCCTCCTGACTCTGTCAGACTCTTAGAGAGATGTCTCACTTTTTACTGACATTTTAACATTTTTTTTAGACATGTTCCCTCTTTTCATGGAGTCCTCTCTTTCTCCTGTGGTGCCTTGCATTGACTTTAGTCCCTACAGTAATATATATATGGAGATTCTGTTGTTTTCTTTTTCTTTTGGCCTCAAGAAAAGTATTTGTATTTTTTTTCACACTGTAGCGTTTCTAGAGAAAAACAGAGAATTACCCAATGGACCTATTCTTCAGCTGATTCTTTGCTTCCTTATTGTTATGTCTGCAAGATCCTTGTTACTTTTGGTTTTTGAATGATGTTGAGAAAGAAAAATGCATTTTTACAGTTGTGATTCATATGTATGCTTAGTGCAAATGTGCTAAACCTCAGTCGGATGTAGCCGTAAGCCCTCAGGGCCGTATTCTAAACAAACTACAACAGTCTGACAGGTTTCACATAAAGATCACGTTGCTTGTAACAGAACAGTGACTGATGTTTTTAAACCCCCTGTGTCTTGTGTGTGTGTGTCACGATGTGAGTGAACGTCATCTCTAGCCAGTTGTAAATGGTGGTTCTCATCTCAAAGTCATTACGAGGATTTTCTGTGAAGATCCTGTGATGAAAAGGGCCGGGGGGGTTAACCTGGAGGCACAAAAATGGCATTTTAGAAAAGTGTTGAATGTATAAATCCCTCTTTTCTGTTACTTCAGTCACGACTTCTCACACTCCCATTAAAAAATTCACTGCCAAGCAACGAGTTCTGTTCTATCAATAAAGTTAGATCTTGGATATGTAAAAATACACATTCAGATCATTTGTTAGAAGTGTTAAAAAAATTGTCATGGCCTCAAAGATGCAGATGTTGCATTTATTATTGCAGACAGCAGGTAGATGGTTGTGCAAACTTCAGGTGAGATGGAAACTTTAACACTTTGTACACAAGTGCAGGGAGTTCTGCATATTTGAGAATGTGGCTGCAAAGACCCACATGGTGAGTAAATGGACTCTGTTTGTTCTGCGCTTTTGAAGTCTTATCCACTTTATAGTACAAGTCACAATAACCTTCTCGAGCACATGTCAAGCCCAAGGACACTTTGAATTGTAGACTGGAGGAGACCGGGGGGGGTTACAACCAGCGGACGAACCGTTCTACACCCTGGGCCACAGCCGCAAAAAAATCACATCTGTTTTCTTTTATATTCATGCTCAATTGGATCTTTAAATGTCATTAATTGAGGCTGAAAAAAAGGTATAAAATATAACATATGAAATCCATGATTGCAATTCAGTGTTTTATTATTAGCAGAGCACTACGTGGGTGGTATGGACACACAATGTAATTTACAGGGAACTTCATGGTAGCTGCCCCTCAGCTTTGGTTTTCCATTTCCTTCCAGATTGGATGAGTTTTAACAGCTGCTTCCTGCCTTCAAACAAAAGGATGCTGGCAGCCATGGCTGAATTCAAGCTGTCCACATCAGGAACGATGGGAATGAAGAGCCTCTGACCTCCCGTCTTCTCAGCCAACTCCAACGCTTCCAGACTCAGACCGTTCGTCTCGCCGCCGATCACAAGAGCAGTGGGACTCTGAGCCCAGCTCTCATGGTACAGCTTGGCGTCCACTCTGGGGAGTGAAAGGCCCTCGTCCTCAGAGTCCGAGTCAGTGTCGTATTCCTCAAGGCGCATGTCACTGTGGCTACGCCTTGTGCTGACCCAGCCATAGTCTCCTGCTTTTGAGGGTTTGTGGGAGACGTTAGCTTCCAGATCTTCTGTTTCTCTGCTTCTGTCAGGGCCACAGCCGCTGTCGGCTATCTGGACAGTCACACGTTTGGGGAGATGATTTTCAACAGCATCCCAGCTCAGATTGGGATAGATGGGAAGTCGGAAATGTGCTCCCATTGCCGCACGCAGGACTTTAGGCTCCCAAGCATCAACACAACCTGTTGGCGGAAAAATAAACAAACGTGAAAAGAAGCGTTGGCATGTTCTATAGGTGACGTGCACTGAGAACCTCCTCTCTCCTACCTTTAGTGAGCAGGACATTATGGCATCCAGCAGCAGCAGCACATCGCAGCATCGTCCCGAGGTTGCCTGGGTCTCGGACGTTGTCGCATATCAGGGACAGCGGCACTGAATGGCCTGTATTTGCGAAGTTCAGCCTCGATGGGTCCGGAAGAGAAAATATGGCTACAGAGGAGGAGAAAATCTGTCAACAACAAAAACAAAGTATCTGAGCTTCATAATGAACCAACAAAAAAAGATGGGACTCGTACCGATCACCCCCTGTGGAGCCACAAGGTCGGACCAGATCTTAATTTCCTCGAACTTGACTTTGACCAGCGTGGCCCTCTTCAGCTTGTCTAGGGGCAGCTCTCGGAGCCGATCCATGGTGCTGAAGAACACCATCTGCGGGTTGGCCCCAGCATCCAGGGCGTCGCAGATCAGACGCCGGCCCTCCAGGAGGATCTTACCCTGGTGCTCTCGAAAGGTCCTGGAACGAGCAACGCTCACTAACCTCCTGCAAACAGACGATGGGAGAGACACAGTGTAGTGAGATGGACTGAACTAATTATAATCATTATTTTGGAAATATTGGACATCATAGAAACACTAAACATACACAAATTACAAATGTTAACTGGGGAAAAAAATAGCTTAAAACTTATTACTAATATTTAGCCATTAAGATAACTTACCCAAGAAAATGAGAAGTATATTCATGCTGTAGTAGGTTTGATATCTTGCTGGGTATTTTAATCTAAAACAATAAATCATAACTTAATCACATTTTTTATGTTATTATATTCACGTTAAAAAAAAGAAACAATTACTGGTTCATCAACTGGACTGTTTCCTTTAGTAAATATTGATGTAGATATTGAACAGGTCTGTCATCCTCTGTTCTTGCTTCACCTTATATTTATTTTTCATTTAACCAAACAGCTTTAGTTTTTCCATGTTGCGAGTTAATTACACACAGAAAACATTGGTAAATGTCATTATTTCATCATAGGAGAAATCTAAGACAACAAGCAACAGTTATTTTCCTTATCAGAACAGCTGCCACCTTTAATAACTGATTTATTGTTCAGTGAATAAATAGTCTGTCAATATTTCCTGTAGCTCAATTTAAATGAATAGGTGAAGATGACATCTGAGAAAGTACTTGAAATTTATTTTGGGTATTTTTAGCACTTATCTGAATGTTTCTCTCAAAAAAGTATTGATCAGCTGGTGTGGGAGGTAAACTGGGGAGTCAATGAGGACCCAGTTCATTCCCACACTACAGCTGTTGCTCTCCTGTTTCCCAACTGATGTGAGGGGATTGTCCTGTGATCACTGGGAGTTGTGGTCACTGGGAGTTGTGATCACTGGGAGTTGTGCAGATCTCTCACTTACGCCAGTCTCTTGTCTCCAGGAGCAGCTCTCTCGAAGCGCACGTCATCGACCAGGTCCTCACTGACAGACACTGGAGGCTCGTTCCTCCTGGTTCTGAAGGAGCCTCTGTCCTCATGGTGCTCTGCTGCTGCTGTGACCTTCACCTCCTTCTTCTTCACCTCCTTCTTCTTCTCCACCTCCTTCTTCACCCTCCTCTCAAGCTGATCTTCAGACCGGGGCTGTGGCCTCGTCTTCGGCCCTGGATCCTCCTCAGCGTCGGGGAACAGGACTCGGACCGGTTTCCTCCTCAGCCCGCGGACATATCGTTTAGATGTCACAGCGACACCGCAGCCTCTGGTTAGAAAAGCGGTTTGTTCTCTGGAGACAAGAAGCATCACGTTCCTCATGTAGGCTGCCATTTCTCCTTCTTCTTCTCTGAGTGTTTACGATGGCTGGCATCCAGGGTTACTCATTACTGCCACCTATAGGCCCGAGTTATATCTTCACCTTAAATCTGTTCTGTCCAGTCGGTAAAAAATATAAATAAAGTTTCATTCACAAATTCAATCACATGACACTGAAACATAGATTTAATGTGTTTCATTTTGAATTTCTGTATTTTTTCCAAGCCCTGAAACTCATGGAAAACAAGATTGTCATTTTTACTTAATTAGTTAGTTTGTTAGTTTGTTTATTTGTTTATTTGTTCTTTATGTCTATTTATTATGTGTTTAAAAAAATCTAGATTTCAATTTTGTTTCTACCTTTCATTTACTCATACAGCTGCACCTGTCCCTTATATTGTATGTTAATCTCACCGCATTTTGTTTGTTATAATTGAACATTGTTCGAAAAATAAAACCAGTATCAACTTCCTCCTTTGTACTCTGTCTCCATGTTCTAAGACAATTTAAAAAATTTCAAAGGCACTGATATTCTGTACACAAAGATAAGTACAAGTACATTCAAGTACAAGTACAAGACACATCTGGATTAAATAGTATTTTGCGTTATTTATGAAAACAAAGTATTCCATAATCATTTAAGTTCCTCTGAACCGTTGAATCAGAAGATGACTTTGTGGTTTGCCCCGTTTCTTCTGTATATCAGAACTGCACCAGCACAACAACCCATGCTTAGCGCCACCTGCTGGGGAATTTTCGATACTATATTTTTACGTATCTAAATTTAATCCAGATTCTCGGAGAATGTAGACAAAATTTAATTATAACAAACTAGAGTTCACTGCTCCTCCATTTAATGTTACCTCCTCTTATTTGCTTCACTTTAAGCTGCAGTTGCTCAAACGTGTAATCTCGCGAGAGAATTTAAGACTATACCTTGGGTGATACCACTATCCTGAATGATAGGGGTGGTAAACTTAGTTATATTACTTTTTAAATTGTATTATAACTCTTTGTGCTTTTTCTTAGCCATATAACAACATTTTAATTAACTATGTTTAATATAATTACACAACATACAAGAGTTATGTGTGCAGTTGTAAATGTATGGTGTTTATTCATTGATATTTTAGCTTTATCCCAATCGACGGCAGAGAACTCGACCATCCAGGAAGCTTAATCGCGCGCTGCACAGGCTCGACCAGCAGCTCACATATTGTAACACATTAAGACGTTTAGATTCACAACATGGCTTCAAGACGAGCGCTGCATTTTGTCTTCAAAGTTGGCGACAGGACCAAAACAGCCACGTTCTACCGAGATGTTCTGGGCATGAAGGTGCGTTTCTCTGGCGACTGGAGCCAGTGATGAACTTTGGACCTGTTGTAAAACAAAGCAGCTGCTCACTCCTATGTGGTTTTATAACTGAAATTGATGCAATGAATGTGTTTCATTTATCTATTGTAGGTTTTGCGCCATGAGGAGTTTGAAGAAGGCTGCAAAGCAACTTGCAATGGGTGGATATGAGACACCTTAAACTAACTTTGTACTGAATACATCATGCAGAACTGCTGAGATCTTAATGCTGACCCTGCTCTCATCCTGCATCCACACAGGCCCTACGACGGGAAGTGGAGCAAGACGATGGTTGGCTTCGGTCCAGAGGAGGACCATTTTGTGGCTGAGCTGACCTACAACTATGGAGTGGGAAAGTATCAGCTTGGCACTGACTTCCTGGTGGGTGGGAGTTCATCAAGACACTGCACAGAATATACATGTCGCACAAGCCTTGAGAAACATATATATTGTCTTCCATGTGTTTGCTTCAGGGCCTCACTGTGCAGTCCAGCCAAGCTGTCAGCAACGCCAAGCGTCTGGGGTGGCCCCTCACTGAGCTGGGGGAGGCTCTGTATCTGACCCAGGCTCCAGGAGGGTATCACTTCTACCTGCTGGACAAGGAGCAGCCTCCTAGTGGTGAGGGATATAATAATAATATACAATAGTTATAATAACCTTTCAAAACCCAGTGGCAAAGTGTTTTACTGCATAAACAAGCAGTTATTATAAGCATGAATCTGTAATACATAGAGTAGAACATAGGCATTTTTTTTTTCTGTCTGGTCATTGAGGATTTTTAGGCATTTTATAGCACTCCTACCTCTTTGGTTGATCACATGACCAGTAAGCTTTGATCATTGGTTCCCAGACCCTGTACTGAAGGTTTGTCTCGGAGTATCAGACCTCCAGAGGTCAACGCACTACTGGACCACACTCTTAGGAATGAAAGTGATGGACAAGAATGAGGAAAAGAAAACGGTGCTGATGGGATTCGCAGACACGCAAGTGAGTCAAGTATCAACATTTCTTGAAGAAGAATAGTAAATGAACTGTTTTGTATTGTGTATTTCATATTTTTGTGTTGATGATGTATTTTAATTTGCATTTATGTTTTTGTGTAGTGCAAACTAGAGCTTCGGGACATCAGTGGAACGGTGGATCATGGAACAGCATTTGGGAGGATAGCGTTTTCATGCCCACGGGCGCAAGTAAGATATTGCTACAAGAATAAATCCTTGTGTTTGTCTATTCATTCATTGTTATCATTTAACAAATATAATACATATTATTTACATCCATCAGCTGCCTGATATTGAAGCCTTGATGAAAAAAGAAAATCAGAAGATTCTCACTCCATTAGTCAGCCTGGACACTCCTGGAAAAGCCACAGTAGAAGTGGTGATCTTGGCTGACCCAGTAAGTGCATCACCTGAAACATGCTGCCCGCATCATGGGATGTGAGTTTCAGTAAAAGATGTCAATGCAAAATGTCTCTTTCAGGACAGTCATGAGATTTGCTTCGTGGGAGATGAGGCGTTCAGGCAGCTGTCCACGGTGGACCCCAAAGGAAATGACCTCCTGGACAAGGTTGGCGTTTCTCAAATGTTTTACTTTTCCAGATTTAATATGCAACACAACATTCACAGTGTCTGTGTTGTAACTTGTTTCCAGGCAATGGCTGAAGATAAGAGTGACGAGTGGTTTGCCAAGCACAACAGACAGAAAGCTGCAGCGTGAGGTGATGGACACGGTGCATCATCAGATGACTCATCAGTTCACACCATGAGGAGATGCTGCACGAGGCTCTTGTAGCATGTAACTTATTGTCATGTTAATTTAAGTATCCTGAAGCCGGCAGAATGCTATTTATTTTCCTCTTGAAGAATTCCACAAGGAGCTATTGCACCGACAACATTTCAATTTGCTGGACATTTTTCTAATAAATATTGTAGCAATCAATGATACAGAGTGGTGGGCTAAAGCACCCATTTAATGGAACTTATTCGACAAAATTCTCTTGGTGTGCTGAGTTGACAGTCTTTATACACTCCTTCATTCAGTATCGTGCAGCTGCAATGGTTTAGTCATGTGGTTGAGTTTCATTGAATATATGTAAAATCAAATAATGTCACATTTGCTGGAAATAAACCATTTCTCAAACTTGTCATCTTTTGTTTTGATTGTGGATCGTGGTGGCGGATGATTGTGGACTATGATGATGACTCACATACTCCACCTTCACCTCAATTCATTTATCACTGCTGCTCCCTTCATCTGTATCAGACATTCTCTTACATACCATCATTTTGAAATATGAAACACTTCTCCATTGTGTTAAAAACTGTTTCCTCTAATCAATGTTGTAAACACTGTTGTGTTATTGATGTGTTCCGTCACACGTGGCATCTGTTGCACATCTGTTCGTCCCGGGAGAGGGATCCTCACATGTGGTTCTCTCTGAGGTTTCATCAGTTTCTATTCCCTGTTGATAGAGATTTGTATTTGTAGTTTTCCTGACTCTTGTTGTTGCACCTGAGATAAACTGTGATTTGTGAATATGGGCTGCACAAATAAAATCTGATTGAATTGCTGTGTTTTCTCCTGCGCCTATATTAACAGTGTGTGAGTTGCTGTGTGTGTGTGTGTATGCACAGTTGGAAATGAATGTGAGTTGTAGGCGGTGATGATCCAGCTCCTCCTGTCACTTCAGTCGCGGACCACGTCGTGTTTCCTGCTGTGTCCGGGAGGAGCACGGAGCTAACAGCTGGATCTGCCCTCGGCTCGGTCACTATGCTGCCGCTTGGAGGAGCCTCACAGCCCTGAGTGTGTCCGGGTGAGTGCGGCTAGCTCTCCCCTCTCTCCACGGAAGCGAGTTGTCAAACATAGCAACGCTAAGTTAGCTGCAGCGCTAGCATGCTACTATGCTAGCACTGTATGTGTGTGTGTGTGAGTGTGTGCGACGCGGCGGTAAATGTCTTTTAACTATTTCATGCGGGGTTAGTTTGGGTTAACGTCACCACCCGTTGTCAACTAGTCGCAGGTGTGTGGGTTAGTTAACTAAGGGTCAAGTTAAGGTTTATGTTCGAGGCGCTGCAAGGGGGGGGGGGGGTGAAGTTGAGCTACGTGTTGTTTGTAACTACACTGTAGTTCATTAACAACGTTAGCTCTGCGAGGCTAGCTGTGCTCGTTGGCTGAGGAACACAACGATCGTGAGTTTGCATTACAGGTGTTGCATGTGTCAGGTGTGAGTGGTTGTGCACCAGGGAACACACACACACACACACAGAGGGAGAAGTTTCTGCTGCTGCTGCTGCTGCTGATGCGTGTGAAACTAAAGTGGTTGCATCTCTTCCTCTTTTGACAGCAGCTGAAGGAGCAGCAGCTAGACGAGCACACCCATGTCCGACATTTGGGAGTGAACGACCCGGGACACCATGTCTCTGCTGCTGATCTCCTTCCTCCTGCTCCTGCTGATCGGGATCGGGCTGCTATGTGTCATCTTCAGGTGAGACCTCCTATAAGTCTCTACAGGGAAGCTAGGATTGTTGATAAGACTCACAACATTGATTTAGTTTAATCTAACAGGGATTTACCTGTTTATCTGTACATATCTGAGATGTTTATTATAAGATATTATTATATGAATAGTTGCTGCTATCATATTAACATATCTACATCCATATTTATTACTCAACTTGTCTGTCAGAGCTGACACCTGATGGTGCACAACTGTTCCTGCTCTCTCTCTTTTCTCTCTCTCTCTCCTTCCTTCCTCTTTTCCACCCATCTCTCCTCTTTCCCCATTTTTCTCCTCTCACCCCAACCGGTGATGCCGCCTCCATTAAGTCTGGTTCTCGAGGTTTCTTTCAGTTAATGAGGGAGTTTCTTTCTCTCCACAGACGCCAAAGTGCTGCTCATTGTGGGAACCTTGGGGTTTCTTCAGTGTTTTTGAGGTCTCAGAGTTGATTTGAATGTGTGTTTGTCTCTGTGTTGTTAGGTGGCTCATCTGCACCCTGGCTGTGCGATTCTTCCAGACAGCACTCCACGCGGAGCTAAAGATAAAATCAATCGGTCTGTTTTCTGTCCAAGGAGTTAGTATCCAGTTTCACCCCCAGCATACTCTGGTAAGACACTGTGTTTACATGACATTTATGTCCTGAGCTCAGCTCATACGGTTCATCTGATCCCACGTCAGGGGTACATGTGTGTGCACTTTCCCATAATATATCAAGGGCCAGTTTTGTATGACTTGGTGAGCTACAACCGTGATTCTTTTTATGGCAGGAAATTGACAGAATATGGATTTCAAGTAAACTTCTAAACCAGGATTTGCCGTAAGTTCCACTTTTATGTTAAAATTATTTTCTCATGACTTATTTGAGATTTTACGTCTATTATTTACCACGTTAAACTATGTGTGTGTTTTTCAGGAGATACCTGGCATTATGTGTCGGTGAAACCAGAGTGAGGTTTGACCTGCAAGCACCACTGGGCCCTCTGGTGAAGAAGAGCCATGGGAAAAAGTCCGGGAGGATCTCAGTCAGCCCGACAACGCTACGCTTTCTGTCACAAGTATGGAGCGTCACTGACGGTCAAGTCTTTCTCTAAACTGATTTGTAGACGACATCTCATTTTCTGGTTTGTGTTCTCAGCTGCTGTCGTTCCACATCAGCTCCATCAATGTGATGGTGCTGAACCTCGCACTGTCAGAGTCTCTGTGGCACATGACTTTAACAGGCCTCACCTTGTTACTTGACCACCAGAGTAAACGGTAATTGCATTTTTTTGCTGTTTGTTGTCTCTGTGGACTACATTCATTTCATTTTGAAAGAATTGTCAGAGCAGGGACGTTGCTACACATTCATTTCATCTAATGTTTCTTGCAGGTTAGCGTGGGACTTCTCAGTCGCGCAGCTCAGCAGTAAAGTGCTTAAAAGCAGTCAACTGGTGAGCTATGTTAGTGCCTGGGAAATAAAATGTTCTGGTTGAACGTGTCTGACTAACGTGCTCTCCACTGTAGGACATATGTTTGGCTGATGTGGCCTTGAGCCTGCTGCTGTCTGGAGATGTGAGTCTACCAGACATGAAGCCAGGTTTCCTGTCTCTGAATGTGAGGACCCTCATCGCAGAGCTGCACGAGGGACTGTTCCTCAGCCAACTCCTGCTTCCCCCATCTCCCTCAAGGAGTGTTGACGATGCATCAGGTGAGCAAGTGCAGGGTGTGAGCTGTAAAGTTCAAATATTACAGGTTAATCACTATCCTCTCTCATTTGATGTGCCGAGTTAGTAGCCAGAACGATGACCGAGGTGGCACTAATAGTTTTTGTTTTTGCTTTATTGTCAATCGTCTGTGATTTTTAGCTGTTTGGTTAACCAGTAAGAAATTGAGGTAAAGGTCATATCATACAGGTCTGTTTGACCTTTGCAGGTGCTTGAAATGTCTACATGTTTAATGATAAATAGATTAGCTTTTACCTGCAAAGTCAAATAAAGCAGAAATTACACAATTATTTAAATAATGAGAAAAGGTCAGTAACATCATTTGAAATAATACAAAATGTAGGAGTGTTTTACAGTTGTTTTTTTATTCATTATAAATGTTGTTGTTACCAGTAGCACAGACATGCTTAATTTTAGCAGTAGTGCTCATATAAATACACATTAACAGTCACAAGGGAAAAAGAGGAGATGACACATAAACTCAGTCTGGTATTTTCATGCAAATTTTGGATTATGAGAAACCTAAGAAGACCCATTTCCAGTCACTGACCACAATTCCCAGGATACTTACTGGGATATCCTATTTTTATAGGCCCAATTGAGCCAATCAAAAGCTGAAGATACGTTTAGAGCAATACATTTACTCTAGTGAAGTCTAAATGATGACACACATTGCTAGAAATCCCCCTAAATAATTTGATTAATGTATTGTACCTTGTTTTTTTTACTATGAAACATATTTATTTTGCTGGTATTCCTGTTATTATACATGATACTACATACATAATTTGTAATAATGCCATTTAATTGTTAATTGTAATACTTTTCCCTTTTAGAGATGGAAACCACCAAGTTCATCCAAACTGAGGCTGTGGAGCGGGTTCATCAGCTGATTCCTCACACTGTCAATTTGGAATTTGATAACACGAATGTAACCCTGTCTATGCACAGCCAGAAAAGGTTAGTCAGTCTTTTACCACCTGCTGCCTGCACAAATTATTCTGTACATTTTGATTTCCCTAGTTATGGTACGTTTTCCCATCTGCACAGACACCTGAACTGGACCCTGAAGTCTCTAAAGGTTTCCTATGGACGTGACGATGAGCAGCTTCCTCTTAAAAGCTTCAGTCCTGAGCTGAGCTTCCCCCAGAGCAGCCTGGAGCTCGTTCTAGAGGGTTAGTGGACAGCTGGGCACCAGACGCAACGCAGAGAGACTTGGATGGAGGAAAAAGCTATGAATAACATGTCCTTTTCTCTTTTTTTCTTTTTTAATTGGCAGATGGACTTCTCCTCTCTCAAAGCCGGCAAAGAATCCTTTGTCTGAACTCTCTTAAGACAGCCCTGCAGGTCAGGAGGATGCTTGACGTTTACATTGTCTGGTGAAAGCTTCGTAAATGTGTGACTCATAATTTTCTTTTGTTTTTATAAATGTAGGTTACGTCAGTTGACATCTCAGGGTCATTCACAGTAAACACTTGCATCATCCACTACCGTCACCAGGAGTTCTCCCATTGGCTGAATCTATTTCCATGGGAACAGCTAATCCACAGGAAAGCAGCAAACAAAAAAAGGTAAATTTCAATGGCAAAAACTCAAAGGTGTAGTTTGCTTTTCATAATTAATACTTTGCTTGGGAAAGTATAACCACACATTTTCTGTGGAATCCTTCAAAGTTTACTGGAATGATTGAGTCTATATTCTGCATATATATTCTATATCATGTCTTTATTCACCACTTTGCTTAAATCTCCCACTGCAATGGAAATAATATTTTAACATCTTTGCTATCTTCTTTTTCTTATCCACGTGTTTTGTCTGTGTGTGTGTGTGTGTGTTTGTGTGTGCATCAATCATTGTGTATTATTTGTCCCATCATTTTATTGTATTGTTTAGTCCATTAGATTATTTGCACACCCTCCTTACCCTCAGGCGCCTCCCTCACCTGGATGCTCCTGTGATGATCACTTCCTCTGTGTCGAACGTTAATGTGTCCGTTCAACTGGGAGACACAACCCCTTTTGCTCTTGGCTTCCTGTCTGCCAGTGCAGGTACAGTTAAGACTTTCACACACTTCACACATGAGCGCACACACAAAGGCAGGTGAACATCACATGATATTGCGTTAAAGTATAACCTCAACACAGTGTGATAAGCAGTAGCACTTCATTACTTAACATCATGCGCAAGTCCTGCACTGTTATTACAAAAAATCTTCCTTCAATAAATCTTCATGGTTTTGATTCTGCAGGCAACTTTTAGGTCAACCTTTTCCAAACAAACTCAATTAGATAAGGCTCTTTGTTCGAGTGCCTTTTAAAAGTTACTCTTTAACTTATTCTCCTATTACCGCTGTTGACTTTTCACAGCTTTGTGATTCAGAATGACTTCAATCACTTAACTGCAGCAAACGCAAATGTTTTTCCTCCAGGTAGTTTTGTGATTGTGAGTGTACTGTCTCCATGTCTTCAGAACTGCAACATCTTCTCGACATTAAAGTTGACAAAGAGAGTTCGGAGCCTCAGAACGTTCACCAGCGTGCGTCACTGTCCCTGGACAACTTCTGGTGGAGGGTGGGCCAAGGGTCTCACATCCAACAAGCACCCCACCCTCCTGGTAAACATGTGTGGGGAGAAGCCCTCATTCTAGACTCACTCAGTCTTCAGGTAAGAAACCAAAATTATTTAGATTATTATTTAAGAGACTTTTTTTTAATTGTATTTCTTATGATGCTTCAGATTCATTGTTACAGTTTTCTAAATGCACAACCAAAGGTGTCTACTGTATATCCCTATATATTTACACAGCTACGTCATAGCCTCTTATCAACTACTTTCTCTTTCTATTTCATATAATTTCATATCATTCTTTTACATCCCCAAACACAGATTAGATGAAAGACATTAACTCGGTGCTTTTTCAACACGTTTTCATGTTAATCAGCCTGTTAGTCAGAGGATTTATTGGTGTACGTGATCCATAATGTTCATGTACTTTTAATCCCTCCTTCTTTTAGGGGAGTTTAAACCGACCCCACATGGATCCTGGTAACCAATCTCCGAGTCTGAGCGTGGAGTCCAAGCTGAAAGGGCTTCAAGTGGAGCTTTCAGAGACCTGTGCACTGTGTCTGTCTCGCCTGCTGTCCCTCATTTGTTTCCCTGGTGATGCTGGGACACAGCTGCCAGATGTGGCTGCAGGGACTCCCTCTGCTGATGAAACCGTCCAACGCATCACGTCCTCACAGCCACACCTGCTTTTTAAACTGGACTGCTGCCTGGAGGATGTTAATGTGTTCACATTCTCGAATCTGGCGGGTAAGACGTTTCTTACTGAGAATGTTTTGGATCAACATAGGTGTAGTGTATCAGATAGTGGTTTGCCTGAAGAGATAGATCCTAATTCTACTATTTATATACATCTTCTTTAACGACTAGAAGGCAGACATTGATGTGACTGCTCAAGCTATTAATAGACTATTACCAACTTCTAGTTTGTGACTTGTGTGACAGTTAAGTGATAGTTGCTATGTTGACATCATAAACAATGAGCAATGAATTTGAAAGAAAAGATTAGAAATTACAATTGAAAAGGACTTTCTTCTTACAAATGTCCCTGTATGTTTTCATTATCTTACGCAAAATTCTCTACTCATAGTGGATCATCACTTATCTCTTTTTTTCTTGTGTTTCCTTTAGGAGCTGTCTCTTTGCGGATGGACACCGTGGGAGTCCTGAGCTCTGCAGAGAGCTCCACTGTGTCTCTACAGGACGTGAGTTTGTCTGTGGTCAAAACACTCGCAGAGAACATGGAAACATGTTGCCCTGCCTCGCAGACCCCTCACCCTGTGTTCAAACTCTCCACGATAGTGTTCTGCTACCACGTCACCACCCAGACCTTACAGGTAATCACATCTTTTAAAGTTTTAATTCAGTGGACTAAAGTAATGGGTGTGTCAATATATTTCTTTTTTGTCACGTCTCAATCAGGTTCAAAGTGAAGAAGAGCTCACTGTTGAGTGGACGCCACCAGACCACATGGTCTTATATCAACACATGACCGAAGCTCAGGGTTGTTGGCGTATGCTCTGTGGAGAGAAGGAAGAGGACGCTGCAGTCACACCTACAGAGTCTAAAGTTGTGTCAGGGCAAAGAAGAGGACTGTGTGTGCGTGTTGAACTGGCCTGTACACGTTTGACTGCCCATGTTAGTGAAGAGAACTACATCCTCCTGCACACAGAGGGCCTCTCAGTCTCCAAGCATGCCGGCTCCATGCAAATACGCTCACCTTCACTGACCTTCAACTTTGATGGCAACGATATCGTCTTCTTTAAAGATCTCAATGTTGAGTCACACGAAGAGCTGGCTGAGATGCAGCGGCACAGAAAAACGTTCCCTTTCCTCATCACTCCTCACAACCCAGTCTGGGTTCTCACGTGTCCTTCGTTGACTTTCGAGTTCCCGTACCAGTACAATTTCTCAGACACATTTGACAAAGCCATCAGTGTGCAGAAGTGGTTGAAGACTCTCCATCGCTCCCCGGGCCAGGCATCTGCCGTCCAACATCTGCCTCCGGACCTGGTGTTCAAAATCAGCCAGTTCTCGTTTGTCTTCCTGGATGACGTCTTTGAAATCAAGCTGCGAGACAACTACGAGCTGATGAAGGACGAGAGTAAGGAAAGTGCAAAGCGTCTGCAGCTTCTAGATAAGAAGGTGGCAGACCTTCGCAAGCAGCATGGAGAACTTCTGCCTGCCCGAAAAATAGAAGAGCTGTATAGTTCACTGGAGAAAAAGCACATCGAGATCTACATCCAGCGCTCACGCCGCCTCTATGCAAACACACCCATGAGGAAGTCCCTGCTGACGTGGACTGTGTCAGACTTGGAGCTGGTAGTCCTGGCTGATGAGTCTCTTCATGGGCCTGAAAGGGTGAGAGAGCAACTGAGGGACATTGATAAGATCAGTCCCTTCCCCAAAGAAGGACTCCCCCTGGTGGTCCAGTGGTGCCGTGCGGTCAAGTTTAAACTGACAGCATACTTGGGTAAGAATAAACTGGAAATAAACCCTAAATAGTGTCATGTTAGCACAGTATAGGCAAAATGATTTACTTCTTTGCTGTCATTACCTTGTGCCAGTGAGGATTCGAGACTTCCCTCGCTACCTGTTTGAGATCCGGGACTGGGAGCTCTCAGGGCGTCTGATCGGGACGGAGCAGGACGGACAGGCGAGAGCTCGTCGCAAAGAGATTGTCCCACTCGGTCAACCATGGGGAGATGTAACGGTCCAAAGGAATATGCCACCACTCAAGTTCTACTATGATTTCAAATGTGAGTTATGGGTATAAACTTTGTGGAAGTTTGCTATCACTACCCCTGAACTCTCCATCCCTCTCTTCATGTGCCTGATTTGAATGTGCTGTATCTGCTCATGACTGAAACAATCGTTCAAAAGAAGAAGAAGGGAATAATCAATTTGACATATCATCATAGGAAAAGCACCGGTGTAAATAAACGTTAATGTCTCGCATTGTATCTTTTCACAGCAAACATCTCTCTCTACACAATCGTGTGGGGGCCATGTTGGGACCCAGCCTGGACTTTGATCGGCCAGTCAGTCGACCTCCTGACCAAACCCACAGCTGATCCCTCGCCACCCTTGGCTTGGTGGGACAAAAGTCGTCTCCTGATGCACGGACACTGGGAAATGGACATTGATCAGGCGAATCTCCACCAACTGGCGACAGAGGTAAAATACCGGACATCTATAAAATAAGTTTGTTTGTTTGTTGGTAGTAGATTTAAGCAGATTCAGTTAATTGTATGACAAAATATATCCTCATTTACTTTCATTTGTTTACATGTGATCATTTAACACACTCTTTGTTTTTATTTACATATATTTTGAGCTATGAAGTGCTAAATATATAAGGTTTTACTGTGTGCTAAATAATAATATTGAGTCACATATTTGCAGGACCCTTACAACACAACAGAAAACTTGCACTGGGAATGGAATAAGGTGAACTATGACTGGAACCCTGGACAGTTTGTTTTTAAAGGAGACTTGGATGTGAATGTCAGGACAGCATCAAAGTAAGTGGAGACGTCAGAGGTCGAGTTAAATGTAACTTTTACCCCAATTTGTATAGAATCCTTCACTAATTAAGTGTTTCTCTTTCCATACCAGGTATGATGACATTTGTTTTCTACGTCTACCCAACCTGTGTATGACCCTCGACCTCCAATGGCTTTGTCATGGCAACCCCCATGACCACCACGCTGTAATGGTCTGCTGTGCCGATAATGTTGCAGACGTGACCTCAGGACAATCTCATGACTCCTACAGAGCCTTTCGCTCGGAGAACCTCAACCTGTCAATCACCATGGACCTTAACCAGCACTGTGGCACAGGTACATGTCGCTCTATCATACAGGGTAAAAACGGGTCTTTAGAAACCTGGAATTTATCTTGGTGAACAGTGGTTAAGCCCACTGCACTGAAAATAAGTATTGTATATGTATCTTATTGTAGAAAGTTATTCTTTATCTTTGCAGAACCGTGTCAGCCCAGAATCCTGCTGTACAGCAGCACTCTGCGCTGGATGCAGAACTTCTGGGCCACCTGGACCGGTGTATCCCGACCCATCTGCAGAGGGAAGCTCTTCCACAGCCTCAGGCCGATCCGAAAGAAGCTCGGTCAGCACTACAAACAGATGTCCTACACAGCCGCCTTCCCACAACTACAAGCAAGTGTTTTTTTAGGCTTCCCTCCAGTAGCCCTATAACATTTTTTATTCACTGTCATTTTTATGCAGGACATCATGTGCTTTGGGTATTTAATCCATATTGTGTATATTTCAGGTGCATTACTGGGCATCCTTTGCTCAGCAGAGAGGTATTCAGGTGGAATGCAGCAAAGGCCATGTCTTCACTCGAGGGGCACAGAGACTTATTCCTCAAGGTAAAGATGATGAAGAGATTCAGGGAGTTCATACAGATGTCGCAGATGAGACCAGCAGTGCTGCAAGTGGTTTGTGTATTTTTAATAAGGATGCATGTGTGTTTGTTTGTGTTATCTCAGCCGGCACTGTGATGAGGAGGCTGATCTCTGAATGGAATGTGACTCAGATGGTCAGTGAGCTCTCACACATGACGGTTCACCTGATGGCCTCCACCTGGGATGAGACAGCCGACCACCAGATCAACGCCCAGGTGAAGAAAACTCACCTGTTCAGCCTGTCGTCCCTGAGCTACCAGCGACAGAGCAACCGCATGGAGGAGGTAAAAGCCCCTAATGATTTCTCACATTTAAACCTATTCTTCACTGCCTGTATATATTAATAATCAATATCTTGAATGTTGCTGACAGGAGGTGAACCAGAAGGATGAGACAAATAATTCGTACACTCACAAACTGCGGCTGGTCGACCTGCGTGCTTCGTGGACCACCACCAACAGGAACATAGCGTTTGGCTTGTACGACGGTTACAAGAAGGCATCTGTGCTGAAGAGAAATCTCTCCACTGAGGCTTTGAAGGGACTGAGGATTGACACACAGCTGCAGACCAAAAAACTCAAACGCACTCCTTCCAACTACTCTCCCACCACAGCTCCCACAACACCTGTTACACCCACAGTCGCTCGGGCAGAGAAGACTCAAAATGAAGGTTAGGAATTTACTCAAACGGGGAAACAGCAGAGGAATTTGAAAATCTGTTAACCTCTTCCTTCTCCACCTCGTTCTGTAGGAACATCGATGCTCCAGAAGCTAATCGAGGAAACCGACAAGTTTGTGGTGTTTTCAGAAGAGGACTCGGGGGTCAGCGACCAACTGTGTGGCATCGCAGCCTGTCAGACCGACGACGTCTATAACCGCAACTGGTTCATTGAATTAGTGAACTGTCAGGTAGTTTCATTTCTGTAATTTGTTTTTTTAATTGAAGGATCACAAGCTAGAGTTTTTCTATCTCCAGACCTGGTGAATTGAATGACGCTTGATTTATCAGAATAATCCAGTGTTTTTAATCCACCTCTACTTTGCTTTACCCAGATGATGATGCGAGGCACAGAGACAGCCGGCTGTGTCTTGGTGTCGGCAGCAAAAGCTCAGCTTCTACAGTGTGAGCACCATCCCGCCTGGTACAATGACACCCTGAAGCAGAAGACCACCTGGACCTGTCTGCTGGACGGCATGCAGTACTTTGCCACCATGGAGCCCAACCCATCCGAGCAAGAGGACAGGCAGCTGTGGCTGGAGGTACGCATGTCTCTAACCTGGTATCAGGGTGTTTTTAAGGATCTAACTTAAATTGTGCTGTGCTCTCTTCGATTTGCCCTTATTGTCTTATGTCGTGTTCAGGTGAAAAACATTGAGGAACACCGTCAGCGTAACCTGGACTCAGTTTTGGAGCTGATGGAGAGTGGCCAGGCTGTGGGAGGAATGGTTTGCACCACCACAGGTAGTCACAATAACCCAATACTTATCTTTTAGTACATAGTCTTTGAAATGTTACAGAATATACAAATACAGCTATAAAAATAACTGCCTGCCACAGCTTTTTTTTTCAGTGTATACCTGCACTCGCTGAATTGTTGTTTACTGTGACACTTGTCCATTTTCATTAACTGTAGATTGGAACCAGCCGGCTCAAGTGAATGAGGCTCAGCAGGTTCAGCGCATCATCTCACGCTGTAGCTGCCGGATGCACTACATCAGTTACAGTCACGACATCAACCCGGAGCTGGCCACGCAGATCAAACCACCAGAGCTGGGGAATAACCATGAGAAAGAGGACCTGCTAAAAAAACAGGCTGGTATGTTTTTTCAGAGAGGAATCTTGCACGAATAGTAATGTAGATAAAAATAAGATGTTAACTGTCACTGTTATTATGCATGATGTCTAAAAAAGTTATTTATTATTATTTTTTCCAGGGGCTGTGGACACCTTCACCCTCATTCACCATGATCTTGAGATATCCACTAACCCTGTTCAGTACGCTATGATCCTGGACATTGTCAACAACCTGTTGTTACACGTGGAGCCAAGACGCAAAGTAGGCTTGACCATCAGTTGTCTAATCATCCGAAATTTATAGAAGATTTCTATGTCTTTACCAGTGTTTCAGTTTTGCTCATTGTGTGTTTTTATCCCCTGCTCGTGGTTTCCAGGAGCACAGTGAGAAAAAGCAGCGAGTACGTTTCCAGCTGGAAATTTCGAGTAACCCAGAGGAGCAGCGCAGCAGCATTTTGCATCTCCAGGAGGCCGTGAGGCAGCATCTCGCTCAGATCCGACGCCTTGAGAAGCAGATTTACTCCAACATCAGGGTGAGCCTCTCGTTGCTATACTAGAATATAAATCACCCTCTTCTGGGGGAGTTCTGCTTGTCTATCTGAGGAAAGTCTGATGTTAATTTGTGCACGTCAAGTTAAATCTGCAAAGTTTTCCAAGGACATTTACCGCACTGCATTTAGCTCCAAAAGTAAATGAGCAGAACAGCTGGACAATTTGACAGCTAAGCTTTATTGTTAAGAATCTGGGTATGAAATCTCAAACAAATGTTAAAAATTCCACCAGGTCTGCACTTATATAAACATGTGTTTTCCTTCTTCATCCTGCAGGCACAACCCGAGGAGCTGAGCGGTGATGAACTGATGGAGATCAACACCCGACTACAGAACCAGCTAAACCAGGAGAAGAATGACATGCAGATGAAGAGTGAAGAGCTCAACATTCTTATCAGGTCTCACATCAGTGCGCATACACATCCAATGCTGTAGAGATGTGAAACACATGTAAAAAGAAAAAATAACACATTTTCTTTCTTTCATCCAGGTGTTTTAAGGACTTCCAGCTGCAACGTGCAAACAAGCTGGAGCTGCGTAAGCCCCCAGAGGATGTGAGTGTGGTGAGGAGAACAGAGTTCTACTTTGCTCAGGCCCGCTGGTGTTTGACTGAGGAGGACGGGCAGCTTGGTATCGCTGAGCTGGAGCTGCAGAGATTCATGTACAGCAAGGTGGGCTCAGCAAACAGCTACAGGTGCAACAACGATGAGATTGTTCTTTTTCCAAATATCATTCTTGATGTTCACCACTGTTGTGAATACTTTGTCCTCACAGCTGAACAAGTCTGATGACACGGCCGAGCATCTTTTGGAGCTTGGGTGGTTCACAATGAACAACCTGTTGCCCAATGCAGCATACAAGGTAAATAACTTAATAATAATAAATAAATCTTTTACAGTCCAAACGTGTATGAAAAGACTCAAAATGATCACTGTATGCAGATCACTTGATCACTTTAACCAAATTATTAAAGAAAAGAATTGGTATAGGAGCAATTCTCTCCCAAGCTTTTTGATCCATAGAAACAGTTGAACACTATATCTGTGATCACTATAACAGGTTTCCAGTGAATAATCATTTTTTATATTTATTTACAGAGGTTGGAGTTTTCAGTGGTTTTGTACCAGACTGCATTTCATTCGTATTGCTCACGTTTGTAAAACATTAAAAACTACTACCTCAGTGTAATGCAGTTTGGTTAATCACCACTGAAAACTACAATTTCAATAATAAACATACATGTACAGTTAAATTGACACCTCTCTGACAGTGTCAATCAAAATTGATTGCATTACTTTCTCAGATGTACACGTGCCGTGTATATATATGTGCAAAATAGCTGAAAATGCAGTGTTAACTCACATTTGACTCTCTGCCTGGTTTCCTCTGTGCAGCGTGTGAGGGTATGTACACTGTTGGTACAGGGACAAGACTGTGATGTCTGTGTCGACTCCATCTTGTTTGTACAGATGGGATCACTCTTTCATATTTAGTGTTGCATGCAGGAATTCATTGATGCATGTGCGAACAAGGACTCATTACAAGTGCACTCACAACCTCATAGTTGTTTTCCATTCTGTTCTTTTTATCTTTAATTATTTGTGGTTGTGAAATTGTTTTTCCCCAGAAGGTACACGAGCTACAATATGCACGAACCAAATTGCACTCACTCATGGACATCACCTAATTATGCCTGATTGTTTTCGTCAAGATCCATGAATTAGTCCGTGGGAAATCAGTGAAAATAACGTTAAAGACGGGGGGGGGGGGGGGGAATCGACGCCCAAATTTAATGCGTTTCCTCGGCGCATGTCTCATAGGAGGATTTTACAAGGACCAGCAACTAGAGCTTCTGATATGATGATGGTGAAGATAAAATAATCTCTTTTGTATTTCTAGGTCGTGCTTCGTCCTCAGAGTAACTGTCAGTCAGGACGCCAGTTTGCCCTGCGTATCTTCAGTAAGGTGCGCCCCCCTGTGGGTGGAATCTCAGTGAAGGAACATTTTGAGGTGAGGAATTACACAAGAAGCTAATCTGAAATGTGTAGATTGTATTTTAAAGATTCTTCTCTTCTAATAACTTTAACCCTTTTCGTCATCAGGTCAATGTGGTGCCGCTCACCATCCAGCTGATGTACCAGTTCTTCAAAAGAATGATGGGATTTTTCTTCCCTGGAAGAAATGTAGAGGAGGAGGAGGTCACTGATGAGGAAGACAAATTCAGATTGGTTACAACTGGTATGGTTTTATCAACAGTGGAATTATGACTCAACTAAACTGAGCCGCACCTCGATTCCTGTGTGTGATCACAAGCCTGCAGACTTGTGTATGTGTTTGGTGTTGAATTGCTCTTAACAGTGTTATGTCATGCTGTGACTTTGTCTGTGACCTTGAGATCTGTGTGAGAGGATCAGAGGCAGTTTAAGGTGTAGGGTGCAGAGTCACCCAAAGGCCACAGTGCTGATGTCCATGCGGTCTGTGTCACAGGTATCACTGTCAAGGCTCGACAGTCGTCAGAGGACACCATGGGCGCCATGGGCCCCAGCAAAGGTGTCACCCAGGGACTGAACCGCTCTGCTGGGGTCAGGAGGTCCTTCAGGAAACCTCCAGAGGTAGGCATGCGTTATTTGGTTCATTGTATTTAGCTCCAACAACACAAAATGAAGGATAACGTTTTTTTTTTATATATACTTAATTTTTTGTAGTTTCAGTTACAAAAGAAATTTAAAAAAAAGTTTTCACCTTTCTATTACACATACAATAACTAGGCTATAAGTAATAATTCAAGAATTTTAAGAATTAAGAGCATTATTCTTCCTCCCACCAGCACCCTGTTGATGACATTGACAAAATGAAGGAGCGAGCTGCTATGAACAACTCCTTCATCTACGTCAAGATTCCCCAAGTTCCCCTCTGTGTCAGCTACAAGGTGGGTTCCTCTGCGCAGCATCATGTACTGGGGGTTAGTCACGCACATCTTACAGAGCAGGGCAGATGTTGAGCTGAATTCTGCCTCCCTGCTGAGGAAGGTAAAAACTTTACGGACGTGAAAGAGAATAAGTGAAAGAGCACTGCAAACAACTCTACAACAACAAAACAAGAAGTTGTGTTATATGTAAAAACAAGTGTGTTTAATGAAACTGTGGCAAGATAAATATGTGTTCGCTGTTGAATTCCCTCTCTGATTACGTCAAGAACTTTTTCTTATCCCAATCAGATCATGGGTTCATGTTAAATCCCTGTTTTATTGTGAAATGTCCGGGTTCCTCAGGGAGAAAAGAGCAGTGTGGACTGGAAGGACCTGAACCTGGTTCTGCCTTGTTTGGAGTATCACAACAACACCTGGACCTGGCTCGACTTTGCCATGGCTGTGAAAAGAGACAGCCGGAAGGCTCTAGTAGCACAGGTACACAAAACTGTTCTCTGGATTTCTCTCCACCCTCTAGTTTAAAACCACATGATCTGTTATTTAAGATTTTATATCAGTCTAATGTTTTCAGTTATTTTATTTGCCATTGCCAAGAATGACAAGGAGGAAACTGAAAAGTTTTCTTAAGAAAGTCGTCTCTTCTGCTTCCTCTTGCCCAGATGATAAAAGAGAAGCTGCGTTTGAAGCCGGCCGCGGGCTCGGACCTGCGGGGGAAGGCGTCTGAGGGGAAGTCAGACAACAGCCTGCAGCAGCAGGAGGAGGACGAGAAGGCGCGGCTCCTCATCGGCCTCAGCGCTTCAGACAAGAGCTCCAGTAAAAAGAGCATCTTCAGTCGACGCAAGTGAACCAAAAAACACTCCACACATCACCACCGACCTGGTTAGGGTCAGAATATCAGCCCGTCTCTTTGAATCACAAGGAAAGGGGAGTGGAGCATTTCAAACTGTTATTGAGAATAGTTTACTGTATCATATGAGCCTGCTGAAGTTAAAGACTTTTATTTTTCACTCCTGAGATAAGAATTTATGCCCAAAATCCCTGAAAGGGAACTCAGCACCAGAAGTAACACGGTGCCATTTTGACCAAATATATTATCTTATCTTCTTTATTTGTGCGCCATCGAAACTCTCTGCATTTCAAACACTCTGCAACTTTGAAACATGTGACCCCTCAGGTTGCAGTGAATGTAGCGGGGGAAGATTTACAGGGTGTAAGTAGCACTTCACTGTTACTGCTCCTCTGCTTCTGTAACACTGAGAGCAACTGTTCCTGCTGGTTCAGGAACTCACGCCATCTCACAAACTACGAATAACTAGGACTCGACTGAAAGCACCTTCATCGCTGTCAGCTGTAAAACTTAGACCGGAAATGTCATAAATAAATATATCAATATGTTTTAATAAAGCTTATAGAGGTTGCTGGAGGCTGAATGACTGTCTCAGACACGAAGGCCTTTTCCCATCAAAGAAAACCCCTCAGCTCGCTGTCTGACTGTAACCTCATCCCAGTGCAATGCATCCCGAACAGCAGCTGAAACGTTTTCCTGTGGCACCGCGCGGTGCTCAGTGTGATGGTTTCGTGGCAAACAGAAATATGCTGCCGCTAATCGCTGAGTGTATGTTTTTGTAATTTTGTCACTAAAGCACTTTTTATGCAAAGTATTTTGATATTTTTGTAATTATGGTTGTTTTGCGTTAAATTACTTGTATAACTGCGCTGCTAAGCTTTGTTTATTTCACTCACATTTCTATTACGAAGAAGAAAATATGCTCTAAACATTTCAATGAAAAAAGGATGATATCACAAACGCAAATGCGTTCATGTTTCTATCGGCTCTGTGGCTTATTGTTTATCTGTCAATAAAAGTGTTCTAGTCTCTCAGTGTGTGTTGGTGTTTTTTGTGCAGAATCAAAATAAAGGGGCCGGTCTGTGAGTTATATTAAATTTAAGTCCTAGATATAAAGTCCCAGTGTCATAGTTTGACTCTCTCCTCTTCTCCTATCCTGATCCTCTGTGATGCCCACCTCTGCTCCCACAGTAGAGTCACTGTTGTAGAGCCATAGATCCTCCAGTATGATCATAAATATCTGCACTGGATAATGAAGAGGTACACTGCCATCTAATGAGGGCGCCGGGTGAAGCTCACATCTGCAGGAGCTGCACAAGTTTACAGTGTTTTTACCCACTATTTATTTATGTTCATTCATTATTTAGGTGACGTTCATGATTCTTATTTTATCTGTAAATGGATTTTAGAAGAACTTGCAGAGTGTTTTGCTGTTATCCAGGTCGCCTTCGAGTGTCTGACCTCACTCCCCCATGTCGCCTGAAACGAGGAGGAAGAGCGTTTACAGTATGTGGGACGCTTCAGTACACGAGTGATGGTTTGGTCTAATAAATGAAAAGTGTTTCTCTCTGGGGAATAATCTCACTGAAAGGAAGTTATCGGTTGTGGCCGATGGAGCTCCAGTGTCTTCACTGGACTGGTTCACTGGCAGTTTGTTTTTTCTCTTGTTATAAACAGAACATTGATAGAACAACACAGATTAAACAATATAATAAATCAAGATTAGGACAATTAATGAGAATCTGAGGGGACAATAAGTAGTTTTTATTTTTTATTCTGTGTGGATGATTGTATCTTTGCTTAGAACTGCCTCACTGTCAGAGCCCCACCGTTTGTTTTGCTCCCATCGGAGTCAGTTGACCCAGTTCTGATCGTGATGCAGCTGTGATGTGAGTTACATAAAACTGTTTGTGTTCCCAGAGGCTTTTTCTCCAGAAACACGTGTGCTGTATCTTGTTTTCCACTGTCGCAGCTTTAGACACACGTCTGATTCCTGCTTTTTATCGTTCTTTTGATGTATTAATCGTCTTTTGTTTCCAGTTCTGGTCTCAACAGCTCGTGTGGGGGTCTCTGTTGTTGTCACTGGTGACAGCAGAGGTGAGGGCACATTAAATATCTATCAGCTGTTCTGATGACACTGTGTCAATAACTGCTCTATAACCAGCGCCACCTGTTCTCTGAGTGTCCAGACTTCACAGTTGAGCACATGTCATCTCCTGAAGAAGACCATGAGAAGTCTTTGAAAGCTCTGATAAACATAATAGATGTGTGCGTTTGCCAAACCTTTTAAATGTGTTATACGATATGACACGTGTGAGCTGCAGAGTTTAAAACAATCTCACCTCAAGGTCTGCAGCTGTTCTGGACCTTTCAGTCATATCACATGATCTTCCTGAAGCAACGAAGTAAGTTGCCTTGTCATGAAACTGCTGAAGAAGCACATTAAGGTATAAGAATTTATTTCAGAAGACTCTGAAGGGTCAGAGACTGCAGTGTGAAGTAGATCACTCCTGCTCTTGCACCTGGATACATTATGTCCAACTTGGGATGACCTATTTAGACGAGCACTCGCAAATCCATGGAGGACGACCTTAATAGGACAGAGAATTGAGGATCAGATAAAGTCTCATCATTAAAGGTTTTTTTAATTGGGTAACAGAGAAAATAAATTGTGGCTCCCTGCGGAGGCAGCCAAGCGTAATTGCAGTAAAGTCATGTGTCTATTTAAAGCTGTATCCGCTGAATGGGAGAGCACCAGCTCCTCCTCAGGCTGCTTCCTGACACTGATTCCCTCTCAGGCCCTTGTCTTAGACAGGTCCTCCATGTCTGTGTGTTGGCTGCATCGTGGCAGGCAGTCCAGTGACCCACATCTAGCTTCAGAGGCCCACTGACCCACAATGGTGAAGAGAGGAGTCCCCTGAAATACCCCGAGCCGTCCCACCGAGTAGAAAGTTACACAACGGACCACACAACAGAAAAGAGGCCTCTTCCTGAACGTGTGCTGCAAAGATGCACATTCAACAACTTCAGCTACACACATGAATTCAACAGAGTCTTTGTGTTTGTGGCTTTCAGCCAGATTCAACATGTCCATCATACAAACAGTGAAAGGTATTTTTCTGAGCTAGTTTTGATTAATTCAGGACACATCACCACCTTCACTCACATCGACTGGAACTCTGGAAATTTTTGTATTTCTAACACGTTTATTCTTTTCAGTTTAAAGCTCAAAAAGAAGCCGCCGAGTGCACGAATCGCTCCGAGACTCAAACGCCCCTGTGAATTTGAGGGTAAAGACCAAATTATCTGGAGACTCCAAACCGTCCTTGGGGCAGCTAATTAAAACTAAAATAGAACGCCACAGGATATGGTGAAATGCCAAAATGAGGTTGAGAAAAGGGGGTAGAGGGTTCTGAAAAAAAACATTTATTTTTTTCACAGCCTGAATATCAGAATAAATGTGTTAAGTTATTTTCATATTTGAGTTTGTGTTTCTATCTTCAGGTAGAGGCTTCAGAGTTCCTACCCTCAGGACTAAAAGACTCCTGTCTTTACAGTGATTAATATGATGAATTTGAACAGAAAACGACACCAGCTCTCTTTTTCTTGCACTCTCGTCTTTGTCTCCATATGTAGGGATCCTCTGTCATATTGCATTAGACCTGCTACCTGTCTTTTTTTTTTTAATGCCTTATAAGGGTTTGTATCTAGTTTAACCTCTGTCTGCAACTCAGCTTCCCTCAGATGAGAAAATACATTTGACTTGACAGTTTATATCAAAAGGTTTAAGCTGCAAAATAACCATCCTGTAGTTTTATTTACAAACTGCAGAAGCTCCTCAATTGAGTTTGTCATCGCAAAGTGATGTAAGAAATTGTAAAATTGTCAAATTCAGGTGAAAAAGAAGCAGCTGCACAACAAACATAAAATCTCGACATTTAATAAATAGAACAATGAATCATCAAGTTTGGTTTCATTTGGGTCAAAGGTGGGTGTACAAGCTCCGCCCAGGGGCGTCGGCTTGTGAGGTGTGACACCACTGAGCTGGATACAAACCAGACCTGACAAGAGAGACTCCATCAGTGTTCGTCACCTCAGTGGATGGGACACGTTTGATTTCTCTGTCAGGTAAGATCCTTCACTCAGCTGTCTCTTCTACATGTAGGATCATCTACTTCACTGGCTACATGCGTATGCACCTGTATCTGACCATCAACCTGCATCTGACTCTCGACTGTTAACCTGTAGCTCTTAGTCGATGTGAACACAGCAATGGAGACAAAAGGCATCCAGGAGAATTGAAAGCAGATTCCATATTTAAAATTTGCAGCAAGATGCAGTTTTTTCTTTACGACTAAAAAATACCAAGATGTTTGTGGTACTTTGTGGATAGTGATTGGTTTAATTGAAGATCTATCGTCTTTCCATCATCAAATAATGATGCACTTAAAGTTGTATGGTTCACAAAATCTGCCGCGTGGATTTCCATGTTTTTAGTCCTGCAGCTAGGTTCACTCGGCATAAGGACCAATTTTAAAGAGATAGGATACAAGATACCTGCAGATTCTAACAAACTTCATACAGGGATACCATCTGGGTTTTTTTTTGGGGGGGGGGGTTAATGTGTGCATAATATAATCATAAGGTCACATCTTGTACCAGAGGCTGCAGGAGACTCAGACACTCAAGATGCCGCACCAGTTCCCCACGCTGTCCGAGGCGCAGAAGAGAGAGCTCCATGAGACTGCTCTACGCATAGTTTCTCCAGGGAAGGGCATCCTGGCCGCAGATGAGTCTGTAGGTCTGTTGAACTCAGTTTCTTCCTTTTCTTTACTCTGTGGTAAACACCATTCATTCTGCTCTGACCCAATCACATATCAGTTCTGTCACTTATTAAAAACAATCATAGCATCTGTGTTAACTTGTCATGTGCTCAATGTGGGGCCTGCAGGCAGCATGGCCAAGCGGCTGGCCCAGGTGGGAGTGGAGAACACGGAGCAGAACCGCCGACAGTACCGGCAGATTCTCTTCAGTGCGGACGATCGCATCAGCAGCTGCATCGGCGGAATCATCTTCTTCCACGAGACGCTGTACCAGCACTTTGACAACGGGGTCCCCTTCGTCAAGATGATCCGGGACAGGGGGATCCTGGTCGGTGTCAAGGTGAGACAGTTCAGTTCCAAATGATATAAATGTGGTGTGTGTTGTCCCAACAGGTTGATTTTTGCTTAAAAAGACATCACAGTAGTGAATTCTGAATTATTAGATTTTTCTGTGTATATATATTTATTTCTCAGGTTGACAAGGGCGTCGTCCCCCTGGCAGGAACTTCTGGAGAAACCACCGCACAGGGTCAGACAATCACACCTTGGATTGAATTATTTCCCCCCATAGCAATTCCCATTTCAAGACAGTTTATCATAAAGTTTTTGCACCGACCTCTCTCCTAGGTCTGGATGGTTTATCTGAGCGCTGTGCACAGTATAAGAAGGATGGCGCCCTCTTTGCAAAGTGGCGCTGCGTGCTGAAGATCAGCGACACCAATCCATCCAAACTGGCCATCACCGAAAATGCTAACGTTCTTGCACGCTACTCTAGCATCTGCCAGCAGGTCAGGATCCTCTAGTACAGCTTGTCTATGTATCTGTGTGGTTACGCCATTATTCTGATGTTTATTTTCTCCGTCAGCATGGTATTGTGCCCGTCATCGAGCCGGAGATCCTGCCTGACGGAGATCATGACCTGAAGCGCTGCCAGTTCGTCACTGAGAAGGTGGGTTGTGTTCTTCTTGTGTATGAGTGAGTCGTATCTTTATAATAAGAACTGAGACGGAGGAAGGGAGAGAGAATAATCCTTTGTGGATCTCAGGTCCTGGCTGCCGTGTACAAAGCCATGTCGGACCACCATGTGTACCTGGAGGGCACCCTCCTCAAACCCAACATGGTGACACCCGGACACAGCTGTTCCACGAAGTACAGCCCGGAGGAGGTGGCTATGTCGACCCTGACCGCCTTGCGCCGCACCGTTCCCCCGGCGGTCACAGGTGAGCTGTGGACTTCACACAGAAAGAAGTCAAATCTGCTGAGACAGAGGAGAGTGAGTGTGTATTTTCCTCCTCGCTGCAGGAGTGGCTTTTCTCTCGGGCGGTCAGACGGAAGAGGAGGCCTCTGTCCACCTCAACGCCATCAACAACTGCCCCCTGGCCAAACCCTGGATCCTGACCTTCTCCTTTGGCCGAGCCCTGCAGGCGTCCGCCCTCCGAGCCTGGAGAGGCCACAAGGAGAACGAGAAGGCCGCCACTGAGCAGTTCATCAAGAGAGCAGAGGTACCTTCTGTTCACTTGTGTTAATCCAGTGATGGGATCCTGTGTCTCCTGATCTTCTGTCTTCTCTGTCCACAGGTGAACAGCCTGGCATGTCAGGGGAAGTACACAGGTGGAGAAAACTGTGGTGAAGATCACCAGCTGATTTATGGATCCTGTTATGCATACTGAACAATAAGAGAAGCCATGTTCACATTAGCAGTGTGTTCTTCCATTGCCGTAATAAAACATTTCACAGATGTGTTGTAATGTAGCTTCTAGATATATTTCTCATGATGATGTTACATGAAAACAAGTGACAGCAGATTTTCTTGCCTTGACAAAAGAGGACATCAGAACATGGCCGTGGATATTTCAAATAAGTGAATGAAAGATATTTGCTTTACAATTGTTATGGATGGACTTGTGCCATAACTAAAGCTTCATAATCCTGCGTTAAATACTTATCACTATTACTAACTAGACATTTCCTGTAGGTAGATTTAAACGAGCCTGCAGAACAATATTAGTTTGTATCACAGCTAAATTAAATAACAGATGACTTTCTGATGTAGAAACCTCCATATGGTACTTGAAAGTTTATTCAAGCTGTGAAAAGTTTCTGTGAGTGCATGTGGATTTTTTTCTTGATTCTTTTTACTTTTCCTTTAGCCGTGACCATGCACTCTTAGAAATACTGCACCAGAATTAGCTTCAGGCTCATTTTCATCTGGAAGTCCTTTGGCAAAAAGTAGGCTACACTCATTCTAAAGAATATTATCTGTGTTCTGAAGTCTTAATGAAATGAATGTATTCAAACAATAAATCAATGTTCGGGCAAAGTCTGATGTGAGTATTGGGTTTCGTGCTTTAGGCAAAGTGCAGATATTGATTAATACAGAGTCTAGTAAACAAATTGAATGTATTATATGTTTTTACAGATTGAGTTACCCAGCAGTATATAACATATTGAAATTAGCCTCACATTTGCAAGTGGAAACAATAAAGTTATATGTACAATAATCCATCAGTGATTATAAATTGACAATTTTGTATAATCATTATAAATTTTTGTACTAATACAGGGGTATTTCTTTATTGTGGTATTGCAACTACTTAAAATGTGGGTACTTGTTCCACAACTGAGTAAATGCTCCAGAAGAATGTTTTCAAATGAGGTTTAGCTTCTGTTCTTCAAAGTATCACGTTCATCAAAGACACGTGGGAAAAGTTAAATCATTCAAACAACAGGGTACTATATCCCATTGTGATGCAACAATTGATAAAACTAACATGTCACCAATCAAATCTGTCAATACAATATTTACCTTTTACAGACATGATAGAATCTTAAATATATTTATACGTATATTTTTGAATATGTAGCCCACGCACAATTACTATTTGATTACACATGTCCTGGATCATTAAATGATATGAAAAGCGATAAAAAGTAAACGGATTGGTATCACATTATAATATAAAAGGTCTATTGTTAAAACAAAACATATAATCATGTTATTATATCATACCAGTATATCACGTTGTAACAGAACTTGTGTTGTCATGATGATACAGTTTGTCATCATATAATTTCAAACATTTTATTTCATGTTATAACCTGATAACTGACTTATTCCAAAGATATTTATACACACGAGGAAACAGAATAGATGCATCTAGGAATATGGCAAATGTCTATTTGATGCATACATTCAATTCAAAACAATACAAGAATGAGTTCTGGTATTTCTATCGTATATTTGCTTATTTATTAATTTTACTGAGCGTGTATTTCACTATCCCTTTGCTGCTCATCTTATCTTAACTTATCATATTTTACCTCAACTCGCCGACCTTAACCTACTTACCTAGCTTATCTTATTTTATCTTACATTACCTTAAATTTAGCAAAGCTTTTCTTATCTGATCTTATTTGTGCTTACTTTACTTCACCTTGCCTGACCTTAACCCACCTTACCTTATCTCATCTTATAAACAAAGAAACGTGTATTGTAGTGTTTTAGTTGGATAATAAAATATGTGTCTCTGATCATGAGGACTAATGAAGTAAATCTAGCCCCATGTGCTTCCAGTTCTGAATATATGTCACATGTTAACTGTTTAAAGTCACATATTTCGATCTTTCTCATGAAATCATCAGAAACTTAATTGATTGTCGTCGCTACGCCCGGTCAATTAACGGACTAGTTCGTACGGCGGATGTGCGCGCGGTGTCCACCGTGTTTCCGGTGCTGCTGAGTGCCTCGGTAACGCGGCGCTGTTTCCCGCGAGCAGGAGCGGCGCGTGTCATCCACCGAGTACCGGCTACAGACCGACTGACACCCGCTCTCCTCCCGTCCTCCAGCCTCCTGCTCGGCGGCCTGCAGCCTGTCCTCTGACCGCTCAGCGTGGCCCCGACCCCGGACACCCCCCTCCCCCCCTCCCCCGTAAGGTACCGCAGCCTGAACCGGGACGCTTAGCTCGACCGGCGCGTGAGAGGCAGCGATGTCGGGTGTCGTGCGAGGCCCCGCCGGGAACAACGACTGTCGAATCTACGTGGGGAACCTGCCCCCCGACATCCGCACCAAGGACGTGGAGGACGTGTTCTACAAGTACGGCACCATCCGGGACATCGACCTGAAGAACCGGAGAGGGGGCCCGCCGTTCGCCTTCATTGAGTTCGAGGACCCGAGGTGAGTGCTGTGCTAACACGTTATAGGGCTCGGACTAGTCCCTGGATCCCCCCCTCCTCCCACCTTGCAACCATAGCGAACTGTTTTCTGCTCTCTAGGTTTCCTCTCTGTGTTCTTCACCAACAGAGTTCACACATTATAATGTTTGAAATGTCTCCTGTGCTTGTTCTCGTAGCGTCTTCAAGGTAAAACACTGAACACCCACTGGCTTTGATGCAATTAAGCCTCGTCTGCGCTTCTTGCACGTTCCGCTTCAATTGTGCAACGTTTAGCCGGCGCCAGTGTGCTCTGTCTATTTATATATTTCTTTATTTATTCATTTATATACTGTTTTTCTCTTTTTAGTTCAATGGAGCAAAATTAGCTAATTGACATGCACGTCTGCACCGGGGAGTAGGACGTGAGATGAAGCTAGTCTCCAACATGACTGACTCCATCAGTGCCAGCGTTGTCTCACCCCCCATGTCGGTGCTGAACTCCCGAGGCGTGTTAATGTACAAAATGTACTGTTTTACGACCAGGGACGCAGATGACGCGGTCTACGGACGCGATGGTTACGACTACGACGGCTACAGACTGCGCGTGGAGTTCCCCCGGAGCGGCCGGGGCTCCAGAGGCGGGTTTGGAGGGATCGGCGGAGCCCCGAGGGGCAGATACGGGCCCCCGTCCAGACGCTCCGAGTACAGGGTCATCGTGTCAGGTGGGTGAGCTGGACCTCATGCATGGAGGGTGTTGATACAGACAGTCCTCCCCTTGGATTGTTTCACTTTCATGAGGAAGTGTCCTCTCTTGTGTGCAGCAATTAGCTCTGTATCTTAGGTCATACACATAAACAGAAAAACCCAATATTGGTATATATTACAATAAATGTGCACAATAGTGAGGCTCTAAATGACAACTGTCCTTAATTGATGCTGCAGTGGCTTGTCTAAAAACTGTCGGTCTGACAACTGTAAGCAACGCCATTGACTGTTAACTATTACATTTACTGTCATAGATTTGCAATAGACATTTGAGAAGCTTAAAGGAATAGTTTACCCAAAAACAAAAAAAATCACTTGTTATCTACTCACCACTTTGCTGATGGAGGGGTGGTTGAAGTGTTTGAGTCCACAGAACACATTTGGAGTTTCAGGGGTAAAACAGTGTTGCAGCTAAATCCAATAACAACTGCTTCAAATGAATAAGAAGCATAAAATGCCTCCATCATGCTTCTGTGGTGTCATCCAAGTGTCTGCACCCCCGACATTCAAATCCGACTCGAAACAAGCTCATTTTCTCCATGTTTTTAAGCTGAATGTCCAGTTATATCCTCCCTGGAGCTGCGTTCTAACAAGTGTCACAGCAGACATTTAAAACATGGTGAAAACGACCTTGTTTACACGTTTGAAGAAGTGCTCACCATTTACTGCAGTTGTATTGGATTTGGCTGCAACACTGTTTACCCCTGAAACTCCAAAAGTGTTTTGTGGACTCAAACACTTCACTCACCCGTCCCTCGGCATATTGATGAGTAGATGAGGATCATGTTCAAATCTTGTTTTGTTTTTTTAAATCCACTTCAGTGCTCCAGGGATCAGCTTCTCTGCCTCATGGTCCAGGACGATTATGAAATAAATCCAGCCGGTTCTTAGATCAACTCCTTCCTGCAGTTGCTCTCACTTCACAAGCTGCACCTGCATGCTGCCTTTGTTTGAGTTTCCCTCTCCTTTGTGGCTCACAGGTGTATCCAATTTATCACCTCCCTCACCCCTCCTCTTCCTGTTGAGGAGTAAAGGACCAGTCCGTCTTTTTAGGTTTTCTCCTTTCTGCTACAAGTACATTTCATTTTTGGATGAACTATCCCTTTTAACCAGCTGCTTTTTTAGCACCTATTCTAAAATGACTAAACACACTTCATTGATTAGCATGATGGTTGATAATGTTCTCTTGAGCAGTTGGGGAGTAGTTGGAGCTTTAGACAATATTAAGGAACACATCACCACTAAGTAATGCCACAGTATCACCAAAAAAGGTTAAAAGAAGTGGCACACAAGGTTTCTGGCATAATGTGAATAATGCAAACTAAAGCAGACCTCTCCAACACCATCAACTGACATGTCAGTGTCACAAAATCGTGTAATAGAATAGCCATGTTGTGTAATGACGTGTTTGACGTTCACCACGTGCAGTGTCCGTTAACAGAGTTTTCATTGTTCCTCTGCAGGACTCCCACAGAGCGGCAGCTGGCAGGACCTGAAGGACCACATGCGCGAGGCCGGTGACGTGTGCTACGCTGATGTGTTCAGAGACGGAACCGGGGTTGTAGAGTTTGTGCGCAAAGAGGACATGACCTATGCCGTTCGAAAGCTGGACAACACCAAATTCCGCTCGCACGAGGTATGTGTACTGATTTGATTATTGATAAGTGTCATGGGTAATGTTTCTTTGCTGTGTCGAGGTGAGTACTTTGCGGCACTGCCACACGTTTCCTGAAGCACAGCACGGCCCGGCCCCTCTTTTTCCATTTTTCCACATTATCGCCATAGGCAAGGATCTTGTCTTTTCAATGTCAAGTTCTCTTGTGTCCGCCAGGGAGAGACTGCTTACATTCGTGTGAAATTAGACGGTCCCCGCAGCCCGAGTTACGGAAGATCACGCTCCCACAGCCGTGGCAGCCGGAGCAGGAGCCGCAGCCACAGCGCCAGCCGCAGTCGCAGCAATTCCCGAGGCCGCGGCAGAGGATCGCCCCGCTACTCGCCTCGCCACAGCCACTCTCGCTCCCGTTCCTAAACCTTTCTACCACTGGTGTTTTTGCCCTTTTGATGTGTTAGCCCCCCCCCCCCCCCTCTCTCCCTCCCTCCTCCCTCTGTTTTTACCTTTTTATGAGTTTCTCCAGATGTCAGCTATTGATTTCAAATTTTTGCCATTTCATGTCCCGATGTCCTTGTGGATGATCTTGGTATGTACATGTGCCCCCCTCCTCTCCGCCCCCTCCCCCCTGCACCTCTTCCTCTCCAGCTGCTTTCTCCCCCTCTCTCTCTCTCTCTCTCTCTCTCTCTCTCTCTCTCTCTCTCTCTCTCTCTCTCTCTCTCTCTCTCTCCTTTCTCTCCTCTCAATTTTTGCAACATTTGAAATTGTGCTGTGTTGAACTTCCAAAAACATTGAGTTGCAGACTGAACTCAATGTTTTTGCAAGAATTGAAAATTTAGTTCTTTTTTTTTTATTCGTCTCATGGATATGTGGGGTGGGCTGTTTGGATGGGAAGCCCGATACTTAACTGTATTTTACCCTTGTGTCTTCCTTTAGCCATCTGAAGAGAAGGATTAAAGTGATTTGGAATAAAACCATTGTGGAGCACATGTCATTTGTATGGTCAGGATAGGACATCTAATTGAGGAGCAATCAGGTCGAGGCAATGGTACGCTTCATATTCCATAAATTGAATGTTTTGATTGGTTGCCATGTCATGCATGTCATATTTAGCAAAGCCATATGTGCTGTACTTTGTTATACATATATATATATATGAAGTTTTTAACATGCGACTCTGGGCTGTGACAGAATAAACAGTCGTAGATCAAGTGTTGTGATCTAAGTGTAACATCTTTTACTTTCAAGTGTAAAAATCTGAATCACTTCTCTGTCGCAAAACTGTTTTAACTTCAGGGAGTGATAGTTATTGTGGCAATTCTTTTATTTATTTTCTTTTTCTTGATCTGACATGAGTGCTCAACATGGAAGAAAAAAAAATTAGGCCCTAAAACCTTGACATTTTATTCTAACGGTCTGCCTCTGATTTTCTTCCTGGTATTTCAAGGTTTTGATTGGAGGAGTGGCTCAGTGGATCCCAATCCTTGGAGCTGGATGAGTGGATCGATTAGGGAAGGGATAGGCAAGGATGGATGCTCGGAACGGGATCAGTTTTTCCAGGAGTCAAATGAGAGTTGAATTCAGAACTAAATAACGTGGAAGTCCCAGAGCAACTTTTTTTCTATTAGGCCCTCCCCCTGCCTATCTTTAAAGTTTTTCAGTGATAATCGCTTTATTTGACAAGAAAACGAAACTGAGGACCAGGAAGTTGGATCAAAGGATGGAATCGTAGATGCCTGGTATGAATTAATTAAAAATTTGGGCGGCTGGGAAGGGGGTTTCATTTGGGAGTAGTTTGTGTGTTTTGTTTTTTGGTTAATCTTGCTTTTTTCTCTCAGCATTTTCAATAAAAACAGTTCAAAACAAGAGCACTGGTTTGTTTTTATTTCTCGTGCATCTCTTCATGTTCCTATAAGACACATCCACAGCCTTTAACTTGGTGGCATAGAAGCTATACCCCAGTGTAATGGTTGTATCATACTTGAAAAAAACAAAAGCAATGATTATAAACTGCTACCAGCTTGTTAATACGTGATTTTCTATGAAATCCTTGCGGTGAAAGATAGAAAAACAAAGTGCGTGAACGGTGTTTAACGCTTCAACCCCCTGCACGCGCATCCAAGTGATGTCGACCTGCAGCCAAGGACTCGTTTCCCTTTTTCTCCCAGTCAGTGCGGTGTGTGTGTGTGTGTAGGTCTTTGCGTGCGCGTGAATGTGTGTGGTTGCCGTGAATGATGCATTCTGGGATGAAATAAGATGCCGGCAGACAGGAGCTGGAGAAAAACGCTCGGTACGCGCGTGGAGGCGGCGGCGCAGCCAATGGAGAGGAGCAGCATGCAGCAGAGGGGCGGGGAGCAGCCGGGGAGAGCAGAGAGCACCGAGACAAACCCACCTCCTCCTACATGCTTATTGTGTCAACCTTTAAAAAGCAATTAAGCCGCAGCATCCTCTGAAACCCTGCGATCCCTCATCCGGCTGGAGAGAAACCCGCATCGTCTGCAAACAAGTGTCTCCAGGTCGCTCGTAGAGAAGGTGAGTGGCAGATCGGATCTCCTCCTGCATGTTGTGACATCTTCCTGATGCCCAGTTTGTCTTACGATGCTTCCACTGTTTGTCTTTACACGTTTGGTTTGATCTCACAGACACACACACACACACACACACACACACATACACACACACACACACATGTATTTGTTGAAGAGGAACAAGAGGTGCATCATGTTTCTGATCTGGATTCATTTCTGGTACTTTTTTTGTCTCCTGGTGCAGAAGTGATTTGAGCCAAGTAATTTAACTCCACCTGTATCAAGTTTCACAGCCAATCTATGCACCGCTCAAGTCCTCGTCCAGTTCGGAGCATGGGGAGAAATACGCACGATTAAGTTATGATGGTGTAAATGACAGAAAAACGCGGTGGCTCGTAATGGCTCCGTGTTCTGCGTAAAAAAAAGGCTGATGTTCGCTGGCCTCAACCATCCCCGTCACCACGTGCGGTGTTCATTTTCAGTGCGGTACGTCCGAGTGAACGTGCACCTTCCTCCTTTCTCCATCAGGCATCCTCCACCTCCTCCTCCTCCTCAGCCATGACTGACAGGAAAGCTGTGATCAAGAACGCGGATATGTCCGAGGACATGCAGCAGGACGCGGTGGACTGTGCCACGCAGGCCATGGAGAAGTACAACATAGAGAAGGACATTGCAGCCTACATCAAAAAGGTGAGAGGAGGCGGGACGGATCCAAACATCTGTGGGATCACGTCACATGATCTGCAACATCCACAGGCTTTTTTTTATTCTTGCATCTATTTTTGGTCAGTGTGGAAACAGGGATATTATGAGCAGGGCCGTAGCTAAGGTTTTATTATGATGGTGCCCGCACGCCCCCCCCCCCCCCCCCCCCCCCCCAACCCCTTCAAAGCACCAGCCTGTTTTCAAACCTCAAAAAGAAAATCTCTTATTTGAGTAGTGTCTTCAGGAAAGGTTGTAAAGCTGATATTCAGGGAACTTTACAGGTGACCTCGCTGATAATACAGAAATATAATATTTAAAAATTATTTTGGAGTTTAAAAAACAGAACAGATAAAACAATTAGTGTAAACGAGTAAAGAGGCAATCTTTAAAAAGTCTGTATTTTTTAATTAGATTTTTTTTAACATTTATTGATATAAATATTGATACAATTTGAATTAGACTCGGTCTAAATATACCACAACCTGCCAACATAATACCAATTGGGCAAGTTTTTTAATAGCTTTATGGGTTAAACTGTAAAACTTCACAGTTTGGTTGAAAACCAAATTCCTACTGATAAAATAAATCAATGAATCAATCAACAGATTCATTAATAACTAAGCTTTTCTTAGTTAGTTTCTTAGCTTTTCGAATTAATAATTTGAGTTATAGGGGAATAAAAATTGTCCAGTTTGGACGACTGTAAAAAGCATGGAGGCCTCCGTAGAGAGGATCCGCTCCCCAAGTAAATATAAAGTATTTTGATTTAAAGTTCCATTCTAGGGTAAAGAAATTCAGATGATCACACACCCTGGATTTTGCACAGGATTATCTTATATTAGAATTTCTGCCAATGGATCCTTGACATCTCTGTTTTTTGATTTGGTTTTAATTTTCCTCCACCGACTTTTCATTTCAGGAGTTTGACAAGAAGTACAACCCCACCTGGCACTGCATCGTCGGGAGGAACTTTGGCAGCTACGTCACCCACGAGACGAAGCATTTCATTTACTTCTACTTGGGCCAAGTGGCCATCCTGCTCTTCAAGTCTGGCTGAGAAGCGTCTGATGGTTGTCGAGGAGTTGTTCTCCCTGAACCTGAATTGGAAATGCACTGGTGGCTGATGTCTCCCATACACTAATAACAACGTACCATAACGATGCAAAACCGGCCGTGCGCAATTGCATGGACTTTACACTATTTAATATGTATGTTACAGTAAGTTTACTTTTTCGATGGTTGCCTTTTGAATGCAACTGAAGTAGTTTTTGTTTTGACGCTGTTAAAAAAACGTGGTTTTGATTGTAAAATAAAAGGAAAGCTGTAGAATGTAGTGGTGCATCTGCATTGCCAGACCCTCTAGCAGGACTCCACCAGGTGGTGAATCATACTGTGTGCACCAGTTTAACAACCCATTAACCTGTGATCATGAAACAAAGTTACTGGGGCAAAATTGTTTCTGCTCTAACCAGCGAGAGCGTATTTTGTTGTAAATCGACAGCACTACTTTAGTCTAATGCTGCTGTTTTACTCATTTAAAGGAATTATGTTGTCTGGAGTTTAACGTAGTAAAAAAATTTTTTTATTCTTTTCAATTTGGATTCATAACAAAAGTGACTTTTTTTATTTTAGCAGCCACTTCCAGAGTAGAAGCATCCAACACTTGACATTTTGGAAGCAACTCAAGCCAGTGCAAGCATTTCCCGGGACGTTTGGTCAATATTCACTGTGAAGAACCACAGAGCAAACGAAGCTCACACACACAGACACGCTTAAGCCTGTAATGTCCGAGTTATAACGCTTACAGACGGGTTATCAAAACCTCCCGACTCACCTGCACCGACATCAGTCTTATAATCCAGTGTCTCTGCATGTTTTGGAGGATAAAACCATCATTTCTTTAATCGTCAGACACGAACGAAGGCCCATCTCGGTGAAGCGTCGTTTATTGAAGAGTGTGTAGATATTGGACTGAGCCAATGTGTGTCTTTGCTATGAAGCAGAATAATGAAGGTGATTTTAGATTTACAAACATCTGCGGTCAACTCTACCGAGGCTACCAACGCCCCCGTGTTTCAGATGGTTGTGTCGTCTTTATGTGGCCCCCCCCCCCCAAACCTTTTACTTTTGCATTGCCAGTGTACTGCCAGACAGACGGGGGACGACGTGTGTTGGGACTTCTCAAAGCAGCTGCGAGCAGATCTCGTCTAGCACACTGATTTTGGGGGTTTTCGTTTAGTTATGTGAGTATAATTAGTTTGAAGTGGCAATGCACAATGCCTAGATGTTGATGACGTGTGTACTTTAGGATCCAGACGGGAGAGATTCAGTCCACAGGGTTGGACGACGCCACACATTTCCTGCCGCGTGTAGAAACTCAACGTTTGCTCAGTTGTTTGCTTCCATGTTCCAGCTCTGGGTGAAATGTGTATCTCTCAAGTGTTAGCTCAGATTGTTGTAGAGGGACGTCTTAACTATTGTCAATGTAAACAGATTTAGTATTGTTTTCCTCTGGCATGTATTTTTGCTGTGTATATGTAGGAGCCGTTCCAACGCTGTTCGATTTGCACAAAACGTGTGCCTGTCATTGCTCTCAACTGTAAGCGGCTTGAGTACAACTGCACTTCATTAGAATTACCCAGTAGGTTGCTACAGAACCAAAATCGTATAAACTCAATAAAATAAAAAAAGTAATTGTTGACTTATTACACTGTGGCCTTTTCTTGTGTCATTGCCCCTTTTTGCTAACAAGGCTGGTTGATTAGTTGATGTGTAGAACATGCATTGTAAACGATTTAGATATTTTAATTAGCATTGCGACATTTTGGAAAATGAGCTTGTTTACTTTCATCCAAATAGTTACATTATTGTGTTTTACTCTATATTAGAAATTCATCGCTAACAGCTGGTTAGTCTCGTTTAGCACGAAGAACAGCTTGGTCCAAAGGTGAAATATATATATATATAACATTTAGAAATGACAAAAACAAGATATAACATCTTTATTACTTTGCAGTTTTGAGACCTGAACCATGGAAACTTATCTCCCATCAATTTACACAGTTTGCTTTTCGCATAAGAAGAACGCAGAAGGAGATTGTCCTGGTCAGAAATATCCAGAACATCCAGGCGAGGGCGTCTGAGCAGAGCAGCAGGAGGACCAACAACAAACATATAAAAGCCTCTGTGGTTATCACATGTTTGTTGTTTGCCCTTATCAATGGCTTTTTGAATCTCGTTGCCTTAAGAATTTGAAATCTTCATGTTTTCACAACAGTAATGTTAAAAATAATCAGCATTCATTTGCTTACTGTGAATTTTATGTAAAATGTTCTACTGCATTCTTACAAGGACTCGTGAAAAATACCCAGAGCAACAAACATTTGCATTCTCAGGAAAATGTTTGGACTTGAATAGATGTCTGAAAGCTGCTTTAGTGAAGATGACAGGTCCCTTTGTAGGTGAATGGTTCCCTTAAACCTTTTGGATAGAACGAGGCTGAGTAAAGGGACTCAAACTGAAGCACAGGTGGTGTTCGAACAAGGCGGCCCAGTATCTGAGTGTAGTGCAGTTTGAATCTGTCTCTTGAATAAAGATGGAAAATAATGCCTGTAAGTGGTCTGGTGTAAACACGGGTCCATAGCAACAGTTGTGAGACCTTCGCTCACAGTTGAAGAGCACAAACTACGTAAATGTGACATCAGTGGCTGCAGGGCTGTGTTGCTCACCGGGACTCATCATCGCACGTGTGATGCACAGAGGCTGCGTTCAACTCATCCAACATTTACCACAGGAATACATTGTGTAGGAAGATCTGTAGCAATTTGAGATTCTCCTCCTTTAAAGGAAATCGTTTATTAAACCGTGGATCATTTTTACATTGTACATTTAGTGATTTATTTAACGTGGTCCACAGTTTAAAGTCTATTTCCTGGAAAGTATCCTCAAAGCTTCCCTAAAAAATTGCTGTAAGTTATACGGTTATTTCCAAGATAGACCTACACATTTTGGTGAAATGGAGAAAGTTCTAGTTGCTGTATTTATCAAGTCCCCACTTGTTATTATTGATGTTTTTAAGACATAAATATTGAAAAAATAGATCATTAACATATAGGTTCCTAGAAAGACTTTGAACTATGTGGTTTAGATCTGCTTGATGCTTATGCTGTTGGTTGAATTTCATGATCAACATCAGTTTTTGGTTGCATTGGAAGTTCCTTAGTAATGTGTGACAAATTCATTTGAAATTATCAACATAATGATCAACCAATACAACAATCTACACCCTCTATTCTATGAAATATCACAGACTCATCGGTTTTACTTAGAAACATAATTCTACCCTATTTCCACAGACTGGACCTCTTTAATATATCATTTTCTGTCCCAGAAATACACTCCATTAGATATTGACATCTTATTATGAAATACTGTTGATTTACCTTATACATAATTCAATAGTTTAGCTGCTTAACAAATGTAGCATCACTATAATGATTACAAGGTTTCATAGGCCGTTCCAAACGTTTGGGAAATTCCGAGGAACGTTCCGAAAATTAGCTTGAGAATCCGAAATCCAACAAAATCTGAGATGAACCATCGAGTCCTCATGAGAAGTGTCGACTGATCTTTCTACTGGAATCTGAGGAAAGACGAGCCGGTGAGGATCTGAGACAGCAGACGTGTTACAGGACAGGAGATTAATGAATAATTTCTAGAGACAGACTGAGGTCAGTGTGGGTGAAATAAGAAACTGTGTGAGGTTAACTGAGACTCCTTGACTAAATATAAAAAATCTATTCTCTATCCCTCTGACTTTTGAAGCTTAAACTTTAATTTGAACAATCTGAATATTGTAGAGAAAAGCAAAGTGTATACATGTGGATTCACAGTTTTCTATAGATACGAGTCAGAGGCTTCTTTTCTTTCTTAACAAACCTTCGCTGATGTTTTACCCTCTTGTTTCTCCCGCCAGCATCTGCGTCCCCCACACCCCCTCCTGCTTTCTCTTTCATGGCCAGCGGCTGTCATCCATCCTCCCACACAGACGTGTAATTCATGAGCAGATTCACACATAGACAGATCATTGACTGGATGGAGAGACTCAGCAGCATGATCGTATGACAGACATTAAATCGGATCATTTAGATGATTAGAATTCAGCCGATGAGCCTGAACTGTGGCCTTAAAACTAAAAGAGAGGTAGATGGATCTTTTTTTATTTCCCAGGGGAGGTTTTAGTATTTTGAAATCTTTTTTCTCACTAACAGCTGTTTCACTTTCTATCTTTGATTTCCACCAAAGGCAAACATGAGGCATTGAAATCCTCTGAATGGTCTTAAAACAGATCCTTTCACTGCAGCATATTTTAAAACCCTCATACTCTCAAAAAGCTCTTTTCAGCTTTTCTCAGGCTTCAATTTGAAAAAAAGAAACGTGGATAAGTTGAACTGCACCAAACCGACTTTTGACTCTGGCTGAAGATGCCCGTCTGTTTACTGTCTCTCATTGCTGTGGTGACGTTTGTGTTTCTGCTCATGCCTCATAGAGAGTGAGGTGAGAGTGGGCGTCATAACAAGGAGGCAAATGAGTCAGACCGAAACATAAGGGATGTCAATAAAAAAAAATTGATTAAAGTGACACATTAACATTTTAACAACAGCAGCTGGACACACGGTGTGTAGGTTGAAGTACTCCTTGTTGTTTAGTGTGTAAGGACATTACTACAGGAAAATCCTCAAAAAGCAAAACATGCTCCAGTTGTGTGCTGTGTGTGTAGTGGTTGAAAACATATGAATTACATGGATAGATGGGTGGATGGAAAGATAGATAGATAGATAGATAGATAGATAGATAGATAGATAGATAGATAGGTAGGTAGGTAGGTAGGTAGATACTGTAGATAGATAGATAGATAGATAGATAGATAGATAGATAGATAGATATATAGATAGATAGATAGGTAGATAGATAGATAGATAGGTAGGTAGGTAGGTAGGTAGATACTGTAGATAGATAGATAGATAGATAGATAGATAGATAGATAGATAGATAGATAGATAGATAGATAGATGGATGAGTGGACAGATGAATAAATGGATGGGTAGATAGTAGTTATTCACAACCAAAGATTAAATATAAAAGTTAAGATATTTATTTTTGATTAAATATAGGTTACATTTAAGTTTTGTAGTTATACGACGCAAATCGGTGATGAGTGTTTGAATTGTCATATCAGAAATAATGGTCTTTATGCACTTCCACATTGTAACCACAAGAGGGACACCTTTGTCTTCAAGACAAATTTCTATTGTATTTTTCTTTCTGTCTCTCTTCTTCTGTTGTTGCTGTAAATATTGGTTTTTAACAATACCCAGTCAAACAGTCAAGTTTATTTAAAGTGGGTCAGGTTTTAATGTGAAAAATATAAAAAATATAATTTTAGAGTAAAACTTTTCGATTCCTCAATAATTGAATACATGTTCAGGTATTATTTATGCGTTCTTTTTTTCCCGTGTGACCAACAAATTTAGTTTTTTAACTTTTATCGTTGTGTGAAAAGGCACAAGGTAGAGTTCGTAATGCACCAGGGAAGTCTTTTAACTTTACATAAAGGTTTTTTTAGGAGCTTATACAAAAAGTGATCGATATTATGACAGAGGACAGAAGACTTATCGACTGTGATGAATAAAAACTAAATACAAAGGCCGTGTTGACTGCACAGCTCATATTACTGTGAATCTGTGGTCACGTACGTTTTATTAGTCATTCACATTAGATGTAACAGGAAGTTTTGCAGAAAAATAGTATTTTTGACCGAAGGGAAAGCTCTCCCACTACAAACAATACTTAATGATTAGACGGTATTTTAAAAAAAAACAGAACAAAACAGACTCAGTTTCTGTGTGTCTACATAATGCTGCTGATGTGTGGGTGAAGGGTGTGAGACTTTGCATGAAGACAAACTTTGTCCTTGCAGCGTAGGACACCCAGAGGTGATTTGGTTCATAAATGGTGGAGCCCGGTCTGCTTTGCTGCACCTGAGAGCAGTTTGTTCTAATGGTTTCCTCCGAATGGACTGCAGCCACCGAGGGCTGCATTGCAATGCGGGAAGTTGCAGAGGCAGTCACCCCGCACAGTTTCACTCGGGTGTGGGTATCACTCATGTGCCATTAGGCTCATTAATAGAGCCATTGTGAAGATAAGAGAGGTGCACCTCAGCGGGGAGGAATTTCATTGGGACTGCTGGCAAAACAAAATACGCATGAAGTTCGTTCGGCTAAAACTGAAAGAGAATGGAGAGGTATCGGAGGGGAATGATCTCTGCTCCGTACACCGCTCTTTAATACCCTTCTCATATCAGTGAAGATATTTACGAAAGAGTACACAAGTTTTAACATCCTTCCACATCTTAACAAACTTCCCGCTTCAGTAAAGGAGGAGCAGGTTAAAGGTTGAAGTGGCTGCCTTTCATGGGCCGCAATATTTTTATGACCTTCTCTGCTAATTTCCCCCCCCCCAGAAAATGGAAACATGAAATGTTTGTTCCTGGTTAAACTGAATGCAACGATTGACTCCCCAAAGTTAAGAAAGCTGCAGATTCAGGGGCTGTGCAGTGATCTGTGGCCGAGACGACCTGATTGTCATTGAGAAAACCAGTTTCCATTGGCCTAAAGTCACCATCTGTGTTTTTCACTCCCACAAACCTCCTTATCTGAGCCAAACCCTTTATGGGCCATCACCTCATAATCCTGCACCTTTACGGCCCTCGCTGTGCGCTGCTGTCAAGGATAAGGTAATCAGCTTATCGTAAAGACTTGATTTATAAAACTTGTATCCAATAAGGGCATCTCAGTGATTCTTTGATATCTTCCCAAGAAGTCCCATCAAAACCACCCACAACATTTCACATCGAAGATATAATGTGACACACTTTGGTACAGATTCTAATCACTGTGTTTGTCAACCGTTTCAAAACCAAACCTCTTAATGTTCCTCCGTTCAGGTCATTTATCCGAATGAGCAGCGCGAGGGAAGGAGGAGAGTGAGACTTGTTTCGGTGCTTTCTTGCCTTATCTCGGATCATATCCCGAACACTGGAGGCATGTGATGTTGGGCAACAGGGCCATAAAGCAGGGCAGCTCTTTATGAGAGGGACCGTGAAAGTGCAGCTCCACTGACTGGCTGTGTGGCCGCAGGGGGGCTCCGCTCCTGCACGGCCTCCCTGCAAAAAGACTGACTTGTGCTCGGGCTGAAGGAATCTTCAGAGAACTGGGACATTCCGCCTCTGGAGACACAGGTTCCCTTGTTTGAATCATTTTATTGGAGGAAACGCCTTCATCTTGAAAACAGACAGAATGAGGAATAAAGAAGAAGAATAAGAAAATTAAGGACAGTTACAGGAAGAAATGATCCATGAGCAGGTTTTCCATCATCTTTTAAGAAAAGGAATTCAGAGAGACAGGACCTTCTTAGCTGCACATGGTTAGTTTAGCCAACTAATTTATAGGCAATTTCCCCTCTCGGCAGCCATCTTGGCAGTGGTCGGTTATTTCAGGCAAACACATCCAGGCCCCTGTTTGAATGACTACGGATAGAGACACTTTTAATGGGGAATTAAAACATTTACAATCATCATTAACATCGCATAAAAAAAAAAATTATAATCTTGGCGAATTTCCCCCAAAATACGTTTTTTTTAAATATCATAAACTATTTGCTCATTGAACAGATATTCGTCACTTTCTATTTCATTTTCCAGTATCCACCATATAGAGATATAGAAATGGCCTCTGTCTCCCTGCAGATTCAACCTCAGGTAGAACAGAGCTGGGCCTCCGGTCCCACAGGTCGGTGATGGGGTTTAGATTATCCAGACGGAATTTTAAAGCTGTTATAAAAGTGACTTTTTGTGTGATCGCTGTTGGCTCTCGTTGTCCCTGACTCGCTTCAAGGTCTGTTTGAAGACAGCACAAAAGCCAAAGGACATGGAGAGGTATGTGGTGCTAGAGCGTGTGTGTGTGTGTGTGTGTGTGTGTGCGTGTGACTGAGGGTGGGGGTGTTGTGACAGAGGGGGTCATGCAGGGGGTCTGGTGAGGGAGGTTGGAGGAGGTTGGGCGGGTGAGGAAGTCACACAGGTAGGGGACACTGATACAGGCGGTGGGACTGTGCAGTCACCATGTCTCAATCTACAAACTGACCCTGCATGACTGGTCTTGGGCAACAGCTAATGGCCCCCAATTACAGTTTCTCTGTCCTCCAGAAAGCAGCCAGTGTGGCGTGACCCTCCGAAATGAGTCTTCCTCACTATTGCACTGCAACGGCTGAGATGTTCAGAGAGCAGGGGGGGCGGGGGGGGCGGGGGGGCTCAGACTTATGTTTATCCTCATATCTGATAGAGGTCGAAATGTTTTTGTCACACTGATTGTTGATTTAAATCTTTTACGTCCGATGACAACACATGGCCGCTGCGTTCTGTCCGCTCCTCGGGATCACTGAGGCCCGTGCTGCAACGTGGATGGAGCAAGAGAGAGAGGGTGGGAAAGGAGCCGAGCGAGGGCCCGAGGTCGAAAAAGGTCAAACTGATGTTTCACCGCGAAGCCAGAGAGGGACGTTTTTTTTTCCGACAGGATGCCTCCTGTGGTCGGGGTTAATGTGGTGTTGGAAGGACAGAGATGTGCGGATGAATTAATTTTAGGGATGAGCAGAGGACCGTGGAGACAGAGGGCCAGAGTCCACTGGTGCTGGAGTGGGACGGGGGGGACAGGGAGGGGGTGGGTGGAGGTGGCGCTCTGGATGAATGGGTTTCGGAGTTGCAGATCTGTTGGCACTGGCTTCACGACACCGTCAGTTTAATCAGCCTGAACTCTGAACCTCGTGCTGATCAACACCATGTCAAATGTCTCACAGGTTTGAGAGTGTAGATGTTTTTTGAAGAGTTTCCTGGACAATAAATAACTCAGAGGTGACAGAGGTAGCTACTTATTGATTTAGATTAAAACTGTGGCATACACTTTTTTTTAATCTAAAATAAACTCCACGCTCCGTCAGACAAAAAGTAATTTTTTTACCACATTAGCTGTGAAACTCAATGGACAGTAATGTTGTGTCAATCCAGCTGTGTACAGACAATTATCCTCTGGTAAATGTGTTTGGCTTTTTGTAAAATGTAAAAACTATTGGATTATGAAATTGGATTCAGATATTCATGGTGTCCAGAGGTTGAGTGTTAGTGACGCCTCGACCCTCTCACAGCAGTTTAAAGTTTTTTCACGACATCTTGGGAAGTTTCTCAGAATCTACTGGATGGACATGTGCTGTAGTTCATGGTCCTCAGATGATGTATCTTTTAGTTTGGTGACCCCTTGAATTTTGCTCCAGTGCCATCAAGAATCTCTGGAAATCTCTTAACTTTAAATTTCAGCGCCACAACCAGGACAACATTTTCTATTGGGCTGATATTTTAGTTTTTTTAATAAGCACAATACCTAATAATATGACTTTCCATCAGTTTTTGGTGCTTGTTAATAAAAATGAACGAAACGTCTCCACTTCCTCCAACGATCCAAAAATGAAGCCAAAATATCCCGGTACGAACGCCGCCATCTTGCGCTTTTGAAAACCAGTCTTCCCAGCTCTTCCAAGTCTCACAAGCAGGATGACTTGATCGCAAATGACCAAAGTTACATGAACAGGATATGAATCAGTTCTCTGGGGGGGGATTTCGTTTCCTGGAATAGAGAGTGATGACTTCATGGACAAGGTGAGAACTCTAGGTGCTTTAAGCAATCACAGGGGGACAAGACAGACGCCATGGTTGACTGAGTGTGAAGCTTTTCCTCTTTACTCATGAAATAATAGATAACTCGGTTTCTACATTAGGTGGCGCAGGGCCAGACTCCTAATTGTTCCAAAGCTGACTTAAAGAAGTCGAGTGGATGGAGAGGAGGGGGGACCGCTCCTATCAAAGTTCATGTTTACTGTAAAAACAGTTTGTCCACTTATTGTGAGACAGGAGCTTATTTCTGACAAGCTGACAGGAGAATGACAAGTGTTTTTTTTCTTCTTCTTTCCCTGAAGAATTGTGTATTTGTTGTGTTACTTCTCCGCAGTTTGCTGTGAAAACCCTCCTGATACTGTATCTCAGGTCTGAATTCCAGGCCGGATGAGACGTGTCCCCGTGTCTCTCTCATGACAATGATCCCATTTAGCTCCCGAGCGGCGGAGCCACACCAGCATCGATCTGCGTATGAGGTAGAAAAAAGGAAAATGTGCTGATTCCTTGCACACTCGGTTATACATTAACTGTTGACAAAAAGAAATAAAAAGAGCTTATAGACCTTTACAGACCTGGACAGATAACCTGCTACTGCGTCTGTTAGACCAGGCAAATAAAATGCTGACAGAAAAAATAATCTCGACACTAAAGGTCGTGTGGTGTAGCTACTGTCACATTGTCGCTGGGGCCTTTATGGCCAAAATAAAAACCTACGAGTGTCGGATTGTGAAAGGAGAGAGAGAAGATTTCACTTATTGTTATTTCCCTTCATGTGTTTTTAAAACCTCTTCTTTAAAGGGAAAGGAATGTATTTAAAAAGTTGACTCATTACATATGTGTGTATTTAAAATGTAAAAGTATTTATGATGGAAATGTCTCTTTACAAAAAGACAAACAAATCCTTTTATACAGCCTGACACAGTTTATATATATATATACGACAGATGTTATTTAAAAGACATTTATTACAACTTTTAACTTCTGTAAGTATGAAAGATTCAACAACATTTTGTTGCTAGTTGGGTCGTAGCTGGAAAATTATTTATATTATTATTATTTCCATAGAAACACATTTTATATCAATATGTATTCTATTCTTTTCAAATATAGCTACAGCTCTAGAAGAATAGAAACATTTGTGAAATGTAAAAAGCAGCGGAAAATTGATACTTAAGGAAAACACCTGAGTAAAAGTACTTTGTCAAAGTAAGTGTAAAAGTTCTATAAACATAGAAAGCACTTGTGCATTTTATCACTTTAGTGTCTCTGCGTTATGTTGTGTAATTCTGTGTCGCTCTGTGCAGTGTGTTTGCTCTGCAGAGTTTCAGCCCCAACGTTCCACCTCTCGTAGCCGCTAATGGCAGCCGTGCGTGCCTGTGCATTGATCAGGGTGCTGTGAACCTGCCGTTTAATCGCAGAGGAAGCCGAGCAAGTAATTACCTCTGAATCTCTAATTGCACAGAAGAGGAGAAAGAAAAACACAGGGCAGGGAGGGAGCCATGGATGGAGATCACAATCCTGTGTAGCGTCTGCTGCGGACACCCGGATGGGACCCACTGAGCTGCCGTGGAACATCTGGATCAGGTGGAAACAGTTTTTTTGCTTGTGTGCAAAGTCTTTTCTAAATTCCACAATCACACACTAGTATATGTGATGGAGTTATTGGGGCCAAACATGAGGAAAGAAATGGGAGAAGTAGGATTTTTTCCTTTTGCTTTTCGAAAAATAGGAATAAAGTCAACTCCTGTGGTCCTTTAAAATCCAGTTGGAGGTGCTGTGAGCAGTTCCATCTGAGGTTTCTCCTTCTGAGCAGCAGTTTTCAACACAATATATCCAAAAACCAAAGACAGATCACTTTACATTACTAATGATATATTTTACATTAGTATAAATATATCACAAATTAGTGGTTTGATTCAGTAAATTCTCGCCATTTTGATTTTATTCTTGACATTTTGACGTCATTTTATGATTTTAAACATTTCTACTCCACAACAGCTGCAGTTGCTTTGCAGATCAAGCATTTAAATGCAGAATCACTCATCATATGTAGATTGTTATTTAACTTCACAACAATATGAAAAGATACAAGTTTAGCTCTGTTCTTTGATTGAGTGGAGTTTTAAAGACTTTTCACTTGAGACAGTCATTAAATTGATGCTTTGAGAGAAGTGAGATCGAAAGAGAAATTAAACTCGCTCTGTAGCTCCATGAGGAGTTTTTCCAACAAAGAGATCACACAGTATATGGATGTTAAAAACGACAAAGTAAATATCTGATAACATTCCAATCTCATTTCCAAATGTGCTGCTAAATAAAGAAACTTCTGATCCGGCCTTAATTCATCACACACGCTTCCTTTTAGGCGTTTGTTTGACTTGACTGAGTGTAGCAGCTAACGGCTTGGATCTGATTAACTCATGTTCTATTCTCAGGAGATTTATTGCCCAGAGACACACCTTACAGGGACTAGTCATAGTCTGTCTGATCAAAGTAAGGTCATGGCTGATACTGAGAATGGAGGTGTGTGTCTGTGTGTGTGTGTGTGTGTGTGTGTGTGTGTGTGGGTGTGTGGGTGTGAGTGAGTGTGTTTCAACTTTACTGTTGTACACTGTGGGCAGATGCTGTGTTACCAGCGCAATAAAACTCCCAAATGAAAAAAAAACTTAATTGGAGTTAAAGTTTTGCTGGTGCATGCATCAGTGTGTGTTTGTGTGTGTCTGTGTGTGTGTGTGTGTGTGTGTGTGTGTGTGTGTGTGTGTGTGTGTGTGTGTGTGTGTGTGTGCATTATGCTCTGCAGACCTGCAGGGTGTGCAGTCCTTCACTAGGGGACAGCAGTGAGTTCACATCCTGCAGCGAACCTCCACATCGACACCCTGAAACATCCGTCCTACACTTCTGTGCCTTCTGCTCAGGCCTATGCAAAATGAACCAGTGGTATGGAACTGGTAACCAGCGTCAAATGATGCAAATCTCACCAGAGTTGACCAATAGATAATGAGGCGATACATGTGGCCTCTCTGTGCAGGAGGATGGACCCTCTCCATGCTGTTGGAAACCTTTTGGGGAGTGTTGTGCTTTCAGGGATGATGGAAGTTTTATTCCAGATAAGTGAAATGAACAACAGGACAATAGAGTTTTTCCCAATAAAGTGAATATGTTTCTGTCTTTCTTTCTAATCTTTTATGAACCCATTTCTTCTCCAACACGTGCAGTTTAACCTCTTAAACAACTGGTCCTGTTGTTGGAGCTTAGGTTTCTTTTCATGCCTCAATGTGCCTGCATGTGTTTTTTGGATCATTCATTTACACAGAGTCAATGTGTTTGACTGCTGCTGCTGCTGTTCTTTAAAACCTTTACTTTAGTGATCAAGAGAACTGTCTTTGATTTTTTTTTTATTTTCACAATCGAATGAAATATGATTATTGGACAAAGATGTGAAATATCCAGTCAATGATTCAATTAACTCATTTAAAGATAACTGATTTTTAAAATTTTGGCATAGAAATTCCAGATTGAACCTTTAGCATTTTATTCAGTTTGGCACATGTAGTTTTACTTTTTGCTTCCTTATTACCATTTTTTTATATTTCACATCCACCATCTGGTGCATCTGCAGCCCTCAATGTGTGTTGAATAGGTTCCCATGTAAATTTATACTATTAAATCTTCATTAAGCTCTTCAGTGGTGAGATATTTAAGCCAAAAATAGCCTCATAATACTTCAACATTTTATATCTGTAAATAACTGATTTCAACGTCTTGTACAGGGTTGTATACAGCAGAGTACTCTTTAATTCTGATATAGGATGACCAGCCTTTCTGTGTTTTCACCTGATGCCATAGAGATAGCAGCTCTGCCCTCGTGTATCTGAGACAAAGTGGCTGTCGCTTCGATCCCTGAGTCAATATTGACCAGCAAGCCAGAGAGAGAGAGAGAGAGAGAGAGAGAGAGAGAGAGAGAGAGAGAGAGAGAGAGAGAGAGAGAGAAAGAGAGAGAGAGAGAGAGAGAGAGAGAAGCAGCTGGAAGGAGGAGGAAGACGAAGAGGAGGATAGCCAGCAGATCATCATCAGCTACAGACACACAAACAAAAAACATAAATAAAGAAACACAAACAATATATGTGTAATATGTGGATAGTGACTATTTGTGATGTCTTGTGGTGTCATGAGGCTTAGATCATTTTTTTTGAATTATCGATCTCATCTCATCTTTTCAAAATATATTAAAATCATATGTGCAAAACGTTTTACACTTTCATGACAAAATTCTGCAATAAAACTACAGATTTGCCGAGAGACCAGTTAGGAACACGTCAAAACTTAAGTTATGGAGATATTCCTTTTGTTAAAAAGAATTAAAGCTGAGTAAGAAATTAATTGTTAAGATCATATTAATTTGGCTTTAACACAGCAGAAAGGAAATGCACCTTTACAGCCTGGAACATGTCAGGGATAAAAACTTCTGGGTTAAACAGAACAAAAAGGAGCCTCATCCTTCCAATAAAGCACGCAGCACTTCCTGGATATGAGCATGTGTGTTATGATTGGTCGAACCTCCCTTCTCTGTTTCCTATATGTGCTGGTGTAGTGATTTTCAGATGGTTGTGTGGCCCTGAGAGGCTCCACAGGTGATGACAACCATTCTGCTTCTGTAGCTGAACTGCAGAAGGTTTGCCGCGACCTTTGCCCTCAAACATCTCCTCTATTCTCCCTGAGATAATCACAGTTGCAGGAGACACGAGGGGAAGTGTATTTGTTCTAATGAAAGAAGAGCATCCTGGCTCGGTTTCAGTGAAAGCGTGGGAGTTGACTGGGGAGGGGGGGATGTTGCAAGCGGTCGTGCTGCCCTGACGAACAAACTGCTGCATCACATCATATTCACATCAAGAGCACCAGCCTGACAGAGATGGAAAATCCCAAAGTGTTTCTGCTTTGTCACGACAAGAGAAAACAAAAATACGACACATCAGAGAGACGCTAAGACGCAATCAAACAACACCGAGACACAGTTTGCGTTGCTGTGACTAACTGCCAAAGCCGTAAGATCTGACCTGATCCAACAAAAGAAAAGAGGAGGAACAGCTCAGTCTGCGACTTCACACACACCTTGGGCATGAAGAGCAAACACAGGCCGAGACTTCTAAGTCCTGGGCCTGATTCAAACACACACAAACACACACACACACACGGCTACAGACTGGCAGGCCTCCCAAGCGCAGGATCATGAAGAGGTCATGTTTATGAATTGGGAGGAGTGGATGGATGCCAGCGTCTTCCATCACTTTCCTCTTCTGTACCCTCGCTCGTAACAGTCAGCCGTGTGTGAGTGTGTGTTAGTGTGCGTTAATGTGTGTGTGTATTCGCGTGCCACAGTTAAGCAGCCATCCTCGTGTGATTCATGGGTGTGTTGATGAAATCTTATTGCGCTGATAAGGATCAAAGTGGCTGCTCCATGTGATGAAGAGAGACCGTGACACAATTAAAGCTCTGGTGGAAACATGGGATCACTGATGGATTTATGACGGATGATTATCATAAAATAGTCGGAGGATTTACATGAGTAATGAGGTTTTGTGTGAGGAACAGATGTGAACTGAGCTCTTTAGATTCTAAGACTCGTCTCTGACCTTGCACCGTTATAGATTTTTTTCTTGCTGATGCTTCCTAGTTGAGTCATTTTTCTGCAGAAATCCTTATCATTGAATACACGAAAGCACATTGTTTTATTCTATTGTTTTAGGAGCGGTTGAAAAGCTTTTTTTGACTCATGTCAATTCTGGCTGCTTCGAGTACTCTGACATTTTTTCGTTATTTTGCAGGATTACACAGAGAACTATGGGACCGATTCTCATGGTTCTTGGTGGTAGGAGGCTGTATGGGTCAGGGAAGAACCTATAAAATGTAGGTGCACATCCAGGAATTTATTTTTACTGTTATAAACAGTGGGAGACTGGATGTTTTTCCTAATGTATGTGTGTGTATAGTTTGGTGCAGATCCAAATATTCTTATCCAGTGGATAATTATGGAACCAGGAGCATTTAAGTCACATTTGAAATGCAGGAACTTTCCCTCTGAACTAGAATCTTTTGCAGGAGGGACAAGGGTATGAATTGAAATCCATGGACAATTTTTTTTACAACCAAAATTGTTGACCCTATTTAAAGGCAGTAAAATGCATTAGTCACACCACTGATTAGTAACACATTTATAAAAACATCAGTTTATGGTGAGGCTTTTTATTCTTTTGCCAATTCATTTTTTTTATTACTATTGCGGCTTCATAGGAATCTGTACAGCCTATATCTCCTAAATTAGTTGGCTAAATTACCTATTACATTTTTCGGAGGAGGTATTGATCTGAAGAATGTTACCATAAAGTTTGTGCCACATTGATTGCACGATGCCAAAGTTAAGTACAGTGACACAGGCAGCCAGTGGAGACTCCAGTAGGTTACTGTGTCAGAGTGGTAAAAATGCTCTCATCTAATTCCTTGCAAGAAAGCCAATCAGCATATCAATGAATTTGAGTCAAAAATGAAAACTGTGGACAACTTTTGTATTTCTCCTCCAGGCAAACTTCTTCATCGGGACACAGAAGACATCAAACTGTCGTCTCCTGGTTTCTGAGCAGAGGAGACGAGCTGAATTCAGAGGTTAAGGTCCGGCTCAGTCTGTGGAACGACACATGGCCGCTGGATCCTGAACCTCACGCACACCGTAGCCCTTGCCCTTTTTATTTCAGTTACTTTCCAAATGTTCCGGTCGGTGCACACACCAGGCCGTGGGGTGAGGACAGGTCAGTGAAGACACTGGAGACGGCCAAGCACACCTTGGACCAGCATCAGTACTCAGAGCGTGTCCCTGTGGTTTGATCAAGGGTTAAAATGACACATGGAACACACCTGGATCCAGGCTGGGAGCTGATGTTAGCCAGTGCAACAAAAAGAGAAACTGTCTTCATCCAGTTTATTAAAGACGGAAAATTTTATAAACCAACATCTGAGTTGTTCTTCTGACTGTATCTATTGAACAAAATATACCACAATGGTGAAAAGAGAGATCTGAAAAAGGCCTAAATTTGAAGAGAGAACATCATGAATTCAGTTTTGGGATAAACCAAGTGGTCTCTACACCAGTTTAATATCTTATATCTTAATATCCTACATTTCTAGTGGCTGGATGCGACATAGAATATCTAAAAAAACTGACATTTGAGCTCAAGAGATTTGTACATGAGCTGATATTTAATAACTCTACTCTTTCCTATTGAGGCCTTGAGGACAGCAGATCTCGATAAAGATGAATAAAAGGCAAAAAGTGGTTCATCTCAACAGGTGTGATAGAAGGATAAGTAGATATGTAAATAATTAAGAATTAATGAAATCCAAGAAAGTTTACAAAGTTCAAAAATTTCAGAGAAACTTCTCAAGCAACAGCGATACTGATACACACAGAAAATTTGTGTTATATTTATTAATTAAATTTTCCAATCAAATGAATGTCCTATATGTAGACTCAGTCAATCAAGTTTTCACATCATGATTCATCCTCATCTGGATCAAGCGAGAATTTGGTTCCTAACTGAGAGAACATTCTGTTGAATCATGTGCCAGTTAGGAACGAACCAGTTTGCACAACTGGTTCTGGCATGAGGCCCAGTGAGTCTGTATGTATGTGTACTTGGTACTTACATATTTGTGAGGACCATTTTGAGCATAAACGTTACAGAGTGAGGACTTTATTTGGAAAATGAGGACAATTGGTCCTCACTTTTAAGACTTGGTTTGTGGGTTAGGGTGAGACATTTAGTTTGGATGATTAAGGTTATGGTGTGTGTGTGTGTGTGTGTGTGTGTGTGTGTGTGTGTGTGTGTGTGTGTGTGTGTGTGTGTGTGTGTGTGTGTGTTTGTGTGTGTGTGGGATTGACTCAAAATAAATGACAGAAAGATGTCATCCTGTGCAACAGATTGGCTAATTCATTGTGTTGAATAGTGTTTGGACCACAAGGGAGCTCTATAGGAATTTGATACACAGACAAAGTGTGTTAGTGTGATAGATTTTTGGTAACTCACCCTACTGCAGGTGGATGGACACAGGGACAGGTGAGACTGTCCTCGGCCCCCCGGATGGTCCCTGTCCCTTCTGTTGCTCAACCTGTGTGTCACCGGTGTGTGTGGAAGCATAATGAGCGGTGCGTGTTCGTCTCCACGCTCCAGTGGACAGGCCGCTTTCACAACAGGCGTGATGGTCTGTGTACTGGATCAACTGTTTTTGCTGCTTGTTATTATTTGTCGTTAATGGTTGACAGATTTTAAAAAATCGAGAACGGACCAGAAAAATGTATGCCAAAGTGGCAACACGTGTGTTTTTTTAAGTGTGTGTGCTTACGTGCCTGTTCACACTTATGTAATTTGTTGAAAATTGACTTAGCTTTTGATATTTTAAATTAAGTTCAGACAAAGGAGTAACATCAGAACCAGGTATCATCTTCTCTCAGATCTTTTATTTATCTTTAAGCCAATCTCTTCGGTTTAAAGTTACTAACCTAACCCTCTGCTCCTGTGAGATTGTGTCAAAAATGTTTCGTGTCCGACAACAAATGGCCCCGTTTATTCTGTTAATACCAAAATCAGTTGCTTCGGGGCCTTAAAACCAACACTTGAGTCATTAACTTGTCAGTGGAGATGATGAAGCTGCAGACAGACTGTAATTTATCTGTTTCCACAGGGTTATTAACTCTACCCACAGGACACAGCGGCTGGCGCTTTGTACGGCGGAGCGAAGGGCAGCCGAGGTGTGCATCTCACCACAGTGGAGGCCGCGGGTTAGAGAGCAGTGTAATCTGTGTGATGACGCCCAGATCAGCAGCAGCAGACTCTCAGATAAGACAAACAACCAACAGGTGTTTGATGATGTAGGAACAATAATTTCCATTAATAAAAGATGATAATGATAAACATTCCTATAGGGACCTATAAAATGTCTCCAGTGGTTTCACTCATAACCTCGTTGAACTTTAATCTCTCCCTGCTCCTTAACTCAGGGCACTTTATTCATTATAATCATATCATATCCTTTTAAAAGTTACATAAAGTTTATCATGATAGTTTTCAGCGAGGAACAAACTTGTACTAACAACACATATCGTGTTTAATTAACTGCTTTGCTACATTTGGGCTCTGGCTCTAATAAGTTTAAGGCGATCCAGAGTATTACTAATGATCAACCACATTGATACTACACCGACAGATTACACATCTCGAGTATCTCGTTGTAAAGCATCATACATATTCACAGAGAAGGTCAGTGGCCTCGGTTTTGTTTACAGAGAAAAGTCCAGATTTCAGACGTGAATAAATTCACTACTCTAATTAATTCCACTTCAGACTCCTGCACCGATATCTGACATCTGTGGATTATAGATAAAAACAAAAATGTACACTGTTTGCAATGTTCTGATGAAGATTTGTGTTTAATGAGTTGTGTTGAGGTCTCTCTCTCTCTCTCTCTCTCTCTCTCTCTCTCTCTCTCTCTCTCTCTCTCTCTCTCTCTCTCTCTCTCTCTCTCTCACTCTCTCCATATCGATCCACATTAGGGTGTTTTTTTCCCTTTAACCTCCATGTTATCGAAAACTAGAAATTGCACCAACACAATGGAAAATGAATCCATGAAGCCAAAGGGTTGAACATTGACAAGTCGTGCAGATTTAAAGGGTCTTTTTCAGCTGCAGGTAAATTTAACCTGCAAAGAAAAGAAAATCCAGAGTCATATATATTTTAATGCAGTCCACATAACATTCATATAACTCATTCTATTTGCGTTATGTAATGTTTACAACAAAATGAATCTAATTAATTCATTAAAAACAACATTTTACCGGGTTTGCCTGAACCTTTAGGTCAAACTGGAGACTTTCACCATCTGGCTGCATCAGACTGTGGGAGAGCATCCGTCTGTGTGTGGGATAAACACCGATGGCTTCAGCTTTATTGTTGTTTTATTTACAGATGGTTTCAACCAGGCAGAGGTGAAAAGGTAACTCACCCTGACATCATCCCTAATAACCTCATTCTGCTCTCACATTAATCATTAAGTTCAGTTTGTTTAACTCCTGAGTGAACTGACAGTTTATGGGTTTATTTCTTTCAAATTTGCTAAATAAGATAAACCTGTACTGTTTCATTCAGTAATTAAAGGACGGGCCTGAAAGGTTTTATTGTGTCAGATAAGAGACAGTCGAGGTAGTTTGTGACTTTCAGGCTTTTGTCCCACATTTTCAAGCTCAGCCTGTAAATACTGTTGCATGAAAGCTTTCACTTCAAGTTAACATAATAATTGTTTTATTATCATATAACATTATAGACTATTAATATGGTGATTTACTGCAAATGAAGAGTCTGCTTTTGAAAAGGAGAAAGGTTTTAAAGTTTACTATATTAGAACCTGACCAATATATCGGTTTGCCGATAATACCGCACGTTATCATATATGTATAGATATATATATATATATAGCCTGTATATATACAGTTGGATTTGTTGCCTTTTTATTTACATTCGATCATATCAAAGTTTGTGGACAAACTAAAAATATTAAGCCTCAATTATATTTCTTTGTCAGAGCAGTGTTATTTTTGCCGACATCTTTTGTTTAAATATGTAATAGATGATGTATTGTATAAAACTTTTTCTACTACTATTATCGGTATTGGCATCTGCCCCTAAAATCCATATCAGTCGGGCTGTAAACTGTGTCAAACTCAAAAGCTGTATTAAAGGTTTTTCTCTGTGCTCCTGTATAATGTGAGAGATTGGTGTAAAACTAATGAGATTATTAGGCCTCATTAAAGGAAACAAAGCTGAATTAACAGCTACACCTCATCAACATCAACACCCATGATTATCTCATTAGTAAGTAATCATCAACACGGAAAAACCAAACAAAACAATGATTCAAGCGCTCAAATACAGGAACAAACCACCACTGCTCTCTGTCGGATCTACTTCTATAAATCCTAATATTGTTTCTAAAAAGGAAACTCGGATACGGAGTAGAGAAACTCTGGTGAACATGTGCAGCTCTGCTTTCTTCAGTGTCTTTAAGGCTTATATACAACTGGGTCCAAAGTCCATCAGAGCTGCGCTGATAAGAGGAGCCAATAAAAGCAGCAGTGCAGCAGTGTAAACACATGTCGGCCTCGGCCCAGCTCAGGCCCTATTCTGTGGATTTACATAAGGCAGCCATCAGCCGGCCCACTCATTACCATGTTTTATATTCCCCAGCTCTCAGAAAGCATCATGGCAAAGTAGCTCCATCCTCCCCTTCAACAGGGAAGTGAAGCAGGTGTCAGCAGCAGTGCACTCCCCACAATTCCGGACCACTCAGGAAGGAACTTTTTTTGTAACTTTTAACTTTGATTAATCCCCCCTTCCTCCATCCCTCGATTCCCCCTGCTCAGGCGCGCACAGCAGCAGGCCTATATGTTGACTTTTTAATGTTCTCTAAAATGGTATCGAAGCTGACATCCCTGCAGCAGGAGCTCCTCAGCGCCCTGCTGGACTCAGGACTCACCAAGGACGTGCTGATCCAGGCCCTGGACGACCTGGACCCCAGCCCGCCGGGCTTCGGAGTTAAAATGGAGAGCCTGTCCATGTCCCCCGCTCCCGGCAAGATGAGCGGGCCGGACTCCGACTCCAAGCCCGTCTTCCACACGCTCACCAACGGCCACAGCAAGGGCAAGCTGTCCGGTGACGAGGGCTCCGAGGACGGGGACGACTTCGACACGCCGCCGATCCTGAAGGAGCTGCAGTCGCTCAACACGGAGGAGGCCGCCGAGCAGCGGGCGGAGGTGGACCGCATGTTGTCGTAAGTTTACTTTTCTTAAAAAGTGTTAAAAGTTTAGTAAAGATGAAACAAAAAAATGTAAATAATCGCTCCGATTTTTTTTGTTTTTTATTCCGTTTACTACGTCTTCCTCTCGTTTTCTTTCTTAACTTTTAAATATTTAAAATCAACACGATAAATTGCCCAGCCCGTTATATTCCCGAAACACTGCTTTCTGCCTTTGTTGACAGTTTTAAAATAACCCGCCACGGCTCGGTTTTACATTCTGGTTACTAATTATCCACACGGATTATTATTTCTTTACCTTTGTAAAATATCAACTGAACCTAGATCGGTTTATTATCAACTCTCCGCCTCCATGATACAAAAAGCCCAGCCAGGGCTTCTGCATGAGGAGCGAGTGAGTGGCAGCCATGGGAATAATAATAGTTCATTATAATAATAATAATAACAATAATAATAATAACAATTATAACAATACGTTTAGTTTGAGCCTTTACTCACGCGTCAATAAACTCATGATTAAAAAAATTATAATTCCACACCTTTATTTCTAATGATCTCCACTCGAACCTGTAAAAACTAATATTTGAGGCTCTATCTTCGACCAACAGCAGCGGAGGAATATCAAAACGAACCCACGTGTAGTTAAGTTATTATTAATTTTATTCTATAAATCATCAACTGAAAGATACACAGTGGCGTGTGATTAGAGTCAATGGCGATCTGGTTATTCATTGTCAAAAGTTATAAACTAACATCTCCCACTTAACCCGCAGACTTGGATGTAGGGCTCTCGCACATTCTCCAAAACAAACAGTCGCGCGGAGATTTGCTATAATTACCGATGTCAGTGTGTCTGAGTCCCGCTAATCTCGGATGGTACGGACCAGGCTCCATGTTTCACCCCCGACACCGTTTCTCGCTCCGTTTTCCTCTCGTAACGATTCGCGTTAAGGGCTGAATTAGCAAGGTAAGAAGGAGCTTTAATGCTAAATGTACACTTGGAGTAACGGCAAGTAGTTTTAATTTCTGACAAACGAAAAAAGCTATTCTTTCTCACTAAATTCCAATTTTGAGGTTTTAGAGGCACACGTTTAATTGTGAAACTCCATTTAAAAAAAAAGAACACGTGATTTTAAAAGCATAGTTTCCTGTTGAATAGCTAAAACCATATATGTATATGTATAATCACTCCATTTGTATTTGCATCTAGAGACTAATATTTTATTTTAAAACTCAAATAGTATTTTTATTATCAACTAAACAACATGTGATTTAAATGCATTTTTACCTGGATTAAGTAAAAACATATATTTGTTATCCTTTGTGGATGGTTACCCAGTTTTATAGTTTTTCCAAAATCTGACAAATACCTTATTACTCATCATCATTTTTCTATTTGACGATTTGTTCACTTTCTTTGCATTCATATGTTCACCCTCGTACGTTCGTGGCTTTGAATTTGCAGAGACATAATCGAACTGTTTCCCAGGGCTGAAATCTGAACTGAATACTAAGTCCAAGTTTCTCAACCGGCCTGAATCCAGTTGAACTAACCTTTGAAAATATTTACAGCCTATAGAATGGGCTGCAATGATAAACAGGGTTTGACTGTGAGGGGACTTATTATAGCTACAAGCCCCTTTTAAAGTTGGAGGCCTTGAAAAAACAGGGGAGCACGGAGGAAGGAACAAGTTCATGAGCACCTGTGTGTTTGTTGAGAATAAGTTTAGATTCATACATTTTATTACAACAACTTGTGTTGTGAATCTTCTTAAACTCACCCCCCTCTCACATGAAGCGCTATGTATGTTTTTATATTAAGGTGAATATTAAGGGTTTTAGTCTGTGTTGTGTCCCTGTCAGGGCTTGGCTGACTTCAGTGGTGAAATGAGTTGTGTGTTTTCTGCTCCTGAACCCAGAGAGGACCCATGGCGTGCTGCCCGCATGATCAAAGGTTACATGCAGCAGCACAACATCCCCCAACGGGAGGTGGTGGACATCACAGGGCTGAACCAGTCTCACCTCTCCCAGCACCTCAACAAAGGCACGCCCATGAAAACACAGAAGCGAGCGGCCCTCTACACCTGGTACGTCAGGAAACAGCGGGAAATACTGCGACGTAAGTTAATATTTGAGTTTCTCACAGCTTGGCCTGTAATGTGTGGTTGGCAGCAAGTTAGATTGGACGTTTCCTCTCCTTCCTAGGGGACGTTTCAACCCGCAGAATGTGTCCCTGTGCTAGTTCTTATAAAGCTTGTCATTGTCACATGTCAAAAGGAAAACAAATTAATCCTCAATGGATTAATGTGTCTAAGGATCTCTTTCTTTGGCTAAAAGATGGCGTTGTGAAATTACTTTTATTGAATGCGCCTCTTCTTGTCTTTCAGAGTTCAACCAGGCAGTGCAAGGTCCTGGCAGCAATATGACAGAAAAAGACAATCAGGATCCGGTGTTTTTCTTCCCAGAGTTCAACCCTGGTCAGACCATGGGTCAGCCCGGTGAGGAGGTCGGCAGCGAACCCTCGTGCAAGAAAATGAGACGTAACCGTTTCAAGTGGGGGCCCGCGTCCCAGCAGATCCTGTACCAGGCCTACGAGCGACAGAAGAACCCCAGCAAGGAGGAGAGGGAGGCTTTAGTAGAAGAGTGCAACAGGTATACACATGACTTCCTGCACCTTCCCCAGAAAAACACCTGCCACACGATATCAAACTCAACCTTTTCCCCTTGTGCGTCTGTTTCCTGCAGAGCGGAGTGTCTTCAGCGAGGGGTCTCCCCGTCCAAAGCGCAGGGCCTCGGCTCTAATCTGGTCACAGAGGTGCGGGTGTACAACTGGTTCGCCAACAGACGTAAGGAGGAAGCCTTCAGGCAGAAGCTGGCGATGGACTCCATCTCCCTACCGAGCCACGGCCTCAACCCTCTGCTGTCACTCAGCTCACCCCATCACCCCCAGAACAGCGCTTCACCTCCCAGTAAGACGGCGGGCGGGGTTTCTCTGCATGCATTGTTTAAAGCAAATGAAACACTCTTCACAGCTAAAGAGAGAAAATACACGCTAACCTTTTTTATTAAGAGACATTTTAAGGTGTTTATTCCTAAATTTTGGACAATCATGCAAAACAAGGCGACCTGATTCTGTTTCCCCCATGTGTGAGCCCACACTGTCAGAACAGGCTGATGTGATCAGAGCGGCAGAGAGAGAGGGGACAAGTGATCAATGAGCGTGAGTGAGTGAGCTGAGCAAATGCCATTGTTATTCCGATCTTTGAAAACACTCGGAGAACAATCCACATTGTACCTGTAATCTCCACTCCAAAGTCAGCATGGAGGAGCATGACACAAAGGGCAGCAACCCTGTGACAGGCCAGGGTCGGGCCAGGGTCGGGGGGGGGGGGGGGACAGACACGTCCACCTCACCTCCACATAACGCCGTCATTTCCACATATCCTCCTCCCACGCAGGTTGCTAATGACTCCGCTCACCCCGTCGCCAAAACAAGGAAATGCCGCGACCGTGGTCGCTCTGACCATTTCACCCCAACCTGATGTTTGCATTTGCAGTAATTAGTATTGACTGAGTCTACCTGGCGTATACGACGTAAAAAACAAAGCAGTTAGGCTTCACAGAGCACCCCCCCCCCCCCCCACCCCGTACCATCACTCACCCTCCATAAAACCGTGATTTTAGAGAGTCACTCGAGGCCCTTTGTTTTCCACTCGTGTTCGAACACGAGGCGAGCTTTGAAGGGAAAACAAACTGTTTGCCTTGGCTTGCTCTTTTACCTTCGGATAAACTGGTCCCACTTGTGGATGGTCTGTTTGCTCCAGGTTTTTTTTTATTATTTAATGCTGTTGCTCAGAACACCTGACCAGACACTGACCTCAGGTTGCATAGCCGGAGAGGTCAGCGATAAGGCTGCAGAGGAGCGGGGTCGGTTGCACGGTGGAAAATCACTTCGCTCCCCCCGAAATCCCCTCAGCTGGCTGCTTACAAGGTGTCCTGCTGGCATCCTGCCGACAGCATCAGCTGTTTTTCAGTGTCAGCCCCTGGCCTGACAATAATATCCCAGCGGGGCCTCTCATTGCGTTGCTAGGGCACGGCCTGTATTATGCATGCTTAATGGACAATTAAAACCTTTGCTACTACATCTCCCAGGCCTTTGATAAGGGGCTCCTCTGACTTCTACTCTCTATACTCTGCCTCGGCAGGGGGTCCCATTGTCCGTGGTGTATTAGAAGACTGCACTGACTGTAACCAAGGTTCATTTATCTCCGCTGGGCTCGAAGGAGGACTGATTTTAAAGCCTCCCCCTCCTCACCTTTATGGGAATTAGTATAGTTGCTGAGGCTGGGCTCAGACTTGGAGCAGCAGGAGCTGTCCACTGGGGTATTGGTTCTTTTCTGGCCAGACAGGACTGATGACCCCTTCTGCGCCTATAGAGAAAGCCTGGTGACCCCCCCCCTCCTCAAACCAGCACTGCACCTTCAGCCCCACAAGAGAGGTCACTACTGGGTCACATCAAAGAAACTCCTCTGACTCGGGGAGTTTTTATTGATTTTGTTTCAGTTCATTGGTCCGTTGGTCACAAGTGGATAGACAGTCAAACAGTGTGACGTGCAGTTTTGCCGGTGACCCTTTTCTTTACTTTCAGAAATGAAACTGATCTGAGGGAGATTACATAGTTTCTCAGCAGGCTCATGTGAGCTTGCACCTGTGTTTCCCAACACAATGTTTACCTTCTGTAGTACAGTGTTTACTGAGCTCAATTAACCCAATCTACCTACGGCGTTTTACTTTGAAACGTTAATCTCCTGACATACTGTTGGAATACAACTCTCACATATTATACTGCGTTAACAAATTTGAGATTTTGTAGGCATAATAAGTTTGAAGTTACTCAAAGTAGTGATGGAAATTATCAAAGCTCCAATGCTGTAGATATTTCTATTTCTTTTATACTGATATATACATACAGCTTTATCATTATTATTAGTAGTAGTAGTAGTAGTAGATTCTCTTTACTTTTAAGATTTTACATAAAAAGTATATTGAGCTGTTCAAGTATTTACAGTTATTTCATCAGAAAAGCAAAGATTAGTAAAGTTTGATCTCAAATAAACAGCTAAGACTTTTTAAGATTTTACATCTTTCAAAATAAAATACATGATGAATGATTAAATGAGTGATTTTCAACTTCTTTGGCTTTTAAGTAAACATAGAAAAATCTCCCATGGTTTCATTTCAATAACCGTTTCATGCCCCATAAGGTAAAGCTATTAAATAATTAGCAAAAACAGCAGAAATTAAAACAAGATTCCGTCAAATAATAAAACATATAGGTCACAAGAATCATCTCGAGGTAGTTAGGCAGTTCAAGCTACTACTAACCTGTATTTAAAAATTTGGTTAAATCTAACTCCTCCTCAAATAGCTATAAGATTAAAATACTGCTTTCACATTAGCAGCTTAAACAGCAGAACTCTCACATAGTGATACAGTTCATATCAGTCACGGCGGCCATTTTCTGTGTGACAATAACTTTTACTTTTGAAACTCAAAACTCATGTAACTTCATTTTAATAGGATTTTGGATGCAGAGTATTTTCAGGTTATTGTTTAGGTACTTTTCACTCAAGTAAGCAATCAGACTATTTGTTCCACAGCTGGCAATGTGGCAGCTGACGTCGCCGTAAAAACTACAATCGTTGCTTTGTGAGCTGCGTCGTTCTGCACGTTACACAACCAGCAGACTCAGAAGTTCCCGATCGGTTACAGTAGTGGGGGGGGGGGGGGAGGAATGGCCGTGGGGTGCGTTGCTTTGCGTCACCTCAGGCTGGTTTGGAACAGCGACGCACACATGCAGGGAAAGGACGGCCGAGCTCTGCACTTTCCACTGCTCTGTGTGTCCCGGAGAGCCACAAAGAGGCGACTGGATACGTCCTGCAGAGACCCAGGAGGTCTGTCATATGCAGGGCCACTACAATGACCACTGCCTGGGGTTGGGGAGCCAGGCTTTGATACTACATGGGTCACACAGAGAGAAAGAGGCTTTTAAACCTGCTGAAGGTCCCTGCTGCCACTCCCCCCCCTCTGAAGTTCTCACCCTCCTCCTGCTTCCGAGGAGAAATCCCGACGGGGCAAAGTTTCAGTTTTACAGAATCTGCAATCAGGAGCAAGGATTGAACGGTTTATGAGGATTAACGTGTCTAGAAAACCTGCTCTTCCGAGGGAATCTCTAGAAACCCCGAGTTTAAAATGTGGAAGTCATCCTTTCTCACTCCGAGGTTCCCTGTAGCTAAAATTACGGCTGAACCCGAAGAAACAAAACCCGCCTGAATAGCATCCTTTTCTCCCCCTGACACTTTAAGAGGCGGCCCAGCCCCGAGATAACTGCCTTTTTATGAGTCCTCTACCATTGTGTTGCAATGGGGGTCATGAGTCCAGTGGAGTGCTTTATTGTTCCGCGGCTGTGTTTACAAGGCACGGTGGAGTGTTGTGGGGTTGCGAGTATGCTGCACGAGACAATATGAAGTCTGTGGGCTGTACAAAATGGTGGACGGGCAGTTTGGAGGATGAAATATGGCGTCCACGCTCCGCTCCTGGCACCGTGGTGTCTGCGTTCGAAGTGTCTGAAGTCAAATCATAGTCTGACATCAGGGAATGTGCTTGTTTGGGCTTTTTTGTTGTCTCACTGAGAGTTAGATGTAAAGTTTTATACCACTCTCAGGTCTATCAGTTACCTCAGCTCAGCAGAAACACTGCAAACTGCTCAGGATTCTGTCCACAATAGAAAATACAGCAAATTTTTACCAGCATCATTAAAGGTCTTAGTGTTAAATGTGTTATCTTATTTAGAGCTTCAACAAGTAGCGGTTTAGTCGATAAGGATATTGACAGAAAACTAATTGGCCACCATTTGATAATTGGATAATTGTTTTTAGGAATATTTCAGCAGAAGAGTTTAAAGATTTGTGGTTTTAACTTCTCACTCCTGAAAAATCTCTGGTTTCTTTTTCTCTTCTGTGAGAGGAAACTTTACGCTTTAGGGTTTTCGGGCAAAATAAGACAGTTAAAGATGAAATCGGGAGACTAAGATAAACTGAGTTAATCATTTATTCATCATTTTCTTACCTTTATATATTGATTAATCAATATCCAGTGAAATACTGCGCGGTGAATATTTTAATCTTTGGACACAACCAGGCTCTTTCCCACCAGTCTCCTTATCTGACTCTAGAAAGCAAATAAATACATTTCTCAAAATGTGTCCCACACATAGCGCAAGAATCTATACACACATCCAGTCACGGAAATGATTTTCACTATCAAAATTATTTGCTCTCCCTGACACCTGAAGCAAATATCTGCAAACACATCCTGTTCCAGTTTACAGCAGTGACAAGAAATCAATGCCCGCCCAGGTCCCATCCATTTTTTTTTTTTTTTCTTCTCAGAATGAATGTATAGCAGTGGTTCTTGTCGTTGTCTGACCGACCCCAGCGTGTCACTCAGGCTGTCACGCCCGGGTCAGGGCCGCTGGGCTCGGGGAAGATGTGGGATCTGAGTGCAAACAGAGTCTGTCTCTGCACTGTCACTGAGGGAGGGGCGCGCTCACTGACTGTGTGGGGCTGAGACCACAGGATAAGAATGTGTTTGACATTGCTTGTAATTGTGTAATGTTGACTCTGTTGGTATCAGAGGGGGCCTGCATGGGCAAACAGCCGTTTGATTGTGGGCTGTTTGGGAGGTTCGAGCTGCTTCTTCTTCGGGGGCCTCTGAAGAACAACAAGTAGTCTAGACAGGAGATTAAGGGATAGCACTAAAAGACCATTTCACTCAATTTCACTGCGCTGTCACCAATACAAAGAAAATACCGTGAAGTACATTTACTCAAATACTGTACTTATGTAGACTTTTTAGGTCCATTCCCTACCCTGTGAGGTCCAAATATTGTATTTTCTACTTACCTAACTTGTTAACAATTTTACTTTAAAACATCCGACACTAATTTGATAAAATACAGTTTGATATTTTTATTGAGGTTAAAAAGTTTGCAATTTTCTAATATTTCATAAGAAAAATGTAAGATTAGACAAAAATCCAACAAATAATATAAATTTGTGAAGCAGAACTTCTCCTCCCATCTCATTAAATCATTAGACCGTGAACCACTGGTCTCAACTGTATATAGAGTACCTAAAACTACCTCCACCTCAAGCAGCTACAGACACTGATGCTAAAAATTAATAATGTAATTTACATACATTAGTCTATTGTTATTTTCTGATAATAAACAGATGTGGATGCAGGACTTTTACTCGTGACTGTTTTTTTGGGGCTTCTTCCATTCCTGGTGAAACTTCACATAGACGTTGTTTTGATCAACGTGGGTAGCGTTTGTGTGCTGATCACAGAGTGTAATGGGAGCCCTGCTGTTGTGAGTGCGTGTGCGCAGTGGACGGCCTTGGCTGAGCTACGCAGATAGCGGCAGTGGACGGGTCAGTGTGTTTGTTTGCTCTGTCCTCTCCTGTCTGAGTCAAAGAGCAGGTGAGTGGAGTTGGTCGGAGCGACGGAGGCACGGCTCAGCTCGGCTCACAACCAGGCCGCTGTCTCTCTGCCCTATATAACTGTTTGTAATGGAGGCACATGGCGGCTAAGACAAGTGAAACCAACCTGCTCTTTCCCTCTGTCTCTCTTTCAGTGCGCTACAGCCAAGGCCCCGGTGAGGTCACCTCCTCCACGACCATCAGTCACCACAGTAGCAACGGCATGGCGTCCAGCCAGTCGGTGCTCCAACAGGTGTCTCCGGGCGGAATGGACCACAGCCACAGTCTGCTGTCACCTGACTCCAAGATGGTGAGTGAGCACACCTGGGCCTCCATGGCCTCAGATTAGATAAGAGCAGGAACCGCGTGTAGTGTTAACGCACAAAGCAGGTTCCTGAACCTCCTCTCCCAGGGACCAACTGGCAAGAGCCAACAATTAGCACAATGTGTGTGCTGTGTTTGGAAGGTGGAGCCGGGGGTGGCAGGCCACGGCTGGACTGCCACACGGCCTTCACCCGAGTGCACCGGGCGCGTGCGTCGCTCTGGCAATAAACCTGACAAAGAAACGTTCTGTTCTTATTGATTAAACGCCTCGCCAAGAGGAGGCGCAGGTGGAGCGCCGCTTGCTCTGCCAGAGAAATGACGCCAACATTTGATTATGCCCCATGTTTCTTTTTTTTTTTCTACGCCAGAGTTTCACCCCTCTGCCCTAGTCCAATATTTGATCAGTGACAAGGAAACCTGTGCAAGGGCCCACACCGTTTGCGTGGCGGTGCAACAGAACTTTGGAAACATGATGTCTATTCTGTCAAAATACAAGAATCCTTAAATTACCCTGCAGTACAAAATCCTCTAATCTTTTGTCTTGCTCGGGGTCACAAAAAGTACACATTATGCAAATCGGCTGTTGAATGCTTTGTGCTGACTTCCTCGTCACCTTGCAGCACTTCTGCCTTTTGGAACAGCTTCATGTGAAATGACCACAACAGTGTGGTGTGCAGCAGGTCAGAGCTGACAGTTTCTTATCTGCTGCAAATAGTCAAATAGACGCGGCCCCACCGAGCAGGGGAGGGATCTGCATCCAGATCCACTACACTGGAAATGTTGCTTTGGGATATATATCCGTGTGTTTTGCAAACAAGCATGCACGTGTTTGCATAAACCAATACGTACAAACACTGTCAGTCTTCTCTGCTGACATTTTCAGTATGATTCTCTTTTCTTTACCTTTTGTTCCTTATCAGTGTTTGCCTGTGTGCCGTGTGAGAGTGCAGTTACTCAAGTGTAGTGTCGCACAAAAGAATCTGAACCATGCCATCGCTTGTTTTTCTCCCAAGCAGACCTCTGTTTTACTTTGAAATTGGATTTCACGTGTTGTTAGCGGGTGAGTGTTGTGTGGTGCTGTGGCTTGAACTATTTCCTGCATCTTTCCACAGATTTCTGTCTCAGGCGGAGGACTTCCTCCAGTCAGCACACTCACAAACATCCACAGTTCCCATCACAGCCACCAGCAGACACAAAACCTCATCATGCCTCTATCTGGAGTCATGGCCATCGCTCAGAGTGAGTCGACCTTCCCTCCAATGCAAGAAGCGAAACTCACTGTGCTTATAACTACAGTGAGAGGGTCTAACCAACGTCTTGCTGCTTCCCACCAGGTTTAAACTCATCGCAGTCTCAGTCGGTGCCGGTGATCAACAGCGTGGCGGGCAGCCTGGCAGCGCTGCAGCCGGTCCAGTCCTTCCAGCAGCTCCACAGCCCCCACCAGCAGAGCCTGATGCAGCACTCACCCAGCCACATGGGCCAGCAGCCATTCATGGCCGTCACACACTCACACAGTGCGTACCACTCCTCTACCGTCCTCATGCACATCTCTGTGCTAAGCTTTGTAAATTAGCTTAATTTATTGGCTTGTGTAAAACAAAGAAATGTCCTCAGGGCTGCATTTAACAATTATTTATTTTATTGATCAATCTGCTGGTTCTTTTTTCGATGAACCCTTTTGACTATATAATGACAATACAAAGTGAAAGCTTCCTGTGATAGTTGCACCTCTTAATGTCTAACTGGAAACCTTTGCCCCAGTGCTACTGTCTGTGAAGTCAGGGTTAGTGTCAGCAGTTCTCGACGCCTGCAAAACGGTGTAATTCTTTAAGAAAAATTTGCAATTTGAGAAAAGGCTTATAAAGTAAATAGAATTCTCTTTTTTCATCAAGACCCATGAGTTATTCCCTGAAACTGTAAAACAAATCTTAAAATAAAATGTGATCCTTTGTCCAGCTCCGCTCTGAAATCAAATGGTTTCTCTCCTTTAAATAGTTTTAAGAAACCAACAGACAGGGGCAAAAACATAGCTTCCTTCTGGAGATAGAAATGCAATTCAAATGAACTCTGCTGTTATGATCTATTAGGTTTGATTTTCTCTCCATAATATTCAATGTTTTTCATTTACTTCTTTGGCACCTTTAGAAAAGTTGTGTAACTGAATTTTTTTGTTCTCTTCTGCAGTGTACTCTCACAAGCAGGAGCCGCCACAATATTCCCACCCGTCACGGTTCCCCTCGGCCATGGTGGTCACGGACGCCAACAGCCTCAGCACCCTCAGCTCCATGTCCTCCGGCAAGACGGTCAGTCCTTTAACCACACAGCTCACCTCTGTCTGATTGTCACTGCAGATTTCACATAATCGTGGGGGGGCCTGTGTGCAAATTGATAGTCAGTGTGTGATGTCATTGCAGTTTCTTTTACATTTTGCCACTGGTTGTACTGCCTCGTTAAAAAGGAGACACTTAAATCTGCTCACTCATTTCCTACTGATACACAAAAATCACCCTCACATTGAGAAAAGATTCAATCAAAGCACACATATATATATATATATACACACACACCTACACACACACAATATCAGAAAACTAGACCATGCCCGGGGAGGAGGAGTGGGTGTTTTTTATGACTGTGTACTGACTTGTGTAATCCCTCTCACATTAGGACGGTTCTGTAAACAAGATGGTGCAGCTCGGTGGTCTCTCCTGGGTAAGTTCAATTTATTAGTTCAGTCACACAGATGAACACAAACACACAAATATGGCACATAAATCAAATATGTCAAGGAGCCGCAGTGCAACAAGTGTTTTTTTTTTTTTTATCTTGCTCGGGGGCTGCAGCTGATGTTCACAGGCTTTCATTTGACCTCAATCTAACAGACGAGACGGACACGTGGAAAGTGCATTTCCTCTCACACAGACGTCCAATCAATCAGCTGTTCCCTCAGCCCGAACGCCCCCTGATTAACGCTCCCTCCTTTCACTTCGCTCCACTCAGAGTTATCTCCGTGATCAGGAAATGAGCCTCGCTGTTAATCAAAGTTCTCGAGGCCTCTTGTGCCGCGTCTTCCCTCCATGCTACAGTGAGGCTGCAGATGGGGATGGGCTGGGTGGGGGGGTGGATGGTTTCTCTCTTCTTTCTTTCCCTTTTTTTTTGGGTAATTACACCTCTTCCTCTTTCCTATACTTCTCCCCTGCGCTCGGTGATCACTGTAGCCTGAAATGTTGACCGCAGTGCTTTCACACGCTCAATTTCCCACGCTGAGGCCGAGCGCTCGTACCCGCCGAGCTTTTACTGACAAACTGATGGGTTGATGGGATGATTCAGGGCCCGGTGCAGCCTCTGTGTAGTAAAGCCTGTAACACACATCTCCTCGAGGCAGTGAAAGAGAAAACAGGGTGAAACCAATTCTCCTGAGACAATCGGCTGTTAGCTTTTGCAAAACAATAAATATGTAACTTTGTAAAAGCTATAAAAAGAATAGTCACTCAGCGCCTTTGCCAAAACCACAAAGTAACAATATTATTGCCAAACAGCCAGATTGAATTTTTTGATGAGCTGGCTCTATTACAACAATTATTTTTATCGTTGTTATTTAATTAAAGCATTTAAATTCACTTTCTTCTTGATTTTTAAGAACTGCTTCCATTTTCTTTTTGACTTTTATTGAGAAAATAAGTTTTGAGCACTTCATATGTAAAATGTAACCAAAAAAATAAAAGGCTCATATACGATAACACACACAAAAATTCTTCCAAACTAAAACTGTATAGATGCAGGTTTCTGATATGTGTTGGACTGTAAATCAAACCGTAGCCTATTTAAGTTCTTTCTGATTATTCAAACTGACAAAATTGAAAAAAAAATCTACTAATCAATATCAAAATAGTTGCAGAATAATTATTTGTTGATTGACCATCCAACTTTATCCATGCATGTTGCATTTGTGACCATTTGCCAAAATCTAGGTCTCTATAAATAAATGTTGCAGGTATTAAATAGCTTAAAGTGGAATTACTCAAGCATCAAAATTGCCTGGTACTTAAGTAATAGAACTTGGTTATTTTACGGCACTGGTCTCATCATCACCCTGTGGTCTTTCACAAACCCGTTTATTTAGAGAGTAGTTAGTTCACAGGCTCTTGCAGGTATTTTCTTATCAGGACTTTATTTGGACGGCTCAGCCCTCCACTCATGACACAACCAGCATCCACTGGCTTTATAACACTCATTGTTTACCGAGGACCCTCTGTTATACCTTAGAGTCTATTTAGAACTCACCTTCTTCTTAGAGCCCGGCATCTAATGACTCAGGTCTTACCTGCAGGTCAGCTTTATCAGGTGTGACTGTTTGCTGGCCGCAGGGTCACACCAGGGTCACCGGCCTCCACCCATGGAGACGTAAGGAAAAAAGCAAATTCCACAAACAATCAAAAAAAAAAAGAGAGAGGGAGCATTTCAATGGAAACAAGGCTTTTCAGAGTCAGGACAAGAGGGATGAGGAATGTATTTGGTCAGGTGTGGCACACGAAGGTGTCGGGGGGGGGGGGGGGGGGGGTGTATTTACCAGTGATAGAAAGCGTTCAAATAATCTACTTAAGAAAAAGACAAAAAGGGCTAAAAGTCATACTACACAGTAAAAATACACCATTAAGTGTAAAATAAAAAATCCTGCATTCACGATTTTACTTAAACGCTCTATATTTTTGCTATTGTTTGTGTTTCCCTCGATACTTTGTAAGTTCCTCACCTTATCTGTGCTCCTCTGTCACAACCACATTTTCTCTTCAGGTGACATAACTCTTTAAAACCAGGTCCCAGATATACAAATACAAATATACTCAATATGTTTGTAAAACGATATAGAGTTTTTATCAAACAATAATCAAAAAAATAAGTAAATTGGGAATTTATCGGGGACTATTTTCTGTTATAGATTTATACACATCCCTGCTCTGCTCTGATATGTGTGTGTGAGACTGAGTCAAAATGAACTACAGCTCCTATGTTTATTCTAATGAAGGCACGTGTCATCTAGAGCAACCCTGTGGTTAAATTTGGTATCTTCAGTAGTATTTGGATAACACAGGAGGTCTATGGCACAGGGCACCGGAGAATAAGCTGCACACATCAGACACAGATCATTACTTTGAGTTATATTGATTCATTGATGTTTTCTGATGTGATTCATAGACAATCGGAAAGTGTGTTAGATCCCACATGATGCAGGCTACACGATGTACAGTAAACCCGTGTTACCGGGCAGATTGTATTTATTGTTTTATGTAACACAGACCTACTTTGTCTGACATTTCTCTCTCTCTCCTCCTCCTCCTCCTCCTCCTCCTCCTCCTCCCATCCAGTGTCCCCTTCAAGCTTGGTGAGAGCATCCTCCACTTCCACAGTGCCCGGCAACCGGAGCGCATTTTTCCACCCTCTCACCGCGGTAACCATGGCGACTCTTAATAACCGGCAGCGGCGCGCTTCGTGATGAGTCAGTCGACAAACAACGGGAGTGACGGCGACGGCGGGCCAGGCGGCGAAAATGAGAAATGGGGACAGAGAAGAAAAACAAACAACAAACCCAACAAAAATAAAAAATAACACAAACCCCTACTCCCCTCACACTGCCCAACCTCACTGGACCTGAGAGTGAAGAGACAGGACTCCCCCATCCCCCCTCCCCCCCTTTCACTGTCGCACACACATGATCAACAAGGATGTATGATTTTAACACAATCTTTGAAAACAGTATTCAATTTTTCATGCCCACTCTTCTCTATTTTTTTTATTTTTAACTGTACAGTCACTTCAAAGGAACAAAAAATACCAAGCACCAAAAAAAAAAAAACTGCTCATGAACTCTGTGCACCTGACCGAAGGCTCTGGGACAACGTATATATTAAGACTTTGATTTAAGGTGGAACCATGAAGATACACTGAGACAGTGATCGGCCTCTGTGAAGGTTTAAGGAGCCAGTGACTTACTGACACACACACACACAAGTGCCTGGATGTGTGTGCACGTGAGCAGAAGCTGTGTGACAATCACAATAACCTGTACCGATGTTGTGCATGCATTTTGACATTCATACTGGGCTTTAAAGGAGTCTTCCATGTTATTCTCTCACATTCAGTTTACCGTGCTAGCATTGAGTGCGGGCCATGAATGCCAAGGACTCGTCACTTCAAGTTGTTGTCGATGTGTATACTGTGATTGAAAAAGACTTTCTGACAATCTTGACAGGACTATGCAATGTGTCTATAGGCGTCTGCAATGCTTTGTATAGGTGGATTCTGCACACGGCTCCACACACTTGAAATGAATATGCACTATCAGTGAAGTCACCATACAATTATATTGGAGTGGCCGTTGATAAAGCTGCCTGTTGTATAACATAAAAAAAGCAGATGTAAGAATGCGCGGCAAATATGCACAGTGTAGGCGCAACTTCTATTTGTAACCGCGTCTCAAACGCTCGCCTGCCATATCTGTGAAAAGCTGGTCTTGCCTTGCGGGGGAGGACTGACTCACCCACTTTAGAGGTGGCCCTTCCCCTCCATGGAAACCTCTGGCTTTTTGTTTGCACACAGGTTCAGGTGAATTTCAGGAATGGGACTCACCCTCGTCCTCCTCTTCCTCCTCCTCCTCCTCCACCTCCTCCCAGTTCCTGCCAGAATGTGAAGAAATAGGACAAATATTGTTAATAATCTCAAATCAAGGAGCAGGACCCCCCCGGAGAGCGCGGAGCAAAAATATTGACAAGCATTCAGAGGCCTAACAGTCATCTCAGTCTGGTAATTTGTGAAGGAGACCTGAAAGAGGATGATGTTGTGACAGCAGCTGCTCTAATCTAACAGGAATCCACAAAGACTGAGAAATGTTGGGGAGAGGAGCAGCTGCTGTGGGTTCAGACGCCCACGCTGACAGTATTAAGGTGTGTTCAGTCAGAAAGCCAAGCAAACTCTCGCCTTGTGCCTTAACATGCAAATATCGCTTCCTCGAACAGCGTTTGCCAGATTTGGGAAATTGGATTTTGAATAGTTTGGCAAACTCTTTGTACCACGACTCATATTCTTCTCTGTTTGACTAACCATGTTCAGTTGTGTCGGTCCATTGACTTTGCCACGAACAGTTTGCTTTGAGCTCTGTCAGAACACACAGTCATACTCTGGTGGGAAGGTTTGAAATAAGGAAAAATATCAGTTTATACGAAAGCTTTCCATGTTATTATGAGAAGAAAACGGCCATTCTGACTATCCAACCCTGCATATCATCATAAGTGTGGCAGATCCAGTCTCCTATTCAATATTAGGTCATTACATTGTTATTATTATTATCTTGGTTGTGACTGTTATAGGCACATCTATTGCCATCTGATCAGAGGGCACTCATACTTGTGTGGCAGGACATGATTTTATTCCTCCTAATGTATTATTTTTGTATAAAATTGAAATCAATCATAAATCATTATTTATACTTTCTGAGAAAATGTTGATATTTCAAGTAAAAGCTTTTTTCCAAAATGAACACATATGTTTGTGGTTATTTTGTGCGGCGAGACATTTCAATAGATATGTTAAAGAGAAACAGCGATAAAAGAACACACATATCCTTCAGTACATGTACTTAAGTACGTGTATACTATTCATACAAATCTATCATATCTAATATATCATATTTTTTAAAGAAATTTCTGTATATATTACTTATTGTTCTTATCATATTTTAAATTTGTAATATGTCACCAGGAGCTCTGCAATAAATATACAGTAGTACAAGTAAAAATATAAAATTCTCTCTTGAAATGTAGTAGAAGTAAAGTAAAAGTACACTAGAATAGAAGCATCTGAAGTATTTGAAATGTATAGACTTCATGTGGTGAGGCTCCTTTTTGTAAATAGCTGTTCAGTGTGTACAGTTTGTTTATTGCTGCTACAAAGATGTTGTGTCGCAGAGTGATAAGAAAACAGATCTAAAGTGCACATGACGTCTCAGGCAGCCAGTTCAGTGAACCTGACCAGTTAATAACATGTATTTTATAGCATAATAAATGTATCAGCCTTTATCTGGTACAAAAAATATAAAGTTGTCTCTAATGAGAATAAACAAGTGACGTCAGAACATGATTTAAGTACAACTTACAGTTTAATTTAGTTTAATACACAGTTGTATTTATCAATAATACTCTATAACATCTTTGATTATTCAAGTTGTGGCATTATGGATTAAAGAGCTTTCTTCAAAACTACAAAATGCCAAACACTTCAATTCAAAATGTTATTATCAATTTAGACTTGTATGTATTTTACAGTATTAAATCAAAACAAATGACTGCGTATGTTTAAGGTATTTGAGTGGTCCCGTTTAAAAGACATCAGAGTTCTTTCTTTATTATTTGTATATGAAGTTAAACCCAAACTAAGATATGATTGATTTATCATTACATTTTTGTGGCTTATTCTACTTCAACTTGACGAACCCTCTAACATTTGCTTTATTTACAATAGTGAAGCTTCTTCTTACCACTTGGGCGCAAAGGAAACAAACTCTGAACCCATCACTGGCATGTGATCACGATCTAAGTCGAACTTGCTGCTTATTTCCACATCGAGCAGTTGTGGAGCAACAATATTCTGATTGAAAGTGGTGAGCAACACAAAAAGTTAAAAGACAGTAAAGCTCCAAAGACCTGGTCACAAGCAGACAAACATTCCCTTGTTAATATTGATGACTATTAAAAAAAGCTGCCAGGTCTAAACACACATGCGGAAATAAGTCCAAATGTGTAAGTGGTCAGTTTTGACTTACGTGTTGAAGTTTACCCATCCATCCCTCTAATGATTACAGTTACACAACAACCTGTACATGTTCTACTCAAGAAATAGGAAATATAATGACTCAACCCATTGCTTGTTGTCTTTCTATTTAAAGGGAGTCTTTGTGGCCTGTAAACTGTGGTTTAAAACATATTTAAAATGTTTAAAACACATAAAATCTTAGTTTTTATTGTGAGGAACAATGTCCACAGATGTAAAGTGAGCCATCTTTTAACAAAACAGGATTTGGATTTGGATTTCTTGGCAATGCCCTGACTCTGCTTTTCTTCTTTTTAAGCTTTTTAATATCTATATATTTTTTTAAGGCTAATTAAATGTAGGCCTCAGTCTTGATTTAAACGCACTGTGAGCTCCCAGTGTGGCGACTTGACTCCACGTTTCTATCCCAGCGTTGACCTGCAGCCTCCATCGCGGCGCCCTGCTGGGGAAACCCTTGTAATCCACTGATGTTGCTCTATTTGGTTTTCAATGAGGCCTTTGATTTTCAGACGCAGGAAGCCTCTAAAGATCTGACAAGTCTCTTTTTATCCTTTCTCTCAAAGAAACCGAAATACCAGAGGAGCCATTTGCATCTGTTAGAGATTGGAATTACAACACTCAACTCTCCAAACATCTCATTTAGTTAAGATGTGAAATGGGGTTCGACCAAGAGCTAAATTAAATTGCAGGTTCTTAAATAATAGAAAGTTAAAAAGAAATGTATCACTGTAAACACTTTATATTTGCTGACCAATTAGTGAAAATACTACAAAACCTGTTTTCGTAATGTGGCTTTATCCTTTTAAGTCCTTCATTGTAGTTCTTGTTAAATGAAACATGATTTCAACTAAATGCATATAACAACCAACGTTTAATTTGATCAACTTTAACTGTCTTATATCTTGATTACACACAAACACATTCAACTTTAATTAGTTGCATGTATGTTTTACTTCCGTGTTTACATATATAACACATGTCATGTAATGCAACCACATCATTAAATTAAAGCTATAAAAAGCTGCTACGTGCTTTTTATCACATGGCCTGGAAATGGGGAAATGTTTTGATTATGATTAATGACCATTTAGACAAAGTCATTGACTTGATATGTTTCAGCAGGGGTGCCATAACACCAGATTACAGCATGAACAAAGGACACTCTGCTAATTTATGTGTAAAAAAACACACACAAAATACATTACCTCACAGTGTATTTAAGCATGAATAAGGCAGAATGTTGATCAAGTCAGTTACTCAAAGCCAAGTCACCCACTCACATCGTTTATTAATAGTCCCTGGTTTTGTAAAATAACATTGGTGTATTTTTCCATCTTGAAGTTCTGCATCACATCCCAGTGGTTGTATAACGGAGCTGTTACATCACACAAACAATTCAGCCCCACTTTCAAAGAACCAGCAGAGAAAACTACTTAGCTTTGTCTCTGAACACAGTTCCTAAATAATTCAGATTATTTCCTCAGTACAGGGCTTGAGACTCAATATTTCTTAAATCCTGCCCACAGCCATGATGATATGGCAACTTTATATGAGGACCATACAAATGTGGCGGTGATGAAATGTTGTGTGAAGACCATACGACAGATGAAGACTATAAACTACACGACAGAACCAGAGATCAGAAGATGCTCCGTAAGAGAGCGTGGCTTCGTCTGCTGCTGTGATGGAAGTCGACCGATAGATTCGGTTTGGTCGAGGACTTGAGAGGTCAACGCGAGAAGCGAGCCGACACGCGGGGAAAAGAGCGGAGCGGGACAAAGAGATCAAAAAATGGAAGCTGCAGGGTGAATGTGGCCGTGTGTTTAGCAGATCCAGAAGAAAGGACACTACATCAACTCCAGCTGAGGCCCAAGGGGTTAATGGATAAGACTACCCAGCAGGGGTCAAAGGTCAGGAGGCCACTCTCTACCGGGGCTAAATGGTCACTGCGACCAGAGTTTACGCCGACCTCTCGATGGAGAAATACATACACATGCATGGAGCTGCTCTGACAGGAGTCTTCCATCAAAAGCCCTGATCAAGGAGGCCTCTGTTGTGCTCCTGCACAGTGATGGAGATCAGTCAGGCCTCCGCGGTAACAATCGGGACCCTTCACCGTACATCGACTCGGCTACCACCTACAGTGACAGCTCGGCCGAACGCATGAAAAAGATATGGAAGCTTTTGATCCTGAGTTATTGTTTTTTAAAGTTTGGTTTGACTCATTAGCATTTATTAGCATCTCAAGAAATGGATCCTTAAGGCTACATAAATCTGTTTACTGTATCAGATTGAATTCCATCCACATATTACATACAGAGTTCCTCCTCATGATTTCTACTATTAGGCAAGAAAAATCTACTTTATTTACAATTAATGTGCCATTAAAACTCAAGGTGGTTTCAAACTAAATCAAAGACATGTAAAGTTTACAAGTTTACTAGGGTTCACCAAAGTCTAATTCAATCATGTTTGAATAGTTTTACAATTATGGAAGAAATGAAAATAAAGATATGAAACAGTTATTCCTTTCATTAAAAAAAATTAATGAATGAATTTACTAAGAATTACTGTATTATGCAACTATGCCAGAAACCCTGATGTGCATGGGTTAACAAAAAACAGCAAAATGCTGTTAATAATCTACCAGATCCAAAGGACAAATATTAAGGACAATATCAATCATTATAATAAGCAACTTAAGATCTTTGGTATTCACTGGTGTTTTACATCCTTACTTTGGGTGTAATTTGGTCTAAAAGTAAAGACTTATATTGTCAAATGTTTAAAAGTAATTATTTCATATAAAAATATAAAGCACCAAAGAAATTAGGCTTATTTGTTGATTTCAAGTACAAAGAAGCAATACTCTTAATATTAGGGCCACGTGAGGTGTTTAAGATGAGTCTCTGCAGGACAAAAGTGAAAGTCTGCTTTCATCGGAATGAGTCCAAATTCACTGTATTTGCATCTGAGGCTGAAAAACTGTAAGAGCGCCGGGTTTAAAGGGATCCTGACAGATTGATGTTGTCATGCTGATGCTGTCACAGGCTCGATGCTGGACGGGTTAGTGATTTACGAGGACTGGTGGGATGCCCAGAATGGGACCTGGGTTAATGTTCACCTTTTTCGGCGGACCTCCTCTGGGGGGCTGCCCACATCCAGACCAGATCCAGCCGTCGAGGGGGACCTGACTGACTGACTGACTGTGCCGGCCTCCAGCTAAACCCACCTCTCACAGCAGGGAGGGAGCCCACGCTCTGCCCTCAGAGGACTGAGAACAGACTCAGGGAAGGGGAGGGGGCTGGAGACTGACGAGGCCGAAATTGTCATTTTAAGGAGTCTCAATGGAAACAATAAAGAGCAGCAGAAAATAATCCAAACACTCATAATGAGTCAAACAGTCGAACCTCACAGGTGATAATTTATGTCACTTGATTTATGGCACTTATGGGCTGTTTTTGCATCAACGTGATGAAGAGGGAAAGTTTCTCACTCTGATTTTTAACTGAATTAGGCCTCGATAGTTTGGTGATGTAAAGGGAGAGGCACTTTAACTTATATCAGTTCATCTTTTATCCGTCCTTAAACATTTTAGATAAGAATATTTAGATTCAGAAAATCAATCAACTTTAATTTTTTCTCACATTTTACAAACTGGATAATCTATTGAAAATTAGAGAAATTAATAAACAGGTTAATAATGAATATGAATGTTGGTTGTAGCCTCACAGAACTTGACAAAAGTGATGAACTTAAAATAAACAAAAAATAATAAAGGTTCCTCACAAGACCAAAATGAGGAAGATGGTGGACTGGTCACAGTGGATATTGTAGTGGTGCAAGTTTCACACATATTTATGCCTTTGGGGGTCTTGGGTGCTCAGAAGCTGCCCGCTCTACCCATCAGTAATTTTGCCTTCATGTGTTGCAGAGCTGCAGCCGGGATTTTACACTGCCTGGAGTTTTGTGAACTTCTTTAATGCATTTATTGGTTCAATAGTTTGGTGAGACTTTTTTCCTGAAAATCACAGAAGCCGAGGATGTCATTGTTCTTTCAAAGACTTCCTCTTACTTTCACGATTGAAATTCTACTGGAGAGACATCGAACGTCATCTCAGTTCCAACACACATCTTGATACCAATTTCTGTATATTCTTATTGTTGTTAACTGACTTTTACATGTGCATGTGCATGTGTATTTCATGATTTAATCAGGAGTCTTTTATAAGTTAGATGTGACTCTCAACGTTTTCAGATTCATTTAAACAAAAAAACAATAACTTACTAAATATTCTCACTTATTCAACTGTTTAGTTATGTTTTCTGCAAATAGCTTTTGAGGACACTACTTGGGATATTCTGGTCGAGAAACACACAATCTATGGATTGTATACCTCACATTTTTGCCCAAACCTGTAAAAGATACAAAATTCTAAATGAGAGTCTAGAATTTACAAAATAAAAGAATAATGCTTTGTATAAATCACATGTAAATGAAGAGGGAAATGTTTCCTCGGGTCTTTTATCCTCAAATTACTGATACACATGAACTTGGTGTCAGAAGTGGTAGATGTGGTCCTGTATATACACCACAATATTCTTTATTCTCTAAATTATATATTTTGGGCCTGAAAGTTGAATGGTACAAATTAAGATATATTGAGAACACAATGATATAAATCACACAAATGTAATGACTTCAATGTCCTTAATTACAGTGCACAAAGCTTTTTGTCCTCATCTGTTAAAATTGAAATGTTTCTCTCAGCTGTTGGTCACTCTGAAGCCTAAATGGTTTCATTAGTCTCTCTGTCATGTATATGGACTCTGAATAATTGATGCTGAATAGAGCAGAGGTATGGGAGAGGGTGAGGGCCGATCAGGTGATGGATAGCAGTGGGGCTTGTCATCAGATGCCTCGCTCCACTCTCATTAAGCTGTAAATCTTTGACAACAACACCCGCTAAGACAAAGCCAGAGAGGCTGTTTCTTGTTGCTCCACCTTGTCATCGGTGTAACAATGAAACTGCCAAGTGAATTACTTTGTCTGCACACACAAAGGACCCAGCGACCAGTAAAAATGTTGGACAAGACATCGGGTTATAAATGCAGATACTGTCGGATACAGTAAACAATTGAAATACCATCTCATATAGCATAGATCAAATGATGCAGAACAGAGATAATAATGTTATGATGAATTCTAAATAATAAATAAAGACAGGAAGGGCCCTTCAAATATAAAATTGGTATAACAGTGCAGTCAAATAATAAAAATGACAAAATAATGGGCATATATCTTTACTAATGTATTTAAACAATTTAGATACATGATAATAATAATAATAACATAGAATGGAGAAGCTTTTTGTCACTTTAAAGCTACTGTTTAGATGGTTTTGTGTGTTACAGTATGACTGTTTACTTTCCATCATTATGATTACAGCTAGACGTGTCTCAAATACTCCAACAAGACATAAACAACATGCTCAGTGACTGCAGACTGTGCACACAGTTTGTTTTGGTCAAAACTAGAAACCTGTGCAGTGTCTGATCGTTGAGCAAAGCGGGAAACAAGCTAAACATTGACATCTGCTGGTAAAGGACGTCAATGCATTGATAGTTTATTGCCTTGTGGGAAGTCAGCTATGTAATAGTACTAGTTTCATCTCACTCCGAGGTTCAGCAGCTATTATTATAAAACAAAGTTTAAAACTTACCTTTACTTCTCTCAAGTTAGAAAATGCAACTGGCTCCTGTTCAAAATGAAGAATGTTTCAGGGCAGGACTAGGAATTTTTTGATTTAGGGGAGGCCTGCTAATCTGGCCTGTTGTCTTGTCCTGCAGCTCCACAGAAATGCAAACAAATATAAAAAAAACAACAATGAAAGAATAAAACTTTTATTTGTAACGTGCCACAGCCAAAACAGAAATTTAATGCCTTCAAATATTCATTTATATTCATGATTTAAAAACTGAACTAATATAACTTCACTTAAATACTATAATCTATTTTCTATTCACCCGTTGTTTATTTGTAGTCCTCAATGACTTATTAAACTCAGAAGAAGACGTATTTCCTTGCCATTGGTCTGATCTGTCAATATTTGAGTTTGTCAAAATGTGGAAAACTCCCAAACTGCCCAGCTCCCTAAAATAAAGCCTGAGCTAATACACATGTTATCCTATCACACCTTGATTTAAATGTTGTTATTTAGCGTAATGTGTGCACAGCTGTTTCTGCATTAATGACCTGACATTTATACAGTTGAGTCAAAGTATTTGGTTCATAGACCTCTAGGAATACAGCTGTATTGGGAATACGTTATTTAGCCGTTGTGTATTTAAATAACTGCTGAGATTTGCATATCCTTCTTATCTCTAACTAGACGAGTGAAAGATGTAAAAATTGAAGAAAGTGAAGTAAAAACAGTAACAGTAACAGTGTTTGACCACAAGATGTCAGAAAAGAGCATGAGTACTTGGCAGCAGACAAGGGTTAGGGTTAACCTTAACCCGATCATGCCGCCTCAGAAGGTATTGTTGTTGTCGTTGTTGTTGTTGTTGTTGTTGTTGTTGTTGTAACCACACACTCCATTCAATTGCATTTTTATTTTTAAACTACGCAACATCACAAACATTTTTTCAACGAACACTTGGTGACATTTGACAGGGAGACATAAGTGTTGTATTTAAGCACTATATCAGTCGTACAATAATAGATAGAAAAATGAATCATCATTTGACATTTGTCATTGCTATACTGAAAAATGATGTTCCATTTTTTGTATCTATTATTGTAAGCAGTGCTTACATACAACAGTATTAGTTGGGCTCTAACTCTTATCATTTTATTTTCTTATCATAATATATCATATACTAGTTTTACAACATAAACTATTTGCTAATTTTGTTGTATTTTTAATCATTTAATGTATTTTAGTTTGTACTGAAACATGTTATTGTATTTGAATGCTATCGTCATTGATAATAACATGCTACACTATTGTTCTACGTTGTATTTTGGTAATACTACCACCATTCCAATCATACCACTAAATCTCACTTTATACTTTAGTAATACACGTGTATTCCACACAGCTTCTACTGTACTACCACATTTCTAGTCCAGCACCTGATCCCTTTATGAGGGCTGTGCGCCTGACAGACCAAACCCAGGCCTCAATATCCCAAGCTCAACCCGCGTCACTGCTGACGTCAGCATGCTACCAGCGACCACTGGTATCAAGATGGCGCTGCGGCCAGGATCCGGAGGAGGCGGCAGGTATTTGAAACCCCTATATAATCAACTTTGTCTCGATAAATACAATGTGTCCGCCCGGGAGCAACGTCCGACGGTCGGCTAGCGTCAGGCGTAGCGGGCGGAGGAGGCCCAGAGGCGGCCGCCGGTGGCTGTTTCCCCCCCTGGCTGGATGTGTTGGGATGAGATGGCTGGTTGTCAGGTGTCACAGCTAGCAGCGGTTAGCTAGCAGCGGTTAGCTAGCTGCCTCCCCCGCTCACACACACAGGGGAGCAGCGACAACAACACAGTTCCTATATCTTCACAATGTGTCCGCAGCGATTCATACATCTTTTGTTGGCTGTATTCAGAGATATTTAGTGTTAATACAATACACAACTCTTCACCAGAAGGGGCCTGTGGACGGGGAGCTATTGTTAATACCCACGTATCTGTTTGGTGTCGTGCAAGCAGGATGTTTAAATGTCTCACAAGTTGAATGAGATGGGACATGAAGATATAAATACTTGTGTTAGTTCATCTTCTCCCCTGTGACTTCACAGCTTCACTTGTTTCCCTCAACGGGAGTCAGACTCTTCACTAGATGACACTAACCAGCCCTGTCCCAGTTTGTTCCACCAGCCAGTGGGTGAAAAGTTTAGGTGTCATATTAAAGAAGTGGTTCTCCAGAGCGAGGCTATTCTCATGGGTTTTTCATGAGCTGAACCGGAGCAACTTGAATAATACATGTGCTCTGGATTGCAAGCACCCTGACCAGCCAGCTGATACTGATCTGACAGGTGAAACCAAAGTCCTGAGATGCTGTAGGGAGAAGCAGGAGATGTAATGAGAGGAGCTGGAGATGATTGGGATTCTCTGTTGTGTGTTTATTATTCAGCGGATGTCTGGTTGTTACACGACTCGAGTAAAGTTTGCGTGATGCCTGTTTGTGAAAGTATCAGCCTTCTTCTCTGAAAGTTTGGCTGAAAAAGTTGGAAGGGTAAAGTTGACCTAGTTAATCAGACAAACAGGATCAGTGGTAATACGATATGAGGCAATTCGATATGTTACCGCTAGTATAGATGATTTTCATTATTTGCCAATCACCTTATTGGGTTCTCAATCATAGGTTTGGTCTTTAAAGTGTCAGAAAAGGTTTAAAAACACACATCCAAGATCACTAAGTCCTTCTGAGGTTAAATTTTATTATTATAAACATCTCAAAATGTTAAATAACAAACGATGCTTGAATGAGCAAATATCAGCAAACAATGAAAAATGCCTGCAGTTTTTATTAAACCACAGCCCAGGATGATGTGTTCAAATGAAATGTTTTATTTGATCAAGAATACAAACGACAGTCTTTTCTTCAAATTGAAAATAAATAAACAGTAATAATAACTTACTATGAGTACTGATGGTGATTTATATATTTAATGTCTGTTTGCTACAGTGGTTCCAATTACTAATTAATATCTCTTGAGATTAAAACTCAACAATATATACAATTTCACCAGGAATATGCAAACCTTTACAAATAATGGTATACTGGTGGAATAAGTATTTTATCCATATTTGCAACTCCAAGCCAAACTACATCTTCACTGCTGCTTATAAGGCCTGAACTTTGATAGAATGGCTCCATTTCAGACCATAATCTATCCCAAATGTATATGTTATCTATAGCACATTCAAATCCAGTTTAATATTTTTTATAATCTACAAGATATATGAATTGTAATGGAATGACACAATGGTATTGATAGTGTTGCTGTAAATCCAGGAGGTGGAGCAATGGTGCAGCTTTTAAAAACTTGCCTGGCAGCCAAGCAACCGCTGCAGCAGATACATCAGTGTTATGAAAACATATAAAGAAGACAAGTTGTCATAGTTGCAGTGGCTGTAGCTTCCCCCAGGAGAGATGCATGACATCATTATGATGAGGCGACAATGGCTCCATGCAGATTTGTGTGTCTCCGACAAGCCATATGATTACACCATTCATCAGACAGCTCACCTCCTGCATGTCACATGATGTCCAATTGTGTTATCCCATTAGTCAAGAGTGTCTTACCCTGGGGAGGGTTTTTTAACTGCTGTCATTTCCAACTTGGATTTATTGCTGGAAATATAATATTGTCAAAGTGTCAATAATTGGGAACATGATTAATCCTTTGATTTAAAATGATGACAGTTAAAGCAGATTTTCTGCCAGGTCACATTGTTCACTGATGACCTTATTAGTCCTTCTCCAATTAGTGATTAGTAACAAGACAGAGGTCTTGTGGTCCAGCTCCTGTAGTGGATTGAGGAAAAACCCCAACTTACTCAATCAACTTGACTGAGTCCTTGGCTTTTTATGATCAACGGTGTCCAAATTACAGCTGCTAAGATTTGATTAATCGAGTAGTCAATCAACAGAAAAACAATCATGATCTAATTTTACCATTTAATAATGTTAAAACTAAGATGGCTTGGTTCCAGCTTCTCAAATGTGGGAATTCAATACTTTTGTTTTCGTATATATGATATTAAACTAAATCTCAGTGGGTTTTGGACAAAACAAGAGATCTGAATATGTCACTTTTGAAATTATTACAGGCAAATGTTCGTTACAGCTCAAATACAAATTAGATATTGTATCGTGCTAAGGTTTATAATTTCTTAATTGTCCTGATTATTTCTTTAGTTAGTTAGATGTTAATAATCAAGCAGAACAATAATTAAGTCCTAAAAACGTATATCGTTTCATCTTAGCGATTAAAATGGGTTGAGTGAAGCCTAGTACTTGTCTTGTCTACAGTATAATCCACTAAAAGAGCAGTTTTGGAATAAACAGTGATTTTGGTATAGCCGTCCTTTGTGATGATGCCAGCGCCTGAAACTCCTCACCCTGCTTTCTGTCTCGCAGTGACTGGTCGGTTGATTACAGGTCTTTTTACAATCCAACGGGCCTGTCTGCCGGCCACAGATGCTATCACTGCTTATCCCCTCTATGTTAATCTGCTCAGCCATGACCTGATATTTGCAGCGGGGAGCGGGCAGAAATGCCACAGTGCTCCTGTAAAAGCTTTTTTTTTAAGCTGTAAATCTTACAGGGAGCAGATGTGAGAAATCCTCCGAGTCGAGCATTATCACAAAATCCAAGGACCCAGTCGTACAATACCAGTACTTTGTGAAGCGTAACCTCACTTTCTTCTATGTGTTGTTTCAATATTAAATAAAAACTTTCTTTGTAAAAATCCCAAAAGTTAAAGTTCCGTGAACAAGCCGAAGCTATGCTGTTTTTGTCATGGAGAGTTGATAATTGCCTTATACCGCCTCCCAGTTAGTTTTCTGTTTATTACAATGTCACTCACCTATTGGATTAGTGAGGATACAATTCTGCTTGGAGTCACAGGCACCAAAGGCCCAGCTGGCTTATTGCTGTGTTTGTTTCTGCATCATCAGTCCCCGCCTGCAGAACCAAGTTCTTTGACAAATAGCTGAAGGCCTGTGTGGGTTGGCACCGGCGAGGGAGAGACTTGGACGACTTGTTGAGACTACTTCTGACTAAAGGCCCATTTCTCAGCACAGACCCGGTGGCAGAGTCCAAGTTGCCTGGGGAAACTAAAATGCACCAGTTTTGGTGCTTTTTGGCTTTATCGAAAATAGTGAATGGATCAGTGTCAGAAAATTCAGCCTGAATCTGCTAAATAATGCAAAGCTACACTTCTCTCTACTGGCTCGTTCTGTATCTGCCGGGTTTTGCTGACAATAAACTTATACTGCATAAATATCCCTTTTTTTTCCCGCTGTTAGATTTAGTTATTCAAATTGTTTTTTAATAATGTAATGTTTGGAGATTAAATGACAGCAACAGCTTGATAAGATTCATTCAGATGTGTCTGAGTTAATGAAGCAGTTAATGATCAAGAAAAATGTCACAAACTGAACAGCAAATCATTATCAAGCAGCCGCATGTATAATGATGTAGTTTCACAATTAAGAAGAGCAAACAAGGCTTTTATTTTCTGTTCAGTTGAGTCATTTCGAATTAATCCAGATCCCAAATGGCTCCAGAACAGGGTTGTATTTACACTCTTATAAACAATTGAACCAAATCTATTTAAAAGCCCATTTCATGGAAACACAGTTGCACAGTTGTGAGCTCTGAAAAAGATGTTTCTGTCGAAAGGTTTCACATTTCATTCGCTTAAGTGTTTTACTTTTATAGCGCAATTACAAACATTAAACATTTATTGGTTATGAAACATCCGACGTCATCTCAGTCATTTTGAATACTCTCCTTCCTAAACTAATCATTCGGCAATGTTTCACTTGGAACTGTGAAAAAAACATTTACTGATGCAGTAATGGCCTTATTAAGGCTTCAGAGGGCATTACTCTGTTTATGTCTATGAATCTCATAACTTGTGTTTTCTTTTTTTCCTCCTATAGTTTTATGTATCCTGTTGGAGGGGGCTTGGGGCAACCACAAGGTGAGTCACTCAGAAGTTAACATCACCAGTTAAAAAGGTTTCATCAGAAGCTGATCAAATAAATGGGAAATTAAATTCAATGTCTAGGATAGGATCATCTAATTTTGAGGGTAATTAAAAACAAAACATTTAGAGGCATGATTTTTTTTATGCAAATGCCTTGATGTTGCTATTTTGTAAAACCGTTTTATTGTAAAAAAGGGCTGCTGCAGATACTAAATGAGTGTGACTGATTTTGTCATTAATATGTGCATGTATGTTATATTTAGGCTGTTGACTTTGCAGTAACATACCACTGGGACGAGCATCTCTCGGGCATCATTACATGCTCCCGTTAGCATTGTCATTTTTAAACGGCTCATTTATTCATCGCGGTTGTGCCCTAACTTCGTGAATCATCTGGAGGCGCCAGTAGGAGCTGGCTGCTCAGCTCTAACTGACAGCTTACATAGCATCTGGGAAAATAAACACTTTTCCAAAAAATGTTAAGCTTGTTTTAGTCCAAGCTGTCACATACTTTTTCCAGCTGTCCAGAATCTAGTTTCAATTTTTTTCTTAACTTTTCTTCAGTTTATTTTAAACTAGGCATACTGTTGTACTTCAAATAGTAATCCAGTGTCTGTGTTTATTTCTGCAGGCATGGTACCCATGCAGCAGCAGCAGCAGCAGCAGCATCAACAGCAGCAGCAGCAGCAACAACAGCTTCAGCAACAACAGCTTCAGCAACAACAGCTTCAGCAACAGCTTCAGCAACAACAGCTTCAGCAACAACAGCTTCAGCAACATCAGCAGCAACAGCAGCAGCAACAGCAGGGCTTCTCTATCGGTCCAGTCATGCAGCCTAACATGCAGGGGATGATGGGAATGAACTTTGGGGGGCAGATGACCCAAGGAGCCATGCCTATGCAGGTGAGCTTATGTGTCTGTATTAGCTCTGTAGATTTTCATTATAGTTCCTGGCATTTCTGCGTTTGCTGCATTTTTACAAACTTGTTAATGTGGTCTTCCAGTAGTAAATACATAAATACTGTATTGATTTAATTTACCCTGCTTGTGTCCGAAAGAATCCAGTCACAAACTGTTTTAAACATAATTATGCATCACCATCACCATTAACACTGTTCTTTGATGCCTTCCCTTCCCTTCTGGTCTTCAAACTCAAGTAAAAGCAGTTTGACAATATTAATGTTTGATTTCTGAACATCTCTTTTATAGCTCTGTTTGTTTTTTTGTTCTCACAGGGCGGGATGGCGATTGGGATGCAGACCCCCGGTATGCAGTTTATGGGTCAGCCACAGTTTATGAGTATGAGACCTGCTGGACCCCAGTACACTGCTGACATGCAGAAACAAATGGCTGAGGAGCATCAGTAAGACTTCTTTACACTAATATCATAAGGTTGAATGCTCAGAGATGAGAATTTTTTATCGTAGGCTGGCTCTTGGGTTCATTGGCTTGCCAATTCAACATGTAGACTAGAGGAGTACAAGCTGATATGGTTTATAAATGGTCGCACTCTGGTGCCCTGGTTAAGGACGCTTACCATGTCATTGCACTTTAGCCTTGTTAGTCTCATCTCTCCCCTCAGGCAAAAATGCTAATAAATACATCTACAATTCTATAAATATTAATATGTAAATTTCAACGACATGATTGTGCATTAACTCTGACAAAGACAGATGAATATTGACTCTATTCTACTCAATGTATAGATTAGATTAAAATCAATTGTGTTTTGACTTTCTCTTAACCTCCTTCAGAATATTTCACGTTTGTCTCTACAAATGATGTATGAACTCTTCCTGCCGTTTAGAAAGCGTCTGGATCATCAGCAGAAGATGCTGGAGGAAGACAGGAAAAGAAGACAGTTTGAGGAGCAGAAACAGAAGCTGAGAATGCTCAGCAGTGTCAAACCCAAGGTGAGTTTCTCTGCACATCATGATTATCTTACTCCACTTCTAACCTTTCAAAACCTCTGGGATGTTGATTCTCTGCTGTGTTGTGCTCAGACAGGGGAGAAGAGTCGGGATGATGCATTGGAGGCGATCAAAGGAAACCTGGACGGCTTCAGCAGGGATGCGAAAATGCACCCCACTCCATCATCACAGACAAAGAAGCCAGGTACCTTCAATCAAACGCTTTTATTCATAATCCTTGGGATTTTTCATGTTGTGGCTCTCCATCAGCAGATCTGCTGTCTGTAGCTCTAATACCTTGGTCTGAGAATAACTGGATTAGAGACACGTCAGCATGATGGTCGCCCAGCCGGCAGCCAGACGAGTGATGTTTGGGGATTTCTGTAATATACAATATGCAACACAGCGTCTCTATAATATTTTTGTTTCATCATATTATTTCAGTCTGTATTGCTACTGTCACTTTAGAGTGATCTCTTTAATTTTGACTTGTTAACTTTTTGAACTTTTTCTTGTGTCTTATATTTTTTTGATTTCCTTCATTTAACTTATTTCTTTGCATTTCCCAAAAATTGTTGGCATACATTTTTCAGTAAAATAACAAGGATTAATGCTTAAGAGCAGAGGTTTCCAGGGTTTCCCCTAGGTTTTTTATTTTTAGCAGCGGAGACGGACTATTCCTGAATAAACGGGGTGTCGCATCTTCTGCAGTAATGACTTAAAACACTGGGTTGCGTCGTAGTCTGGGGGAAGAACATGTCTCTTGTCTGCAGGAGTGTGTGTGTACGTGTATACCCGTCTCTGCCCTGGTTCACACAAACAAAAACCTAATTTTTTTTTCAATGTGTTTAAATGCATGTCTCATAAACTCTCAAGCAAATCAGACAATCACAAACTAAACTTCAGTCACTGTTCAGGTCCTAATAACTTCTGATTAGTGTTGGTGTTTATTGTTAATGTGTAAAATGAGCGCAGGTCAGTGGGGACTGAGGTTATACAGCAGGGTAATACAGCACTGTGCGTCTGCACTGAGCCTGAAGCAGCGGCCCTAGAGAACGTAGGGGAAACCCTGGTTCCTAACCTTTTTCCTCGCTGAGCCTTTAAAATGAGGCAGAAATGTTCTTGATCTTTTGATCCAGTCCAGATTGCTGACCTCCAGTTTTTGGAACCTCTGCTCTAAAGTAATTATTTTGATGAAATGCTGATTATAGAAGAATAGCCAGTCAAACACTGACTGGCTCTTCTTTCATAAAATTGTGGTTCACTCTTGCAATGTGCAGCCATTAATTCAATATCCGTTGTAGTGTATGTTTCATGTGTTGTGCCATCATCATTATTTCTTCATTTTTGCAGACTCATCGCCATCACACCCGTCTGTCTCCACTCACTCACTCCCTCCAGCTTTGTCTGAGGACAATGATGAGTTTAGTGACTTTCAGGGGCCTTTAGATACCCCAGCCTCCTTCTCTCCGCCCTCCTCTTCCTCTTCATCCACCCTTGGCCTTTCCACTCAGGCCCACGTCCAGCCTGCGTCCCCTGCCCCACAGACAGGTTTCTCTGAGGACGATGAGTTTAGTGACTTTGTTCAGGGTCCCGTAAACACTATCCCCTTCTCCAGCGTCCACATCTCCTCTCAAGACCAAATCCATCCTTCCTTCCCCTCCTCACAATCCCTCCCTGCCTCTGTGTCCGTTCCCACTGCCTCCCAACACTGTGCTGTCAACACCAGTTCCCAATCTACATCTCAAGGTAACTCTTCTTTTGCTTCATTGACACCTCCCCTACCATCCCCATAATTTACACTTTGAAATAGTTTGGAGGATTTTTTTTATACCCGCAGCGATCCTTAATTGCTGATGCTTAATATTTTCATTTTTACCTCTGGATTTTGGGTTGGTCTTGGCCTGCCTTGCGTGTAAGAGCATGCCACCAGCACAGCAGATGGCCTCGTGACCTAAACTTTAAACGATATCAGACACTACAAACCAGTGAAACAAGGAGGCAGAATAAATATGAAATCCAGTGGAATTAAACCTTAAAATGAATAATTCTCAGTGGGTTTTTAAACAAGTAGTAGTTGAATTAATCAGTGTATGATTTGTGCTTTGAGCGAAGATTGTCACTCTCTTGTGTCGTCTCATCTTTGGGATGAGCAGCTGCTCTGTGACAGCTCTCAGTCTCTACACTATGAATGATAGGACAGTGAGATAGCCTCCTGTCCACAGACAAGTCCAGTGTCGTCCCCAAACCTCTGAGACATTTCTGACCTAGTTGTTTAACAACTGCAATAAGCAGATAAGATGGTGTCAGGATTGCTTCTCCCTGCAAGTTAGAGACCTGAGGGAGTTTTTAAAAATCGACATGATTAACATATAATTTGATATAATATAATATCAAAATTGTAAAAAGTTGTAATTCAAATTGAATTTTGATATCTTTTTTTACATTTAACAGCAGATGCTTTGCTAAGAAGTCAATTCAACATTTTGGAAAATTATTAGATAGCCTGTGTTATAAAGAAGCTTGTTCCTCATTTACCCTTCTAGGCCCGTCCCTGGAAGAGAAGCTATTCTCCTCATGTGATCTTACTGCTGATAAGATGGCCCAGGTTAGCTTTAAATCCAGGCAGAGTTTGGCTGATATGGGTCCTAGATCTAAAGTTTCCAGCCAGTTTCAATCCAGCAATAAAGCAAGGAACTGGGCTGTGGCCTCCAAGGACTTGAGTTCTGTCTTCGTCACTGCAAAGGCACCTGAGGCCCAAGTCTCAGCACCCAGCGTGTCCCCATCAGCTGTCGATCCGTCCTCCCAAACCAGTAGTGAAAGTGGTGAGAGACGTGCCTGTTTATTAGACTTTGTAGCTGCTTCTTCTCTCCATTAATTTGCTGCAGCATTAACACGCAATCAGGGCAGTTTTCCTTTTTTTCTTTCGCAGGGGAAATAATCTCTGTATTTAACAAAATAATTTTGCACAAACTTAATCTGTTTCTATCTCTTTGGGTAATAATTGGTTTTTGACAGATTCTTGATTCGGCATCATACTCTCGTAGGCTAAGTGCTGTGAAATGAAATAACCCTGACATTTTCTTCACCTTTTGAGATTATAACAGAGTTGCTATTTGAGGTACCCTCCCTGGTGTCTTCACATCATCTCATAAGTCTCTGCTCTCATTTCTGCCTGCTTTATTCCTCTGTTACTTCGGGCCCAATCTTATCATAGGGGCCTTCTTATGTTGCTGCTCTCTGCGCACACTTTGGAAACGGACCGTGTCTGTCGAGGTCCGGGGGTAAAACCTGTTGCCTCAATAAGCTGCCGTCTGTTCTCTCGCCATGTACCACCCTCTCTGACAACAACCTCTGGTGCATGCTGACTGCTTTGGTTTAACAGGGATGCGCATGGATTGGCAGGTGCCACTGGGGCCCAAACATAAGGCTGATTGTGCATGCTACTCCTTTGTGCTGAAATGTGTTTGTCTGTGTCCTCCCTTTCACCAAGGGAAATATAGAGGCTCATCGTGAAGACCATGGAGATTTGTAATTAGATTAATTTAACTGCCCAGGACTGATGGGAGTATTGTGTATACAGTGGCTGCCTGAGTAAACTGAATAAGTGTTAGTGAGTGTAAGGGACTCAAAACAAGCAAAATCTTTTTCCATAATGTTTTTTAAGCTATTTTTAGTGTGAAAAACAGTTTGTTTATGTCAATGTCATCAGTTGAATTAGATTTTTAGTTATTTATCCTTAAAAGGCAGACTCCTTTCTCACCTCTCCTTAAATCTGGAAATAGCTCACAGAGTGATTTATAGATGTCTGACGTGGCAGGATGTGCAGGGGAGCGTTACATCTGCACCCTGCCTTCCAGAAATCAGGTGTAGGATTTTGTCGAGTACGATACAAAGCAGGGGCTCAACTGCCAAGATGCTTGGCAAATTGTAAGCCTGGACAAGGCTTTAGGTAGAGCAACTAACTGTGTTTGTGTGTGTTTCTGCCTCTGACAGCAGGTGTTGGCGTGTACCCACAACAAGAGCACATTCAGCCCATGCTGCCAGCCTGGGCGTACAATGACAGCCTCGTTCCAGGTCAATGTTTACACATGAAAATGTCCACTCTATCTTACCAAATATTCAAACATGCAAAGAAATTTCACTAATGAAACTATACTGAATAGTAGCAATCATGAATATTTTCATCTGATTTTCTGTCCTTAGAAATGTTCAAAAAGATCCTTGAGTTCACCATGACACCGGCAGGGATAGACACAGCCAAGCTCTACCCAATACTAATGTCATCAGGTCTTCCCAGGGAAGCACTGGGGCAAATCTGGGCCACTGCCAACCGCACAACACCTGGCATGCTGACCAAGGAGGAGCTCTACACTGTACTTTCACTAATTGGTGTGGCGCAGGTAAACAGTGTAGCCGAGATAAATTATCCACTTAAAAATGACTTTGCTTATCAGCCCCCGTGGCTTCCACAGAGCTGTGCCACAAACTCCACACTGAATTAGACAGGCTTAGCTCGAAAGAGGGAGAAACAAGCAGCGCGGTAAATCAGCCCAGGGCTTGTGGAGCATTTTAAGCCAACTATATGTCTGAGTCCACATCAGCCGAGTTTGGCAGGAGGTTTCTTATCATCCTCAGCCTTTGCCTGTCACCACCACCACCCCTGGGAGGATGCAAATCTGCAGGCAGCTCACAAAACACTGCATGCCACCGCTGCCATGCAAGGAATAATAAGGCACCCTTGTTGATGTAAATCTTCAAGAGCCTTAATACACAAGCACAACAAGGAGGTTTAGAAGGAACGTGACTGTGTTGAATAATTTGAATGCAAACATCAGTCTTTTTTTCATAGTTCAATGACAAAAAGTAGCCACCAAGCCGTGATATCTCTCATTAACTGATAACCCCATTTTAATTTGACAAGTGACATTTTCATTTTAGCATCATTATAAATGGAATTGGTAAACATTCGAAGATAAGCAAGTATTTGAGATGGTAATCTATAATTATAAATCTATATTGTTAAAAAGAAATCCCTTAAAAAGACCCAACCAACAATCTGCTTGTCTCAATACTTTCTCTCCTCCCCACTCTCTCTTTGATTTTCAGCCCCAAACTCATGTTTTCTTAATTCTGCTTTAAAACCACCTTAAATATATGGCTATATTTTATTCTATCTTACCGAAACAGTTGAAAACGGTATATTCTGGAAGGTGTTACCCAGAGAGAGATAAATTGTGTATTTGTCGGGTTCTATATTCAGTAGTGGACTGATACACATTTGGTGCTCCAGTGATTATTGACAGAAACAGAACAATCTATAGGACTTAGTCAAACTATTAGTTTGTATGGCGCTCATTGATGTGTGGTACAGTGTAGCAAGATATATTAGGCTTTGGCATCTCAGATTTCCTCATATATGTTTCAATAATTAAAAGCATAAAATTTGACTAGTTGTATCCTTGAAACCTTTATCCTTTGTTTCAGAGTGGCCTCCCTGCAATGAATGTGGAAATCCTCAATCAGTTCCCCTCTCCACCAGTGCCCAATCTGCCATCCCTGACTATGGCCATGGCCCCTGTTATGCCCCAGCACCAGCAGCCCATGATAACACAGACCCCGGTCTCTATGGCCATGCCGTCACCAACACCACAGATCATGGCCATGACATCGCTAGCACCAACTCAACCGCCCACAAACACTAACTTCATCGCCAGCTTTCCTCCTGCACAGGTAACACTTGCTTGTGATCCAATCCTTTCCATGGCCACTGTTTTTTTTTTGCAGAGATTACTGCAGTTACTCATTAACTCGCATCTTAATAACTGTTGTTGACGCAGGCGAGCAAAACAGATGACGATGATTTCCAGGACTTCCAGGAGGCTCCGAAGGCAGGAGCAAAAGACCAGGCCTTCACTGAGTTCCAGGGGGAGTCAGGAGGAAGTTTCCCCACCACCACAGCACCTCAGCTACAAAACAGGTACCGTGTGTGAGCGACATGGAGAGACTGAGTGTTCCTAAACCAGTGTTCTAGTTGGTGACAACCACCAAATGCTGAATTTACAGTACAAGAAATAAATGTCTTCATTGCCGCTCATCATTTCCCTTTGCACTCTAGCTACTTTACTTTTCTGAAGAAATTATTCTGCAGTGATGAGGGTCTAATATTCAGCCTCGGTTGGTTTATTTATAGTTGAGTTATTCTGCATAATACTTGTGTCTTGTATAGTCTGTCTTAGAAGCCTTACAGTCAGACACATTGTCTGGATATCTCCTTATAACCTCCTCAGAATAACAATGAGTTTGGGTCATCTCCTAATGAATTCATTTCAGCGGACGGTAGATAAGCTCATTTCTTTATATTACTTTCCACCCATATGGAGACACTGTCCTTTCATGGAGAGGGAGCTGAAAGGCAATTATCAACTGAAAGACAAAGGGAAAGCAGAGCTGAATTATCCCATGTCCATGTGCTGTAGGCGTTTTATAATCCTCCTCTATGAAAACATACACTCCTGACTGTAACAAGAATTTCCCTCAGTCTGAGATCGTTGTCTAATTAAATATGAGACTGAAAGGCTCTTGTTAGGTTGCTAGTTTGAAGTGGTAAGCATAACTTGCTGTCAGCTGTCCTGCTGTGAAGAGAGCCGAGGAAACGAACATTTACTGGAAAGTGAGCTTAATGATTTACGTTATTGCTTGCTCATCAAATCAGCCACATTTGCAATAAACATTCATATTTATATGCATTCTCAAATTAGCCTGTTGTATCTCACAGTAGTAGCATAACACTCAAATGTTAATCCATCCAAAAATCAAAGTCTGAAAACAATAATTAGTTTTTTTAAAGAGAGTTATATGCCAGACTATATCTTGGCTTAGCTTTGATGACGGTTCAGCAACTGCTCTCAGCCTAGTCCTCCACATAACTCTGGCGGTTCTGCATGGATTATACCAATTAAATATGTCATGTTAATTAGCCAGCTCTTTTCTAGTCCTTTCGCTGAGCTAAACTATTTAGCAGTTGTTGTAGCTTTTTATTTAGTGTAGACATTGATCTAATCAACCTTTACATCTCTATGTGAATATGATTGTGAATGAGTATATTTTCACGAATTATATTCTTGTTTAAACATGGATGCAACAGCATCATCGTCACTATCATGGTTAGTCAAAATGATGAAAGATGAGAAAGCTTTCAACAAAAAACTGTGACTCTCTAAACTTTGGGATCCCAGGGCAAAGGTTCAGTCAGCTCAGGCAAGCTTATGGGGATTTAACTTTACTGTCGAACTTCACTCTCTCCTGATGTCTCACTATAGCTGACTTTTGTGTCCCTGCAGTGCACCTGCCATGCTGACTCCAGTGTCTGGTTCCTCCTCCGCTTCTGTGACATCCTCTGATAAGTATGCTGTCTTCAAGCAGCTGTCTGTAGATCCGCCTGCAGAGCCTACACCCCATGCCCCAGGTATCTTCCCCATACACCTCATATATAGGCTTTATTGTCTGCTCTCCAGCCAGGAAAACCTTTTTGAAGAAAAGATGAAGGAGGTTATGAAGGGACAAAAAATATGATCTTCAATGTTTAAACCAGCACAGCAGGGCTGAGAATGACAGCCCTCCTGCTGCCTTATAGGTAGATAGTGAGCAAATAGAGTTAAACCATCGCCTCAGGTGTCTCCTCACCCAGATGGGGTTCCACACATTTCACCAAGACTTGACTGAGGAACAGTTCAAACAGTGTTTAGTAGATTGTGAAATAGTATCCTTTCCTGTCCACCCAATACTATATTTTATAACTTCTAAAACAGATTTGATCCCTGAAGTTTCCCTACTGCAACTTTTTGTCATGAGCACATGCAATTCTATGGGGATATTTGTATCTTCTTATAAACTCAGAGTTTTAGTTTTTTGGACAATACCTAGAGAAAAATGTACCATAGAAAACTTCATAAATGCCTGTCTGATAAATGTTTTTTTTTTTTCTATTCTAGATATTGGAGATAAATACAGTGTTTTCAGGCAGCTTGACCCACCTGCTGACAAGAAACCAGTTGGTAAGAGACTTCACCTCACATCCAAGTCCACACTATTACACTTAAATACACAACAGCAGATTAATTGTCATTCTAAATACATTTTGTGTAATCCTGACTAAAATTCCTTTGGCTTCTTCACCAAAAACCAAAACGGACACATTGGGCTCTGAGATGGTTCCTGCGAGAAAAATGAATAGACATATTGGTGTTTTGGTTGGAATTTGTATTGAAGAGATTGGTTTTATTGTACCTTGGGTAAAGCTGTCCGGTCACTACAATGCCATGTTAATATTGCTCCATGTTTACACTGTATCGGGTACTACAGTGTTGATACCGTTGTGTTTCCCGGTCCTGTTTCATTAGAACAGTTTCCGATGGGGACGGCTCTTACAACTCCAGTAAGTCATGCTTTGCGGTGACCTTTCCTGGGCACATTCAGGCTCCATCTCCTTAATGAGCCCATTAGTTACTGTATTTCTCTTTCCACCTCACACGAGTGTGAACAGATTCTCTATTCCCAGCAGTGCATATATTATACAACCACTGAGACTCAAGGATGCATTCTGACTTTCTGGGGTGGTTTATATATCAATGTCATGTTGCATCCATTTGAGAAAGAAGACTGAGAAATGTTATCACTGCAAAAGTTTTTTTATTGCCTATGTGTAGATTCTCAAAAAAAATGCCCATCTTAACTTGTAATTTCAGTTACTATTGAACAGTTTGACCTTAACTTTCCTGTAAAGAAACATATTTGAAGATATCTGTGTTTCATCTTGTAGGAATAATCGTTGGCTCCCAATTCTGCTTAAATATACCGGCTCACATACACTGAGATATTTACAAAAAAGTTGTAGCAAGTAAACTTGAAACTGATGTAATTAATGGGTTTTTTCGTAAATCTGTATTTGCAGTCAGTATCCTTCCCAATACTGTTTGACATTGACAAGTCAAATGTGTATTCTATCTGATAGAAAAAGGATAAGAACCACTTCTTGACCACTGTCATTTCTCTTGGAGAAGTTTACCCTCAGATGTAAACAGACCTTACAACTTGTTAAGATGGACATGGGTTCTAGAGTGGCTTGATATTATTCAGTTTCAGTTTGAACAGTTCACTGCATGGTAGTGTGTGTATGTGTCTTAGGATGGCTTTGTTTTTTGTGCAGTGATGTTTGCTTTTTTTCGGCCACTACAGTTCATCTGTAGTGGCCAATATCTATCTGCCATGTTAAAATGCTTTCTAACTTATCTGAAATTGTTGTCTTTGCTTCACAGGGGAAGGATTTGCAGATTTCAAGTCTGTCAGCGCTGATGATGGCTTCACAGACTTTAAAACCGCCGACAGCGTATCTCCATTAGACCCTTCAGAACAGGCCAAAATCTTCCAGCCAGCTTTCTCCTCTGCTTTCCCAAACTCTCAGTCTCTACAACAGCTACCACAGCAGCAGCCAGCAGTGTCTCTTTCTCAGTCTAAAAACCCCCTCAACATAGCCGACATGGACCTTTTCTCTTCTATAGCTCCGTCTATTCCTGCTTCTTCTGACACAAAACCTAGCACCTTCCCCTCTGTGTCAGCGCCCCCCTCTTTAGTGCTCCGACCAGGTGGAGCTAAACCTCCAGGGGGAGGCTCAGATGATTTTGGTGACTTTGCCCTCTTTGGCTCCTCCTCTGACGCCGCTCAACCTTCAGCAGCGGGCGTAGCTGCAGCAGCGACTCAGGACGACTTTGCAGACTTTATGGCATTCGGCAGTTCTGGTGGGGAGCCTAAATGCGACAGCAGAGCGGGAGTCCAAGGGGACACCTCCACGCAGCAGCGGCCTCAGCAGAACTCCGACAAGTATGACGTATTCAAACAGCTGTCTCTGGAGGGCGGCCTCGCCTACGATGACACCAAGGAGAGTGGCGGTGGCTCCTTCTCATCACTCAAAAGCGACACAGACGACTTCGCTGATTTTCAGTCCTCGAAGTTCTGCACAGCCCTTGGGGCTTCAGAGAAGACTCTGGTGGACAAGGTGACTGTTTTCAAACTGGGCACAGAGGACTGTGCCTCTGTTAAGTCACTTGACCTCCCATCCCTTGGGGGGAGTAGTGTGGGAAAAGATGACTCCGAGGACGCTCTCTCAGTGCAGCTCGACATGAAGCTGTCGGACATGGGCGGGGATCTGAAGCACGTGATGTCGGACAGCTCTCTGGATTTGCCGGGTCTCTCTGCCCACCAGCCCCCGGCTACAGGTGAGGAACTAGTGCGTTTGCTCTGGTGAGGCTCCACCGGGTTACACAGTGTTAATACCATGGCCAGCAGTGGCCTCTCCTCCTCGGTGCCCATCGACCCAACAAAAAAGGGATCACAGAGCAAGTAAAGGTTTTTAATATGCTCAAAAACAGAGGACAGTCATGACCCTACATCGATAACATATCATGTTATATCTTTCATACTACATTTCATCATTCATCAACATATTTATTTATTTACGTATTTATTTGAATCTTAGTTCCTCCTTTATTTCAACATTCCCCTCCCTATTTATTTGCATATATTATTAGTGTCCCGGCGCATCTCTATTCATTTACTAATGATGTGTGCCTGGCTTTAATGTGATGACAGAATAGTTCGTAGATGAGGTCCCTGGTGGCTGTCTGTGTGATTTGGATTAGCTTCCTGTCTGTTATGTCTACGTTTCATCCCCTCGGTGAGCGTTTTGTTGCTAGAGGCCAGTCTGAGCGTGTGCGTGCGTGCGTGCGTGTGTGTGTGTGCGTGTGTGCGTGCGTGTGCGTGTGTGTGTGTGTGGTTGGACACAGAGAGCAAGAATAGAATACAGACGAGTACAAGGGGTTGTTGTGGCGATGTCCTCGTTTATTTTAATCACAGGTTTTGCAGAAAAGGCTGCAGTTTACTAAAAGCTTTAACTGTAAGCCATAATTCAACTTTTTAACTGTTGACGCTTGGTTTGTGCTGCTTCTGCACCAGATAAAAATATTTTAAGAGCCAAAAATGAAATTCTACCATAAATACGACATTTTGCATGCAACAACAGCAACCAAGCTATTTTGGAACAGCTATGTTTTGTGTCGAGAAAGCAGCAGGATGTGCGTCAGCTGCTGTATTACCCTGCAGTATTATCAGACTTATCATGCAGTATTATTTGAAATTGCACTCTAATTATGAGATAATTCTGTAATATCATGTTGGTTTTTTCCTCCCCTCTACCTCACATCCATGAAAGTGGAGTTAACGTTTACCTAAAACGTTTTGTTGCGTCATTTACTAAAATATAATCCAACTCATTATCTTAATAATTGGATAAAGTCCATGTCAGTGCTCCCTCTCTTCCTCTCTCCAGTGCTCATCATTTATTCACATAGTGTCTCACCTTCCATGTCATGGCTCATATTTCACAGAAAAACATTCAAGACCCACTTTTAATATAACCTAAGACTGCGTTTATTCACGTGAAAGCCTTGCAAGTTAAGTCAAGTTAACTTGTGATTTGCAACCTAATTTTACAATTTTCTGTGGCTGGAGAAAGTTGACGATGTCCCCACCTGTCGAGTTGAGCACACTTATGTCTGCTTGGATGTTTCTCAGCTTTAAGTATTTCAACATATCAGATCATTTCTCAGTTTCATCTAAGGAATTCATAATTAGTTCCTGCTTTGACCAGAGGAAATCATAAATGTAAACATCCCCATTGCCTTATTTCAGCTCCTGTACAGGAGTCAGATTTGGTTTAACCCAAACACGCCCCTCTGTACTGAGACTAAAACACTCTGTGGAGATGCAGCTAAACATTAGGGCTTCTGTTAATTGGGTAGAAGTAGTTAAACATGGATACATTCCTAAAAGTTTCCACCATACATTTCTCCTCCACTTCTTTCTGCTGTTCTTGTTCTTGGGGAGCTCTGGGTCTAACCTGTCAAAGTTGAGTCGTAGCAGGTCGAGCACCTCACCATGCTTTGCACTGTAATTCTGGACATGTACGCAATCTTAAAGAGACAGTATTTCTTTTGAGAGCTTCCTTTAGAGTCTGGAGCACTAAAGGAATCTGATTCAATTTTTTTTTTTTTCAACCTTATCTGTGATATTGCAGCATGAGTTAATCATGTGTGGCTCTACGGTCTGGCTCTTTGACAACATAATGAAGTTAGTATTTACCCTTCCTGCCTTGCTTTTTGCTGCAGTGTGCCTGCCTTTTCAATTTGTGAAATTGACAAGAAAGTAATACCTGATAACCATTTTATGCATAACAGTATTGCAAGTTGTTTTTATCGAAGGAAAACAAATGTATACTTACAGATTTAATAGTGTATTTTTATTACAGGAATATGAGCTCTTATTTTGACAATAGTTAGACTCCCTGACCTTGTTGTGATTTGCAAACCATGAAAATTAAATGTAGCTTAAAGTATTTAGTCAGATTCAGATGTTCATGCTCTGATCTGAACTCTGTCTTGAGAAAATATTGATGTTCTATTTATTTTGGGGAAGAGTTTGTGCAAATTAGGCCGATTTCGACAAACAATTATTGCAGCAAGAGAAAAAGGATACTGTCTCTTTAAATCTGTTTCTGCATCTGTGAATAGATGTAATTAAGGCCCTGTCTGGGATGTCAGGTGTAAGGATGGCCCTCTTTGTTTTCTGTAACCCTTTGAGTACTTGAACGAGGTCACTTCTCGTGTTTACATGGAGATGTTGTGATCTACTCCTCCTTAATTTCCTAGAATAAACACCAGAATTTATCTAATTTATCTAATTTCCCAATTGACAAAATGCATAAACAGCCTCCTAAATTGTGGCTTTAAAGTCCTTGCTGCTCCTTAAGTGCAGTTTGTACAAAAACCTATTTAACCATGTGTTCCCCTCAGGTCCTCAAAGGGTTAATAACGCCTCCTGCCTTGAGCTTGTTCTTTGAATTCTCTTTTCAACCTGGCTTTTCAAATGTTCTTTACTCAAATCTTTTTTCCAAAAAACAAACACCTGTTGCTTTACATGCTAATATTAAAACAACGTTTGTTATCTCCCCAGAATTACTGGTTTTAGTCTGTGAATGTGCCTTCTCATTCTGGTTTCTGTTTCTATATCCTCAGACTCTCTTTGTTTTACCTTCTGGCTGTTTGTTTTCCTCCTTTTCTCTTGACTCTGCATGCCCTTGTATCCTAAATGACTGAAATCTAATTTTAAAAAGTGTTAGTTTGACAAACCTCTTGTAATGATAGACCTCTTTCACAGTACTTTGTGATCTTTCGCTCTTTCTCTCTGCCCATGTTGTTGTAATAAATATTATTGTTGGTATTGCTGAAACGCGTACCGTCTTATTTTCTCCTTTTTCCTTTCTCGAAAGGCCATAAAGTGATGCGATGTCAGGCTTACAGCTCTAGATCCTTGTCAATTTCACAAATTGCTTTTTGTACCTGAGGGTTCTGTCATGCAAAATAGGAAGGGTTCAGCGCGCCGGTTTGTGTGTCCGTGAGTGTGTGTGAGAGAAACTGAGAGGGAGACGTGGAAACTGAAGTGTTGACAAACGTGTGGAAGCTGTATAGATCTGTCAGTTAGTGTTAGTCATTAAAAAACTGATCACAAACAAAACAACGCACGACACCCAGGAGTATCAGTGACAGAAATTGTATTAATGTTTGAACATCCTTCATGTAGGATTTGGAATAAGGACATGAGTTTATTGTCCCCAGTGAAAACGGAGCCGAGGATTTGTCCACTACAAAAAAAGCAGCAGCTTGTTGAAGTAGATTGTTGACAGTAATTTTCTGTTCAAGATTCAAAACAACACGTTTACTGGGCTTGAGATGAATTATTTAACACGATTCACATGGGTATGGGTTTAAAGATGTATTCTTCCAACATGGTGTGTGCAACAACGTGTATTATTCAGCTGCTAGGCTAATTACAAGGCAGCTGCATTGGATCATAAATGTGTTGAATAATAACATCTGTCATTGCCAGATTATTGCAGCATTTGTTTTCATATCTTTTGTGTAAGTGTAACATATGGGGAGGGAATACCTCACAACACATCTGATCTCATTTTTAACACTGTTGACTAGGCAGAACATGGGATAGATGTCAAGCTCCAGCTTCAATTCACCAAAATTACGAAAAAACTAAGATAAACAAGTATTTTGACACTTTTCTGCAGTGACACTAAGCAGATTTTGGTTTTATTTGTACGTGTTTTCATAGATCTGTAAAACATTTTGCGTCCATCTCAGAACAATGGAGGTGAATTGTGTTTCCTTTAGGGGAAAAATTACATATCAGAGATTCAACAGAACTATTTCTCTCCAAAAACAACAGCAATTCTTTGGATAATCCGTAAAGTTATTTTTCCTTACAATCTCCTTCTTTGGTTCAAAGAAGGGCAGCAACCAACTATAGTCTGATTATTTTCTTGAATCATTTAGTAATCATTTAGTCAATGAAACATCATCAAACACAAGGTGCCGTCATTAATCATCTTATTTTCTCATCAATCCAATTGACTGTATTATACCAAAATAAAGCAGCAAATCCTCTCATCAAAGAAGCTCAAATTGTAAAATGTTTTAAATGTGTTACTTGAATAATTAATAGATTGGTAAAATAGTTACAGATTATCTTTCTGTCAATCAAATAATTGATTAATTGTTTCAGCTCTAACATGTAAGACAATGAGTGGAAGCAAATCCTTCATTTTAAGAAGCTGCAAACGTGTGATGCCTTCACTTGAGAAATTAATTAAATACCTTTCTAATCAATTACAGCACTAGTCTGTGCAACCCTAGTTGAGTAGTGCTGATGAAAACTGTTCACAGTGAGGTCTGTTAATTTCGGTAACTGGGATATTGCTTTTAGAAAAAATAAATAAAATAGAACTAAAACTAGCTCTATGGCTAGATGTACATGAAAACATGTGTTTTGTAATTTGGGTGAACTGACCCTTAAAGGGTTTTTTCCTCAACACCTCACTATGACTAAAGGATCGTATATCACTTCAACAGTGGATAAGTAGCATAGTGATAATCAAAAGCAATTTTAGTTTCTCAGGCTCATTTATCGACATCCTATCATGATGGCTTCTGTGCTACTCCTAGGAACCACTGGTATATATGTGTTGTCATTACAGAAGGAGATGACCTGAAATTTGACCCGTTTGGCACGTCGGGCATCAGCACCCTGACCAGCTTTGACTGGTCAGAAAGGGAGGATTGTCTGTCGGGTGAGGTCAGACGGCCACAAGTCCTGGATGGAACTTCTCTTCCATCCTTAGGCCCACCCCAGAGGAAGGAGCTCACCATCGGCAGTGTAGAGAACATCACAAGCAACTTGGTAGATGACAAGTTTGAGGCCTTCGCGGACTTCAGCTCTGGTGACCATGGTGGTGTTGACGATGAGGACGACTTCGGAGACTTTGCAAGTACCGTTTCTGAAAAATCCGACTCGCCTGCTGCCACAGCTGAAACAGGCTCAGAGGGGAACCAGAGCGAAGCCCCAGATGAGTTTGCCGCCTTCCAGGGCGACAAGCCCAAGTTTGGCAGGTCGGACTTCCTCAAAGCAAGCACTCAGGCCAAGGTCAAGTCCAGTGAGGAGATGATCAAGAATGAGCTGGCAACCTTTGACCTGTGCGTTCAAGGTGAGCCAGTGACCTTCACACCTTTTTTAATGCAAACATTCTTTATAATTGACTTATCTCTTAATCAATCAGTGTAATTGTGAAACAGCTAGTTGATTGTCTTGCTTTGTTTTACTCCATGTAATGTGAATATTTTTGGGCTGTTGATAGGCAAAAACAAGACATTTAAAGACATTACTTTGGATTCTGTGAAAACTAGTCAATAAATTGCTTAATCAAGGATCATATTAATCACCTGCCCATAACAAGTTACCAATCCCAAGAAAAGGTCGCCAAATTGGTTTCTACTTTCGTCTCTGTAATAAATTCAAGAGGACATAAACCAATGGAGAAAACCAGTAAATCCTCACATTTAAGAAGCTACAACATGTGAATGTGTTTTTTCACATAACTTATTTAGTCAATGAGTTATTCCAATTTTGGAAATTCTCAAGCTTCTCCTCCCTCCCAGTTCCGACTCGACGGCTCCATCAGATCTGTATTAAAGCTGTCAGACATTAGATGGCAGTGTTGAGATGACGGCCCTGCTCCAATGGCAGTGACTGATTAGATAGATGAGCAGAGACTACAAATCCATGGGCAGAAATTAACCATGTCCACTTAAAGGCTGTTATTTTTACTGGTGTAATGTTCCACAAATAATGTATTAGTCTTTTCCTGCATGAGGATAAAAGCACATTTATCCCTTTGATTTATCTTCATCGGCTGGATTTAATGTGTTTGAAGTAGATGACTTTACTTACTCATCTTCAGCAACTGGAACAGTGATCTGATCATGTGGGGCTTTGGGGTTATATGCGGTTATATGAGGATGATGCATGTCTCAAACACACGCAAACACACACCTGTTTGTACAGCTATCTTAGTGAGGACACTCATTGGCATAATGCATTCCTTGATCCTTACCATAATAAATGCCTAACCCTAACCCTTAACCTAACCTAAACCTAATTCTAACCCTCACCCTCAAACGAATTCTAAACACCCAAACAGGCCATTAAAGCGGGGTCACGAAGTCAGGATCGGTGTCGGTGTGTTCGTTTATCCTAAATAAGAGAAGAGCCGGTCTGGTCTTATGCAAGTATTTATTTAGAAGCAATGAAAGTTTAACAGGCATAGCTATGGGCATTTATACACAACCTCGGCTAAATCAGTTAGATTAGATTAGATTAGAAAACTTTATTTATCCCAAAATGGGCAATTTCGTTCACAGTTTCCAGTCTCACATAATAGAATACTTAATAAATACAATAAATAGCAATAGGAGGTAGACAAAAACATATATCAAAGGAAGTCCAACACACACATTTAACTCACAATTCATTTCAGCCCGTCAGTAACAACCACCCTGCCCCCGGAAACACCCAGCAACACTGGTGTGCTCTCCACCTACTCCTTACTTTTGTCATCATTTAGTAACCTGATGGTTGCAGGGATAAAAGAGTGGGAGTACCTCATTGTTCTTGTCCTGATTGAACAGTAGCGCCGCCCTGAAGGCATTAGCACAGGGTAGTCAATAATCGCCCCCAATCGCCCCCAATAGAAGGCGTTTGTTATAATTATAACAGTAGGTATAATTTGATTGGTTAAAATAATGAAGGGGTGTCACCGCAAATCAATTTGGTTCTCCCTTGTTGGTGCACAGGCGTAGTCCCACGCCTCTTGGCACTGGAATCCAGGAAGTGACAAGGAGCCACTCCCAGTCACGCTTCTACTCTGATAGTTGCAGGGCAACTCTCCCTACCATGACAGTTCGATGTTGTGTTTCATAAACTAGCCTTGACTCGGCTAATGTATTCTGGGTCAGCGTTGTTTGTTCATTGGAGTGAAGAATATTGTGTTCCTGCTCTTATCGGCTGTGTATTCTGTTTGTATAAACATTCGGATCCTCGAAACCAAACAACTTAACTCTGCCTGTTCCCCAGAACTTATCAGACCTTTTATCAAGACAGGTGTGAGACTGACCAGCGTTGTGACGCACACACATTTCTAGCTAATTTCAAGATTAAACACTAGGAAGAATAGGGTTATTATTAATCATTTGAGTGAAGGCCTTATATCTGGACTAAACTGCTCCTGCCCCCACCCTCCTTTCATTTGTTTAGAGTTCTGTTTCCATAAACATCTTCACTCACACACACCCAGAGAAGCTAAGATTTAAAATCCCAACATCGGTCAAAATGTCCTCAGTCCGTAGTATGTAGAAACAAACTGGTCCTCACAAAGATAGCTGTACAAGAGCACACACACACACACACAAACGCACACGCACACACTCTCCTTCTCTCACTGGCAGTCCCACTGGAATAGTGAGTTTTGCATATGTTTGTATCCATGTTTGTTGAGGTACCCTGCCCAAATTTGTCCATTTGTGAGTCCCTATGAATAATTCAAAGCTGCATATTTGTGCCTCTGTTTTGTATGTAATTATTGTTTGTCACAAATTAAGTTTTTACTCACGCCGTCCTCGTCCGGCAGTGACAGTGTAATGATTGCAAACAAACGGGTGCATATCTCAAAATGAGTCATAGCCATGGGTTACTAAATTGATGGAATTATTCTTTTAAAGTTTGTATATGTGTTTGTGGTCCTCTCTAGCATTATCTACCTCTTCTCTCCGGTCTTTGCCTCAGGCTCCCACAAACGCAGTCACAGTTTGGGTGAGAAGGAGATCGGCCGCTCGCCACCGTCTCCAGCTCCGGAGCAGCACTTCAGGGACCGATCTAACACCCTGAGCGAGAAGCCCGCCCTGCCCGTCATCAGGGACAAGTACAAGGACCTGACTGGGGAAGTGGAGGTGAGGAGGGCACGTTGATAACCGCCCCACATGTTATCTGCTGCCTAGTAACCTCCAGACTTCGGCTCAATACTCAGGACAATTGTCCTCGGTTCTGTTTTGTCTTTGTGTTCATTCGAGATAATTTTGTGTTGTGTTGTTGCAGGAGAGCGAGCGCTACGCATACGAGTGGCAGAGGTGTCTGGAAAGTGCTCTGGAGGTTTGTATGTGTCTGTGTATTGTGTCTGACCTCGTCCCGTGGTGACACTGTATTGTGACAGGGACTATACTAAACAAACAGTAGAATATTTAAGGAAAGAAAAAGCCACTGAAATGCTTTTCAACCTGTTGTTACAGTTGTTACAGTGAAGGACAATCAAATTATGTTTCAGGACCAATTCTTTATTTACCACCTGAAGCTTAACTGTAGGATTCAGGACATGGAAGCGATTGACCAATCAGATCAGGCTGGGCTTTATCAGAAGAGATAGGATCTTAAACCAAGTGTTTAAGACAGAGGCTGAAAAGAGAAGCTGCAGCAATGGACATTATGAGGAAAGTGATATTTTCTGATTATTAGAGCATGTAAAGCCTTTCAAATGAAAACTCTAATTATAATTATTAACCTGAATATGAGCAGAATAAGTCTTCATATTCCAGCAGTAAGTTAAACAGTGAACAAAAGTTTTTTTTCCAAGACAAGACTAATCAATCCTAGAAGAAGTTGTCTCATAGCTCAAATCTGGTCTGAATCAGTAATATATTTTTCTAGTACGACACTTCTTCTGAGGATTGTAAGTGTGACAAACTGCTGGTCAACTGCTTCATGATAATGATGATCATGAGGAGCTGAAATTGTGTATAAGTACTAACTCTGGTCTCTGTCTTCCTGCACTAAGGTCATCACCCAAGCTAACAACACCCTGAACAGCATCAGCAGCTCCTCCGTCTGCACAGAGGTCATCCAGTCTGCCCAGGGAATGGAGTACCTGCTGGGTGAGGAAACACGCACCACAGTGCACCATTATACCGCCATACAAGCCAGTGCTAGCTTCGTATTGTGAGCAGGAGGCTGTTAAAGAACTCTGTGAGTGACCTCGACCCTGTGAAGGACACAGGGCCAAGGACTAGTTTAGAACAAGCTATGATGTGATGGCTTATCTCTGCCTGGTCGACAAGGTCCCGCTCCCTTATTGTGTTTCTCTGCTTTTAACAAGCTGTGAGCGACAAACCTGTCACGGCAACTGAACACAGAAAACGGAACACATTATACTAAACTAAACATAATATTTATCATTTTTGTGCTTGTGTTATATCTCTCTCTCTCTCTCTCTCTCTCTCTCTCAGGTGTGGTGGAAGTCTACCGCGTCACCAGGCGTGTGGAGCTGGGCATTAAGGCAACGGCGGTGAGCTCTGAGAAACTGCAACAGTTGCTGAAGGACATCAGCCGCGTATGGAACAACCTCACTGGCTTCATGTCGCTGGCCAAGCTCGCTGTAAGACTCTCGAAATATGATATATCTGCCAGAGAGCGAGACAGTCACAAAGCTCAGAAAACTGAAATTCATGTATACAGATGCTTTTACTGTGTTCTATCACCACCCAGACTTGTTTACATGCTCATGTGCAGGTTACTCAAGAATACATGATAATGGAGTATTGAAGTTCAATTCACAATAGAATGGCTGCCAATAACATGATGAGGTGTTAGTGAATCAAGTGTTGTGTTTGTGTTTCTGTTCGTGCCCCTGTGTGTAGCCTCATGAAAGCTCCCTAGATTTCACCTCCTGTATTCTGAAGCACGGCATCAAGAATGCCAAGGAGCTGGCGTGTGGAGTGTGTCTGCTCAACGTCGATTCACGCAGCAAGGTGTGTAAACGCACACACACACACAGGCAAACAAAATAACTGGTAAATGAAATGTTCTTCTCATCATCAGCAAATAACGACTGACATTTCTTTGACTTTGAAACATCTTGCAGAACAAAGAAGAAAGCACTTTTGGACGTCTGTTTAAACGAGTATGAAACTGTCAACCTAATTTCATCCCACTCTGTCCCACTGGGGGCCTGGGGGTATTGTTCTCTTACCAATATGCCCAGCGGGGGGGCCAAAGTGACTCGGTTCTAGTGCCTGGAAACACAGTTAGAAAGCATTAACCAAAAACACACTTATATTGACTGTTCACTGAACCCCACCAACACTAGTTATTGACAGTAACTCAGGCTGTTTCATTCTCCCACAGCTCGAACAAAGTAAAGTTTAGAATCAGGGCAGAGCCACCACTCAAAGCTCTCGGTACCTTTTCAGTGGTTCATTGATTTCCAACAGAAGTGGACACGAGCGGCTTCTCATTTCCAGCCGGTGACCATCGATCTTTCGTAGACTAAAAAGAAGCAAACATTCATGAATTGATCTGAAAATCTTGTCTGCGAAAAAAAAATGTTTTTATGTGTCAATGTGTCGAGTTCATTTCAACCAGATTTGCAGTGAAAAAGTAATCATCCTCACTATCTAATGAACCAGGTCGAAGACATGAAAGTCTTTCAAAAAAGTATGTTGCAGTTTTACGATGAAAACTTATTTCATGTAACAGTGGCTGGTGTTTAAAACTTTCACCAAATGCCACAAAGAGAAGGACAGAGCTGCTCTTGTGAGAATAAACTCCTGAGAAATACGACACAGCAAATAGACTTGTATAGACAACACAGGCAACCTGTGTCTAGTTACAGTTGCCGAGCTATTATTGGCTAATCACAGAGGGTGGGGTTTAGCAAACTGATAATGTAGGTCATTTTCTCCTGGCTTTTGTACAGAAAGTGTCCAAGGATAATGATGTGTGTGCTCTTGAAATAAGTGAGAGAGCAGCGCTGTCACTTTGGCACCTCAGGGTGGGATTTTACACTCTGGGATTGGTTCCTCCAGACCACCGAGGTCGACACTTTGTCTTGGAAGGGTTTCATTTTCGCTTCTGTCGCCTCCATCTCGAGGTTTCTCCTCCCCTCTCTAGCTTTCGGCTAACAACCCCTCAGTGTTTCTCCTCACTTATTTACTCTGACTGGGGCACTATGTGCAGAATCACTCTGTGTCTAACTCCTCACCTCCGGTGGCTGTGATTCTCATTGACGTGGGCCATTAATGGTATTCACACACCCTGCGGTTTCCAGGGCAGGGTGGCGGTGCTGATTGTTTCTTGTGTTCCCTCCGCTGCTTCGCCAGAACCAGATGGTTGGTGCGGGCAAGATATGGCTGACTGAGAGGCATCTAGGCTGCGAGCAGATGTGGCTTACGCATTAGTCATAAGCAGGGAGTGGAGCTGATAATAAACCTGAGCACACAAACACACTCTCACTCACACCTCTCTCTCTCTCTCTTGCGTGCATACAGGCAGGCTGAAATGAATGCAGTTTTATTTTGTTCTCTGTGCCACTAGCATGAGATTAATAACCCATCTTTTAATTACATTTTAGGCAGAGCCTCCCTGGTAAGAATGCATAAAAGCCAAGTGGAGAATAGCAACCCCTCAGAGAATAATGAAGTGAAAAAACACGTTGGCTTCAGCCGACGGCGCTGATTGCTGCATTGTCCTTTAGTGAAGAGGCACTGACTTGTTTTTCTACCAGAGGTACAGAAGGGTGGAGCTTATGGAGGACCATACATGACTTAAGTAAAAATAAATAAATAAATAAATGTATAAATAAATACATAAATAAATAAAAAAGGAAAAAAAAAAATTAATACAGAAATAAATAAATAAATACCTTAATAACAACAGAAATAAATAAATAAATGTCTTAAATATATTTGCACATTTATTTATTCCCTGATACATTTCCTTTTCATTTGCAGTGTCCTTATGCTAATGAGAAAGGCGGGCCTAACCGCAGTCTCATGCAGGATTGGTCACAGGAGTGTAATGATCCAGCCCTACTACTTCTGCCTCTCTGCTGACTGGTGTCCAGTAGCTGTTTGCAGCGTTGAGCCAGTTCACACTTAAAATGAACTAGTTCAAGTTCAGAGGGTTAGTTAAGGTTATTTTTTATTGGGATGATTTAGCTGTCAGTAGTCCTGACTGTGAGCGTCACGTCTGGTGTTGTACTGAGCAAAAGGAGCGAGCCGAGAGGAGAAGGAGGAAACAGAAACTCCGGCTCGGTACAAACCACCTGCAGCTTCTGCTCTGATCATGAAGCCGCTGATCTCTGAGCAGATGTGACCAGAGAAGCTCTGTGTTTCCACTGTTCTACAAAGTCACTGACCGGCTGTTTCACGGTGAAAAGCTCAAGTCTCAGTCACTGCCCGTGTCTCTGAGCGAGTATGTGGCGGAGCGCAGGGGCTGTGTGTGTGTAGCTCAGTTGACCAATCCTGCTCGCGACTGAGGTTAGGCCCGCCTTTCTCATTAGCATAAGGGCACTGAAAATGAAAAGGAAATGTATCAGGGAATAAATAAATGTGCAAATATATTTAAGACATTTATTTTGACATTGCTGTTGTTATTAAGGTCATTTATTTACTTATTTATACATTTATTTATTTATTTATTTTTACTTAAGTCATGTATGGTATGGAGGACCATACATGACTTAAGTAAAAATAAATAAATAAATAAATGTATAAATAAATACAGAAATAAATAAATAAATAAATAAATAAAAATGGAAATAAATAAATAAATACAGAAATAAATAAATAAATATGTTAATACCAAGAGAAATGTCAAAATAAATGTCTTAAATATATTTGCACATTTATTTATTCCCTGATACATTTCCTTTTCATTTGCAGTGTCCTTGTGCTAATGAGAAAGGCGGGCCTAACCGCAGTCTCGAGCAGGATTGGTCACAAGAGTGTAATGATCCAGCCCTACGTCTGCCTCTCAATGCCAGTTCACACTTAAAATGAACTAGTTCAAGTTCAGAGGGTTAGTTAAGGTTATTTTTTATTGGGATGATTTAGCTGTCAGTAGTCCTGACTGTGAGCGTCACGTCACGTGTTGTACTGAGCACAAGGAGCGAGCCGAGAGGAGAAGGAGGAAACAGAAACTCCAGCTCGGTACAAACCACCTGCAGCCTCTGCTCTGATCATGAAGCAGCTGATCTCTGAGCAGATGTGACCAGAGAAGCTCTGTGTTTTCACTGTTTCCACTGTTCTACAAAGTCACTAACTGGCTGTTTCACGGTGAAGAGCTCAAGTCTCAGTCACTGCCCGTGTCTCTGAGCGAGTATGTGGCGGAGCGCAGGGGCTGTGTGTGTGTAGCTCAGTTGACCAATCCTGCTCGAGACTGAGGTTAGGCCCGCCTTTCTCATTAGCATAAGGACACTGAAATCGAAAAATAAAAGTTGGAATAAATGTGGAAATAAATAAATAAATGTGGAAATAAATGCAGAATTAAATAAATCAATGTCTTAAACTTATTTCCACATTTATTTATTTATTTCCACTTTTATTCCAACTTTTATTTATTTCCACATTTATTTATTTCCACATTTCAGTGTCCTTATGCTAATGAGAAAGGCGGGCCCAACCTCAGTCTCGAGCAGGATTGGTCAACTGAGCTACCCACACACAGCCCCTGCGCTCCGTCACACACTCGCTCAGAGACACGGGCAGTGACTGAGACTTGAGCTCTTCACCGTGAAACAGCCAGTTAGTGACTTTGTAGAACAGTGGAAACACAGAGTTTCTCTGGTCACATCTGCTCAGAGATCAGCGGCTTCATGATCAGAGCAGAAGCTGCAGGTGGTTTGTACCGAGCTGGAGTTTCTGTTTCCTCCTTCTCCTCTCGGCTCGCTCCTTGTGCTCAGTACAACACCAGACGTGACGCTCACAGTCAGGACTACTGACAGCTAAATCATCCCAATAAAAAATAACCTTAACTAACCCTCTGAACTTGAACTAGTTCATTTTAAGTGTGAACTGGCTCAACGCTGCAAACAGCTACTGGACACCAGTCAGCATTGAGAGGCAGAAGTAGTAGGGCTGGATCATTACACTCCTGTGACCAATCCTGCATGAGACTGCGGTTAGGCCCGCCTTTCTCATTAGCATAAGGACACTGCAAATGAAAAGGAAATGTGTCAGGGAATAAATAAATGTGCAAATATATTGAAGACATTTCTTTTGACATTTCTTTTGGTATTAACATATTTATTTATTTTTTTCTCTATTAATTAATTAATTTCCTTTTTTATTTATTTATTTATTTATTTATTTCTGTATTTATTTATACATTTATTTATTTATTTATTTTTACTTAAGTCATGTATGGTCCTCCATAGGAGCTGTTGATGTGCCAGTGGCTTTAAAGAAATGAAAAACGCTTGACGGATTAATGGCTCCTGCTCAATTCATGCTGTGAATTTTTATTTGTTTTAATAAATGGTCATGATTTATTGAAACAAATTAAGCCCAAAAATCATATTGTAATATTTAGTCAGGGCTGAAGATCTCAGTCTCACCCTGGTCCTGTTGGAGCAGTAGTTTGGGGTCGGCTGGAGGCAGGGATGGGCGACCGGCAGCAGCTTAATCTGGTCTCAGTGTGCGACTCAAAGGCAGCAGCAGTTTAAAAGTTTTATCATAAGCGATACTCCTCAGCTAATGAGGCTCCAGCTCCTCCGCTAAATGATAAATGCTAATTTGAGCAATTATAGGGAGAAGCACTTGAAAGGATTTTAAGTTGAATAATTTAGCATTTCTGGCTATTTATATTAATGCAGGTCCTGAAGCGCCTCAAGGATTTAGACTGATTATTGAGAGTGTGCGGTGTTGATCGTGGTGCTGATTCGAGTTTCGATCCAAACTTTGACAGTTTAATCTGAATGTTCATGTCTCGACAACATTTTGCTTCATAAATCTGTTGTTACTTTGCCCATCCCTGTCGCAGCATGCTTTGATGGGGCAGGTTAGCAGGGTTCTTACACGGCTAAAGGGAGAGTTACCAGATCTGAAAAGTAAAATCCAATTTCCCCCCAGAAAGATGAACAAAAACTCATCACAAATGATTTTAGATTTCCCTGCTATTTTTCCCTGCACTGAATATTTAAAACAGACAGATCCATGGATTGTTGTCCTGCACTTCTGCCATTATTGCGGTGGAGAGCTGAACAGAAAATGATTTTGCTGACAGTGAGAGCAGATATGTTTATGGATAATCACAGTCATTAGATGCCTCCTCTTGGCAGATAAAGCTGGTCTCTGTTAACGTGGCGTTTACTGAGTCTGGAACCGGTCATCACACAGGTTTTGTGAGATACTAATTCTGAAGAACTGTGTCTGTCCAGTCCACAGTCCACATTAGCTCATTAATACCAGCAGGAGCTAAATTCAAGCTTATAATTTAAATCATTAGACATAATTATTTCTTGCATTGTAATCACAAGAAATGTGACACTTCATTAAAATAAGAATGGGGCTGAAACTACCCATTACTGCCATTTTAGACTCAGGATTTTTTTATATATATTTAATATAATTAACTACAAATGTCAGAAAATGGTTTTAAAATCTCTACTGGTTCTAAATCAGAAGCACATGCCACTCGCACTGTTTCCAGTGGCTCCTGTTTGTCAGCAAGTTGCATCAGAATATAGATAAAAATATGAGGATTTAATAATAATAAACTAGATTAAGTGACTTTACCATTCAACAGAATAGCCCATTTGTTAAAACTGGATGTGACAAGTGGTTATTTTCTCTAAAGATTAAATCTGGCCATTTAAAAAATAAAAAGAAGATAATTGTAGTCGATTAAAACTTACTTCAAATGTCCAAAATATGCTCTTTATTATTTCAGCTGTATTTAGCTCTGTTTTAATGGAAGGACAGAATCCTTTAACAATCCAGTTCTTCACACACGTCCCTGTGTTATTTGTGGGTTTACTAGTGAATGTGCCTTCGCAGTAATGGACGCTTGTTCACTTCCACCTAAGGCCCAGATGTGTCTATAAACAACAGTAACCGAGGTCTGATAGACCGATGCTATGAACGCACCTTCCACAGACTCAAATTTTCAATCAATATTAGAGATCGATCGCCTCAGAACACGTGTACGAACCCTGACAGTAACAGCTCAGACTCTCTGATGTTTTCACATCCAGACGTTCTGGTGAGCGGGAGCTCTGTCCTGCTGAAACAGTTCCTCTCGCTGTTTGCTCTGCTTGTGTTTGTCATTCTGTGCACACGTTTCTTTGCTCCGGGTTCTGCATGAATATGCCTCAACATGTTGACTCCTTATGCTTACAGGCATTGACTAAAAACAATGACAGCAAGTCAAGGGTAATTATGTCTCTTTTTTATTTTTTTATTCCTATACAAATATCAGATAATATAGAACAGCAGAGTGTAGATTGAAAGCAGATTTTAATATCTAATCAGGCGGAGGCTCATTCTGGCTCCTCAGCGTTTAAATGCAGCTACAAAGGTCGGGTGAATCAGCAGTCGCTCATTTATCTCACCGGTTCCAGCCGGCGAGCCTGAATACCCGGGCTCTTGTTTCAGAAGGTTTAATTACGAACAGCACCAGTTTAAATCATGCAGGTGTCATGCAGGTGAAGTCTGAGAGAAATCTGAGAGTTTGAGGAGGAAAGGCTCTGCAGCGAAAACAGGAGGTTTTTACAGTGCGTCATTGTGTGACCACCCTCTAACATTTCCAGCATAGGCAGTCCCGAGAGCAGGGAGAAGTAGGTCAGGACACAAAAGACCTCTGACAGGAGGGCGAGAGAAGGAGCAGAAATGTGGAAATGTGTTGAGCTCAGCGTGAGAAAGTCCTTCATCCAGCCGACAGGTGGAAATGACGTCTCTGGCTTCGTGGTGTGTTGTGGTTGTTTTCTCCGGAGCTGCTGCATCCTGCATGTGTCCCCTCTCCTCCTGCGAGGGAGGCTCTGATTCACTGCACATGACTCATCCCCCTCTCTCTCTCTCTCTCTCTCTCTCTCTCTCTCTCTGGCTCCAGCTCCAGTGTTTCACCGGGGATGCAAACTCTCAAACTGCACATCGCACACATTAGCATCTCCTGATTGCACACACTGGGCTACAGCTGGGCCCAGTGAACACGCCGACTCGCAGAGTGAGAGTCAGAGCTTCGTGTCTCAAATTCAAATTCATCCGTTAATTGTCGGCGAAAACATCATTTACGGCGACAAACCCTTTTTTTTTGAGAATCGTTCAGCTGCTGCATCACCTTGCTCGTTCATTACATTTATTAACATTTCGATTTGTTGTGATGAAACACTTATACGAGCAGATGCAGCCAAATATATATCTGAGTCAATGTTGGGTCTTGGCTCCTCATGTCTCTTTCAGTGTCATGTGGGGAACATTTATTTATTCTGCCACAATCACAGAAACACCAAGGAGGCCGTGTTGTCTCCGTAGGTCTCTTCAGTAGCAAAATGTGTCACAGCACCAAGGAGCCTGCTGCTTGGAATTCAGACATGAAAGTCAGGAAACAGTGTTAGTATTCAGGTTTGCTGAAAGTCTATAGATTTCTTTATTACATTTGTACACAGTCATTTAAGTTTAGACGTGAGCAGTGATATGTTCACAGTATGGGGCTCGTGCATCAGTTCTAAAGAGATTTACACTTTTCAATCCTACCAATTCGTTTTTTGTTATTTAAGTGCAGTTTCCCCCCCTCGGTTTCTCTAGTCTTTCCTAGCAGACATTCCAAGACCCTGCAAATCCAAATCCTCTTTTACCTGAGGTGGCTTTTCTCATGCATAACTTTGCTGGGCTGTGCTGCAGGGTCACGAACACAGACACTGAGCTGTGGCCCCTCTGTGCTGCTCTGAGGAAAGATGTGATTCATTCCCTGAATCAACATTTGTGACCTTATTTAGCGATGTAGGAGGCTGATCAATCATAAGTGTGTGTTTGTGGTGATTCTTGCAGGTAAGCAGTGAGGAAATTAAATATAACCGCAGAGCAGTGAAGAGACAAACTATGAATGAGAACTAAACTGTGGACTAGATCTTTATTCTATGCACTATTAGGACTGTTAATCTTCTTTTTTTTTATAATCATCATCACTAACTTTCTTCATATCCACTCGGCTTATCTCAAAGGCAGAATAGACACATTGTGTGATTTCGTTCTTTCTTCAGTTCCCTTGCTTAATTTCTTTGATCAAATAGACAAAATAAATGTGTTTTTTTAATGAAGTTTGAACCCTATTTGATTTCGTTTTTCAGAAGCTACCCAGATGGTTATTTAGCAGTTAGCAGGACCATTATCTCTCTGTATAGGTAGATTATGCAAACTGTGAAAATTAAAAGTTACTCTTCAGTAGCAGTAAGTTGTCATTTAGAAGTCACTGCAGTTTAGTTTGAATATTATCTTAGTTAAATTTGTTCACATTATTTGTACGGGATATTTATTTAGATGTTGAGGTAAAATGTCAAAAAGTCAGGCTGTGTTTTTAAACCCTGTTTTCCTGCTTGTTGTGGCTTTGTAGAGCAGTCCAGTGCTGCAGTAGAGTGTAGCCATCTCTCTTCCTCCTGTGCGTACGGATGGATTTCTCGCCTTTTGTGATTCAGGGGGGTTTCTCATATTTCACCCTTTCACTCTGACAGGCGTTCAACTCCGAGACGGACAACTTCAGGCTGCTGTACGGGCGCCACCAGTACCACGCCAGCTGCGCTAACTTCTGGATTAACTGTGTGGAGCCCAAACCCCCGGGCCTCATCCTGCCTGACCTGCTCTGAGCTTGAGCTGCAGCTGCCAGGGTAACAAGACACGGGCTACTCACCATCAGATAGGTGGAGCTGCCGCGTGTGTGGGGGGGGGGGGGGGGGGGGGGGGGGGGGGGGCGCTCACCTTCGGCAGAAAGCGAAAGGCGGACGTTTGAAGTCACTGGATCCCTCTGTATTTATTGTTTTATATCCTGAGACCTCCTTTTCCACACTTTAGTGAACAGGCTGCGTTCACGTCCTCATTCTAAATATTTACCATCCGTGGTGTTATTGTTACTCCTCTGCCCTCTCATCAAATCACCTTTTAACATGTAGGTCAACTGTTAAACTGAAGTTTTTTTTAATTTGATTTAAGGATGCTCTGTCAGATGATTTCCACGGCAGCAGAATAAATAATCGTATTTATGAGGTGTGCAATATGATGAGAAACACTGGCGGAGGACGTCTGTAAACATCTTTAATGTCACTTGTTGCTTTGCTTCTGTTTGAGAGGAATGTTATTCATGATTTCCTTTATTCCCCCCTTGCAACCCGAGCTGCTGGATGATGAGCCTCTTATCGTGCTTGAATTACCTTCGTTGGGTCTGTTGTGATGAAACTCTGTGGCTGTTGTGGTTTTACTATCTACTTGTAAATCATCAGCATTCGAACCCTCTCTGCTGTGCTGGAAGGCAGATGTCTACCTTTTTAATGATCTGTGTTGAATTAACTGCTTTGAATGTCTTTTGCACTGTCTGACCTGATACCGGGTAATTTAAATTGTATTTTATAGGTATTTGTGATTCCGGGACTTGAAGGGAACTGAGTTAGCGGTTGTGCATTTTTTTTCTGTCTTGGTGTTGTGTGCATAAACAAACCTGAACGTCTGGAAGAAAGTTGACTGTGATTGTGAACTCAAATTGCAGCAGCACTTTTTGTATGTTACAGTTTCCTGCTGTAGCAGTGCAGTAATGACCAACTGTAATGTGAATGTGAAGTAAATAAATCAGTATGCATATGGTTTAAAGTGTCACGGGTTATTATTTTGGTCAGAGAGAATTGGTTCAAAAGTTTCAGAATAAAACTCACATGATTATGAATGAAGAGCCACAGTATAAACGTCCTGCTGATGCACGCTCTCAACCAATCAAAACCTCTTAATCATTAAGTGTCAACCCATTTTTATAATAGTTAATTATTAATTAAAAAATAAACTTACCAGGAACATGAAAATGTAAACAAACATCTATGGAATAAGAACTAGCTAAAATTACAGAAACCATTTCTAAGGAATAATAATTCAATACATAATGTGATTTTTATTTCTTTTGTCTCATCTTCTAACATGGAGGAAGTGAAGTATTTAATCTTATATTGCAGCCAGCCACCAGGGGGCAATCAAGATGTTTTGGCTTCACTTTTGGGAGCTGTCATGTCCTCCGATGTTATTTATGACTAATTAGTTATACTGAGTAAATGAAGCAAAGACAAACATAGATACTTTTTTTTGTTGCTGTGTTTACTTTTACATCAATTTTGTTATAGATTCAATTAATTAGAAATACATAATTAAGTAGCTAGGTAGGAGCCATGCTATTTTAGTTTCCTGCTAGCATCAATCTTCTCATCTTTTTGTTCGACTCCTCAAATATCAACCAACCCCTTTAGCTCCGCTTTAAAATCTGCTTGGTTCTTTTCGGGTTGTGAAAACATTTTCCTGGTAACCAACAACCGCTTTGAATTTTCACAGCCATTTCATTTACTTTTCATTCTCCCTCCTCTCCCAGGAAGCGTCTTCCTCCAAATTAATGAATGTTTCTGCACATTTGAGCTCGATAGTTTCACTCAATAATGGACTTTCTCTGTGGCCAGGGGAGGCCTCATCTCCAGCACTTTGCAACAAAATGGAATAAATTCTCCTTCCAAAAGCCCGCTGGGCCCATCGCCGGCGGGCTCGGCTCAGCCAATGAAATGAGACGTCTGGGGGCTCCCAGTGAAACCAGTCTCATTATCGCTCTCACTTGTGTTCAGGTGTGTTCTCCAACATCCATTTTATCTCTCGTCGTTCCCTAATTCATTTTGTGCAGAAAATGAAATCCTCTCCTCTCACGCTGAACACCAGGATTACAGAAAATTACAAATGCTGAAATGTGTTGCTGAGTGAAGCTGTGTAATTTGAATTGCAGACAGCCTCCCCCCCCCCCCCCCTCTGTGCCTGTCATCTTCACGCCTGTGCTGCCGAACCCGTGGCTCCGGGACAGAAGTGAGATTACAGTGATACTGGGCTGTATTGACCGCTGCTCTCTGGTATTTCGTGGCCGTGGTCCATCACAGTATTGATTTAAAAAGAGCAGCCTCTGCACATCAAGTTCAACTGAATTTAAAATCCCTGCGCCCTGAAATGTTGGTCGGACAGAACAAGACATTTAAAGACAGCATCTTGGTTCCTGGGAAGTTGTTGAGGAGATTTCTGACTGTTGTCTCACATATTACATGTGAGAAATTATTAATTAATTGAATCAACATGTGATAAAATATCGGAAACAGAAAAGAAGAACTTGTGTCTGTGTTTTAAGTGGTGGAAGAGAAACGCAGATCATTTACTTCAGTAACACTGAATCAATGTACAAATCCTACATTCAACTCTTGTGTGGTTTTGTTTTGCTTGAAGACTCAAAAGACATATTATCCTCATGCAGCTTTTCTCTTTTCCCACTGATACACAATGTATTTGATTATAATCTTTACCTCCGCCAAGAGGTTTGTTTGTTTGTTACCAGGATTACGCAGAAAGGATTCGATTTCCATGATTCCATGGTGCCGAACTGAATCGGGGGTGGATCCGGATATTTTTCAAAATGTTACGTGACTTCTCAGAGAATAATTCATGGATCTTTATGAAAATAATGTGTATTTGGTGCAGATCCATAAAAAAATCCAGATCTAGTGAATTTAAATCTGCTTTCATAAGACCTTGGCTGTGGAGGAGATATGACATTTTGTGTCATTCTAGTTACTGATGCATTCAGTTTAGGACTTAAAATACTTAAAGACTGTAAAATATTGTAGTTGAACCAGTTTAACATTTTTTAAGGAATGTAAACATGAAGCAAACATCTGTGTCTTGAAAACAAGACAAATTCAGTTACAGTATGTCCCTGCACGAGAAAGATATATTTCATTACGTGTTTTTCATCTAATTTATAACAGGTTGAAATGTTTTTTTTTTCAAAAGAAGAAAATACTGTCAGATTTACAACTAAAAAAGCTTCATCTAACATATCATCCTGCCTGTTAAAAAGCAACCAATATTGTGCATGAAAAATAATCTCAATAAATGCTAAATTACTACAGTTGTCAAATGTAGTGAAGTAGAAAACTCAATATTTTCCTCTGAAACGTAGCAGAGTAGAAATAATGCAAATACTCAAATTAAGTACATGTACCTCAGTACTTTACGCCACTATCAGCTTTTATTATACTGCTGCTTCAGCTCTACTTGTTTATTCCCTTTACATGAGGCACTGAGTTAAAAACTCCTCTGGGACGATTGTTTACGTGCTGCTGGCCGTCGTTCAAGCAGCTTTCTCTGTGTAGCTGTTTCCTTGGAACTGTTCAGGGACTAACAAGTAAAAAAATACTTTGAATTATATCCATCAGTTGGAGCATAAAGTACATTGCAGGGAGCTGTCAGATTACAACTTTAACAAGCTCCAATGTGCAGCAGCAGTCAAAGCAGCACATGTTTATTAATAACCAGCTTTCTGAGAGTATGGAGTAGTTAAAATGGAAAATGCAGGATCGACAACTACTGATACAGGAGTGGTGCTGCAGCTCCTGCTGATTACAGTGAATTATTCAAAGCTGTATAATTTGAAGCGAGATAGAAACCATGACTCAGTGATTCATTGCAACCTACAGCTGAGGGTCGGATTGTGAGATTGAAGTCAAATCTGCACAGACAGATATAACATTAAGAAACAATGACAGAGCCAAAGGGTTTTATAAATATTATGTTCACACGTAAAAACGCCCTTGAGACCAACCCAAAGATTATTATTATTATTATTATTATTAGTAGTAGTAGTAGTAGTAGTAGTAGTAGTGGTAGTCTTTCAAAACTGAGATTATTGGTTTATTTACTCTAATTGTAGGAGGAGGAAGAAGTATTTAAACGATTTGCCTCAAAAATCTATTGTAAAATTTTTTGTCAACATGAGCTTTGACTGTTTAGTTTGGTTCATGTCCCATCCACCAACATGGAGGAGGCGGGATTTAAGACTTATACTGCAGTCGGCCACCAGGGGCTGATTGAGATACTTTTGCTTCACTTTCAGAAAGAAAGAAAACAAGTCGTCCATCTTTATTTACATCTTTATTGGTCATGACAACTAATCTTAACGTACAAAAGTTAAAGTTAATATAGTTACGTCAATATTACTATTAATAAATATTATTTCAAGTTCTCAAACAGGAGGATTTGATGCCGAATTAAAAATGTTGATGATTTTAAATCGAGTAGCTTCTCCTTTGGTTTGTATGGTGGATAAAAAGTCTGGAGACGGCATCACGGGCTTGAGGACGTTGACATTTTATCATCCAAACATTAACGATGAATGGAAAATGAAAATGAGAATTACACACAGCAGTTTGCTGCAGCTCACCAGTGTCGGAAGCCTCCTGCTGCGTTGAGCTGTCGTCTGAACGTCGCCTCCTGAGACTTTAATCAGCACCGTTGGTTCTGCGTGGCCCGCACCGCTGGAGCCTGGTCCGCTCTGATGCTCAGGAAGATGCAAATGGCCTCGCTTACCACTTTAATAATAGATGGTAATATGTCGATGAAGGATGTGTTTACTTTAAGCTTTTGACTCTGCCCTGAACATTTCTGCTCATATGAACAACGTGACGGCGAGGAGGAGGAGGAGGAGGAGAAAGGGATTCCATTTTTATTTGTTTTGCTGGGAGAGAATAGTACAGTGTAATTTGGGCCCATCGCTTGTGCGTCCCCTCAGTGGTTGGTCTGTCAGCCTCTCTGTGGGTAATGGGATTGGTTGAGGAGTCCACTCTGCGGGTCCCCACACAAGTGTGGGCACAAGACAAATGGTGCTCGTCAATATCTGCCTGCTGTTCTGTGGCCACAGCAAATGAAAATGAATGACAGTCTCTGTGACACCTGAAGGCATCTCAGGGGGAGATGTACAGAAAGGGCATCGAGAAACACTGCAGCATGTTCATAAGAAAACATCTGAGACGTCTCCTGGTAGAACTAAATATAAAAGATAATAAAATGTTCATCACTATAATTCTGAGATTTCAGCACAAACTGTGACACAAGATCTTTTTTATTTTTTCATTTTAATATCATCGTCTTGGGGCATGAAACAAATTTGAAATGTCAGATTACAGATTACAGAGAAATAAATTGTTTCTCCTTCTAAAATAAATTACCCCTGAACTTTTATTCTTTTATATTTAACTTGTTATATCACACTTAATCTATTATGGCAGAAAAGCATTGGTTCATCAATCTCTGTGTTGAAAAGGTCAACTCTGCTGCACTTGAACACAACATCACTGCTGTCACATGTCGGACCACAGATATACTTTTGTGTGTGTAGTGTAGTGTAGTGTTTGTAGTCCAGTATTGTGTGTAGTGTGGTGAAATATAGTGCAGTGTGTGTAGTGTGTGTAGTGTAGTGTGTAGTCTAGTAGTGTGTGTATTACAGTGTAGTTTGTGTAGTCTAGCAGTCTTGTGTAGTGTTGTGTATTGGCGACAAAGATCAAGAAGGTAAATCACAACACAAAGACAACACAATACAATCCCTGCCCATGATAACGGTGGAATCACAGTGTGAATGATTCTGTGACAGGAGCCATCTGATAAATCTACTGATGACACAATGACTTCAGACACGTTAATGGACACGTAAGAATAAATCTTTTTTTTAAAGTACCCTGTGCTTTTTACCTTTAGTTGCACTGGGGAGCAGTTTTCTATCAGTGTTTGGAGTCTTAGAGTAAACGATTATTAGACCACAGGGATTCAGTCAGTAAACACACAACTTTTGTTTAATTACAAGAAGACTCCAGGGGCTACCTTTAAGAATTAAATATACATATTAATGTTTGTATTTGTATTTGTAGATGTAGTGTTGTATTGTGATTTACATTTTGTCTTACTCCTACAACGATATGTTGTACTCATCAGTATTTTCAGACCTAACGTGCAGCAAAGTGAACATTTCAGCCACCACACGACAAAGTGGGATTTTCAGAATCTCTGACATGTCTCATCAGGAAAACGCTGAACCAGTAAAGATCTTTCTGGAACCTATTGACACAAGGCAAAAACAGAGGGATAGACAGTATTGTCCCTAGCATCTATCTATCATAGAGCTGCCACTCACCTTGAGGCAGCAGATTTATAATTATTTTTTTAATACAGCATCAAATAGCACTACAATAACATAGTGTGGTCACAGGAAGGAGCCGTCGACCCTGTGCTACACAGGAGCTTTCCCTAAACCTCGACTTTAAACATCTTTTAACATTTTACCCTTAATGAAGGTCGATATAATAGCATCTTTAAATCTTAGGTTAAAGTGCGCTGTAACCGCTCTACCTCCCTATCAGCACATTCCAATTAAACACTTTGTCTACGTACTTGTTTTTTATGTACACTTATCTTAATGCTACCGTAAATTCAGAGCACGCTGCTGCTGCTGCTCTTACACCAAAGATTAAACTGGCACAGAACCACCACACGACACCACGTCAGGAAAAGGAGCTCAGATCAGTGTCCGAGCTGCCGAGTCTGGAGCACAGCGTACGTCCAGACCTGGAAACACACACCGGGGCTTCGTCTTGTTTTGGTGTCTGATGAGAACCGAGGTCCCAAACCGATCCTTTAGGTCCAGAGGACGCTGGGCTTTTAGTGGCCTAGCGCCCACTCAAAGACTAAATGGAGGCGACTGATTGGATGAACAGCAGCACCATCAACAACCAGCGTTCGGTTATACTTCCTCTGTCCAATAATTCGTTAAATAAGCTTCACACAGATCTACACTCACACGTGTCTCACTTCACCTGACCAGTCCAGGCTGGCTCTCTCTCTCTGGGGTCGCAGCTCCTCTCACAGGCCCCAGTACGGAGCCAGGCTCCTGCGGTCCCTCTCGTACACGTCGGGTATGACCCCGTAGGGCGTCTGCACCATCTTCACAGAGTTCCTACCAAACAGCTTCCTCTCGTACTCGATGAGCTGGCGCCAGAAGCCGCCGTTGGGCCTGATGACGGGGCGGCGGGCTTTGACCCAGGCGTGGGCCTCTGCCAGAGACACACGGTGATACTTCATGAGGTATGCCAGGCACAGGGAGGCCGAGCGGCTCACCCCCGCTGCACAGTGCACCAGCACGGCGCCTCGCTTGCGTCCCACGCTGTGGATCTTATCAGCCACACTGTCGAAATACAGGGAGAGGGGGGAGTGGGGCATATCCGCCAGCGGGACCTTTACATACTCCATGTGAGGCCAGTTGAAGTTCGGGAGCTCGAGGGTGGCGTTGACCACACAGGTGATGCCCTTGGAGAGCAGCAGGCTGCGGTTGGATGCCACATTCCCTCTGCTGAGGAAGAGGTTGGGGGTGATTTGCGCGATGCCCCCCAGCAGGCTGCTGTTCTCAGCCAGCAGCCTCGGCACCGCGGTGGGCACCAAGGAGCCGCGGTGGTGGTGGTGGTGGTGGAAGAAGCCTTGGCTGCGGGAACCCATCTTGGAATCAGGTAGTGCTTCAAGACGGATGGAGAATTTAGGAAGATAAATCCTCAGCAGCTCAGACTCATAGTCGGGAAGATGGATCAGCTCCTGGAAATCACAAACACATTTCACCTTCAATATGAATTAATCTTTTCTACAGTGGAGGTTGAAAAACACACAAAACTCCTCAAGGACAAGTCACAGCACAGTTGTGTTTGAAAAAATGTTTGTGTCTTTCAGATGTCACCGCTCAGACGGTTGTTCTCTTCAGGCTGAGTCTGTCTTTAAACTTTAATAAAAAAGGCAGAACACTCACCTCACCTCACGTTCATCCAACCAACCACGCCCCCCCCCCCCACACACATACAGATTACATCTCTCGTCTCTGTGGCCAGTGCTGCTTCTACTGTCGGTTCGGATGGCATCAAAGGGCAGCATGGAAAGCCATCAACTACTGTATGATACTATATATAACTATACTATATACACCAAATTAAAGTGAAGCGAGCTGTAACCTGAACGTGAGGTCGGGCGACACATGACGTAAAAGCAGCAGATATCAAGCTACGCTACTGGCTGCACTCTATATGATAGAAATAGCCTCCTATGCTAATGCTGGAGTTATCATCAGAGAGTCCAGTGCTCCGGGCGCTACTCCACACGCTGCTGCTGCACTGCTGTCGTGCGTCATCCACACCTCGTGCACCAGTCTAGCCGGCAGGTCTTTTTCTTTCATGTTCAGCTACAGTCTGGTTAACAAGACACACGGGTCAACTGCTTTCAACTGGGATCCTCAGTCTGCAGAGATGTAGAAAGAGAACACACCTGCAGAGAACGATTCTTCTTGTTAATTAGATTTGGATTTAAAGCAAGAGAGAGTGGAAAGATACGATTTTGAATACAGCTGCATGACGGACAATACAGCGAATCTATGTCTACCTTTAAATCTCATTCTCAAATTTGGGGTCGGAGCAGGATTAATCTGAGGGGTCACATCAAAATATTACGTGCAAATTCTGCATATTTTTTCTTTGATACCTCCACCAAGGTGGTTGATTTTGAGTGCATTAGTCCGTTATTTAGCAGAATCTCACAAAAGGATGGATTTCCACGAACTTGGAAGGATGAGGTACCAATTAAAATCTTTGGGGTGAATCTGGATCTGGAAAATGTTCCTATTAGAGTGTTATTCATCAACTTTAGTCAGGAAATAAAGGTTTTGATTAAACTGGATTTAACTGGTGATAAGGGTTTGTCTTTATCTAACAAGTCACAGAAATGATGGGAGCAACTGATTTCAAAGTTTCATAGAGTTTCATTTTCCCTTCAATAAAATATCAGATGTGATTTCTTTAGTTTCCCCTATTCTCTACGTCTCTATTTGAAACACAGAACACCAGGTTATAATATCACTCTCCTCCCTCCTCTGTTCACTCTCTCTGACCTGCCGCCCTGCCCGGCTGCCGTCCCCCCTGCCCGGCTGCCGGCCCCCCTGCCCTCCGCCTCTGAATCCGTTGCCACGATGGGGATCGAGCTGCGGTGCAACCGATCCGTTTTCCTCCGCTCTGTCGCTGCTGGTGATGAGACAACAGAAACTGTGACTCTGGGAAACGATTGTTTACCCTCAGCCCTCATCAGGAGGTGGAGAGAGACACTTCAGAGCAGCAGAGCTGAGACGCAGTGTGAAGGATTCTTTTCAATAATAACAACAAAAAACATCTCACACTCTGATAATGTTTGTCTGTTGTTGACATTTTCAGGTTTTTCACTGGATGAATGTGTTTCAGAGCACATGAGGCTGAACCATTACTCAATTAACTGCTGAAACAATTAATACAGTTATTTTAATAATTGATAAAAACAGTCCATGGTTCCAGATTCTAAATATTTAAGTTTCATTCATAAAATCAATGGTTTGATGTTTGTTTTGTTGAATTGCAGGAATAAGTTGATTAGAAGTTGATGACCAACGATCCAGTGATTTTAAACCAGGCAAATAAATCATGTGAAATGTCTCTAGAATAACAAATGGGGCTCAACGACAAATCTCACTGGCTTGAAGTGTAGACTGCAACTGAACCAAATTCTCATTGATTGATCTGTTTTAGATTTTCTTGAAATGTGATATAATTTATTTGTCTGTGAACCATTAATAATAGAGAAAGGTGTCTGCCATAACTTCTCAAATTTTAAAATCATGTCTCAAATATTAACGTGTTCAGTATAGAATCAGATTTGTCATCGGATCATCTCATCTAAGAAGCTTCATCTGATACATGTTTAGAGTTACTGCTGGAGAAATGACCTCAACGATGAAATGATCATCAAATGAGTTGCTTATAAATGTCCTTAATGATCAACAAATCAATTTATTAGTATAATAACTGCAGCTCCCCGAGGATGCAGTCGGTGCATCAGTTCATGGAGACAGAGAATACATCTATACCATCAGCTGTACGATATATCTGTTTCTGTGGCAACCAACTGACTGTCAGCCACAACAACGGAGAAATGATGGCGATGAGAAAAACCAGGAATAGGAAAGGAAAAACCTCTCCACAGTGCTGATGTACCAGACTCTTTCTATCTTTCTTCTTCTTCCTTTCGTCTTCCTTCCTCGATGTTAGAGAAACTTCCCCCTCCTCAATCTGTCAACAGGTGGTCCCATCGAACAAATCATCTTATGCACACACACACACACACGTTTCCCTCGACTCTCTGTGGGAAGATTCCTCAGGGGTCCGGTTACACCTCCTCTAACGCAAATTGGAAACGTGACCCACCTTCAGGAAAAACTGAAGGTGGGTCACGTCACTGAGAGTGAAACCTGGACGACACCGGATCATTCCTCGCCATGATTAACGTTGATTTCCTGACTGACACTCCCTCACGCCACAGAAAGAGATGAATGGAGGGAGGGGACCGCTCCTGGCTGCATCGTCTCTCAATCAAAGGCAAATCCATTTATTCAGTGTGACTGGTTTCTGAAAGTGACTCTGCAGCCTGCGGTCCAGATAATCATCAGGAGAGGATCAGGACCGATGATAAAGCGTCTCAAATTCATCCTAACACAACTGGGTGCAGCCTCACACACACACACAACACTTTAATGTCCACTGCACAGGGTTGTAAAGAGTCAAAACGGAGACCGGAACCGATCCCACACGAGGACACAAGGGTTTACGGGGGCTTGGCACATTCCTGAAACAGCAGAGGCTGAGTGAAGGCTCAGTGGACAGAGCTGCACCTCAGCCTGCTGCACGCTGACATGCAAACACACCAGGGGGCTGAGACTAGACCACAGGTCACGTGGAGAGGAGGTCAGTGCACATATGTTCTCCTGAGAAAACAATGCGGCAGACAGTGCACGTACAAATCATAGGTCTTTCAGCTTTCAGAGGTTATACATTATAGTTCTATCCTTCTCCACAGACAGAGATGGAGAGCCTGAGTGCATCCACTTTATTAAACATGACACACTGATTGGAATCTAATGAGGCACATCTATCGCGATGCAGAAGCAGGGGCCACAAGCAGAGAATATTACATTACATGTCATTTAGCTGACGCTTTTGTCCAAAGCGACTTACATTTTTAGTACACTCAACATATATGAGGGGCTATTTAGGGGTTCAGTATCTTGCCACGTGGGGATTGAACCGGCAACCTTCTTGTTGGAGAACGCCCACTCTACCCCCTAGGCCACACCGCATAAGATCAAATTAGTGCTGAAACGATTAGTCGACTGATCAATTAGTCACTCAAGACAAAAGTCTGCAATTACTTTGGTGATTGATAAATAGTTTTGGCCCCTTTTTCAAGCAGAAATGGTGAAAAATCACAAATTGTCTCTGGTTCCAAGTTTCACTAATGAAAAACAATGATGCTTTTCTTCAAAAAAACAAGAGAGCTTTGTGGTTTGAACTTGTTAATGATCTCAAAAGGTAAAATATCAGTTGGGGCACGATGAAGATGATCCCTTATCGCAGACGTGTATCAAATACAGCTGAACTGATTGAGGCGGCTGATGAAAATGCCAAACATGTGCAACTTCACTATTTTCTCTCATTTTATGGACAAAATAATCAATAAATTGAGAAAATTTACTTTTAGCAGAACATCGTAAAAATAACACAACCAGGCACCAACAGCTCCTCAAAAATTCAGCTGCACCCTAATCTAAAAGAGACTGGTCAGGTTTATATTTATTTATTTAAAGATTTTTCTTGAATCTTCCCCTGTGTGTAGAAGGTGCCTCATAAAAACAATTGCCTTGCTTTTCCTTCACTGATCATTTGTGTACTGTCCCTAAGTGTGAAACTCCGGAGTAACCTGTGACAGACTCAAGACTCTTCATCGTAGGAAAGTGTGACGCCTCCTCTTCCTCCTCTCTGAACCACAGCGTGTGAAAATGTTTAATACTCCACAACTTTAATTATTAATGAGTGAGTCGTGATCGAGTTCTCTGTGGGAAACAGATCAGAATAAGTGTGAAATACAAGAAATAGTATCAAATCATTTAAAAGTAGCCTCCAGCTGCAGGTGTTTCTCCAATTTCACTCATCTTACATCATAAAAGTGATGATGATGTTTTTCTTCTGTGAATTTATATTTAATTCCACCATGGAGGAGAAATTAACTCACCAGTGGACTCCCAGTCCTGCAGGGATGGAGGTTGTATTCTGTCAGCGCGTCGCACCGCCTGCACCAGTCCGGCGGGCGGGCACGGATCCGCGGCTTCAGCGCTCAGGACCTCCGCCCTCGGCCAGGAGGATGGTGAAGGACCGGGAGGTGCGGAGCAGACCGAGAGACACACTACAGCCTCACGAGGGAGTCGAGAGGGAACGAGCCATCGGTGCGTCCGCCTGGTCCTCTGCAGGCTGCTCCGGTATGAGGAGCGATTAGTGCCACACCGCAGAGGAGGAGGGGCGTGTCTCTGATTCAGGCTTCTCTATTGGAGGAAGTTTTTTTTTTTTTTTTAATCAAGCATTAATCAGTCTGTGGCTAAGTCTCCATTCGGGGGCCACATCCTTCAGAGGGTTCCATTCGTAGATCGTTTGCATCACAGCGGTGTGACTGGACCGCCCTAATGCCAAGGCTCCGACAAGAGCGTCCTTTTTATCCAATGAGTATCTTGCCCTAGGACATAGGCAGATGTGGAAGGCTTGGATCGAACCACCGACCTTTTGGTTAGAGGATGACAGCTGTTTAGCCACAACCGCCCATATCCCATGATTCATTGTGCTTCTGTGAGGAACCTTTCTCACGGTGGCAGCAAGGGAGGCGCCAACGACAGAAGAATTTACTTTTAAATTGAAGTACTCAGCCGAACAGCCAACGGAACACGTGTTAGAATATAACATCAAGTTTTCAATTAAATCCAAAGGGTTAGGGTTAGGGTTAGGGTTGGGGTTAACTTTTTCGTCTGTATATCTGTTGGTAGGCGATGGCTGTAAAGGCAAAGTAAAAAAAAACATCCTGGATCCGCCCCTTTCAAAATCAAATCCATTCCGAAAGCTACCGGGTTTGTCCTCGGCCCATTCTCCAGCTTTTCAAGTTTCATGAAACTTATTTCGGTAGTATTTAGCATAATCCTGATAATAAACAAGAATAAAGATACAAAACTCCTTGGTGAAAGTAAATAGAATACAATAGGCCCGACAGTCCTTTAATTTGAATCAAGCTTTAAACATAAATTATGATCAACATTTCTCTTTCTGATTGAATATAATCTATTATAGATTGATGAATCATATAGATTAATTTACCTTGAAATAATTCAGGTAAAGAATCTTTATTTTCAATGCAGATCATGCACGGAAATGTTTATGTAAACGCATCTGAGGCTGTAGCCTTTAATTCATATTCTGACACTGTTGTGTTGTGTTTGCTGTTAGCACCTGCAGGTGTTTTCTCAGACCTCACAGCTTCCTGTACACAGGCTGTTGTACTTGTTCCACACGAGTGAGTCGACAGGAGCACCTGACACAGGAGCTTCAAACACAGCGTGAACTCGTTCTCTGAACGCCTGCAGAGACGCGTGTGCTCATGTTGCAGGTCTTGAACCTATAAAACCCAGAGAGCAAACAGCTGAATTGAAGATGCAGTAAACAACGTTGGATCACGCTCCACAGAGGCTCAGGCGAAATGTTTCCTCTGAAGCACGCTGCCGACTGCAAATCTAATTTTACCCACTTGTTGAACGCACGCACACAAATGAATGCATTACCTTTTTGAATCTCGCTCCAGCATTGGTGGCCTCGGGCGCATACAGGAAACACAAATGTACTGTCTGTCCTTTACGGCTGTTATTTCAAATTATGCCTGGTCGGGTAGAAACAGCTCGGTGTCCTTGCAAATGTCGAGACAGTCGAGGATTTGACCATCTGTATAATTCTTAGACCTTCAGATTCGCAGTTGCATGTGCCGGGCTCTCTGTGCAGCCCTTCGGTGAATATATCCGCGTACGAAAAACCCATAATTAGACATGCCTTCCAAAGTCAATCCTATTTCAGAGGGCTCCTGGGGGAGATATTACACCATCCGTAAACCCACGGCCCCTGCCTCAGAGTCACTCCTAATTACATTCCAAATTTATTCAACTGGAAACAAACAGCAGCAGCACCGACCCAAAAGACCTGGTGCCATGAGGGTGAACCCCTTCTGCACCGGGAGGAAAGACAAGAGACGGACCGACAGAGGAGCTTTGACCTTGCAATTGAAATGCTGTTGTTAAGATTATCCATTCTTTTGCAGGATAAGTGCAGAGGAGAGACGGGAGCATGCGTTGATTGAAATTCACCTGATTAATGTTTTAAAGACACGAGGAAAGTGGGGACATAGAATGTATTTGAATGGAATGAGAAAGAAGTAAAAAAAAAGGTGAGGGGAGGGGAGGGGGGTGATAGATGTATAAGAAGTGGTAACCTTGAATGAGAAAAGCAAGAGGAAGATGGATAGAGAGATGGAGGGAGATGGGAGGGAGGGATGGGGGGGGGGGGGGGGGGGATAGAGCTGCAGGCTGCAGAGACGGGGACTGGGGTTCGGGCTGAAATGTCAGATGAGTCAGAGGCAGTCTGGGAAGATGCTCCTGTTTAATATGGCGGCTCACTCTGCCATGTAGGCTGAGAATTCACAATGACACCAGCACTGTAATAACAAGCACCTGCAGCCACGTCGTGAAGGGCCTGTCTGCTCGGGAGCGAGCGGGGGAGCGACATTGATTAACCCTGACCGCCGGTAACACCAGATAACTGATGGGTTTGATGCTGCGGAGGCGGCCTCGGTGATTTAACTTTGAAAATCCTTTTCACGTCCCTCAAACCCGCGGACGCTCAGTCACCTGCGCCGCTCGGCTACTTATTTGCACTTTTTGAGAAAACAACAGAGATCTGTGAATCCAAAAGGTGAATTATGAGCCCAGTGACCCCATTCGGGCGACTGGAGATCATTCAGGGAGAAGCCCAGGGAGGACGGGCGAGTGCACTCCAGAGTCCCGGTGTGAGGGCTGACGCAGGAAAACAGGCCATCTAGAAATATCGGCACAAGGTGAGATAGAGAGAGAGAGAGAGAGAGAGAGAGAGAGAGAGACCAGGCCGTCCCCGGGCGTCTTCCAGGCAACATCCTAACTTCCCTCTAGCCTGACGAATGTGTGTTCCAAAACACCAGCAGATTATCACAGTATCTGTGTCATCCCGCTAATAAGTTGATGAATGTTTATCCCTGAGAAAGTAAACCAAAGTGTGTAAAGGCTGTAAATCTCCTCAGAGGATCCCCGGTGGCTTTAACAACCCAGAGGTTCATTTCAGTGTGTGCTGATGTGTGTGTGAGCAGAAAGTGGTAAGACGAGGAGAAAGTATTCTGTGGTAAGCGCCTGGTGGGGATGTCAGACCTGGAGAGCAGCGGGGGGGCGAGCTGAGGGTCTAAATAAAGTTACTGCTGATCCCACAGCCCCCCCCCCCCCCCCCCCCCCATTGCTCCAGCTGTGACGGCGGTAAATAGACACGGGATCTAAGTGTTTGCTGTGGCAACAACACGTGAGAGCAGCGAGGAGGCTGAACACAGAGCCCCTCAGCTGTCACTCTGCTCAGTGCTGCTCTGATGTGCAGGTCAGTGCTGATCTGAGGTCAGACAAACACACCGGACCTCATACGCCTCAGCAGCATCACACACATACAAAAGACGAGATTTTTTTTAAAAATTGTTTCGACCCTTTCCTACCTAATTTCTAGTTGAGACCTGAAGGCGTTCACTTGCTCCCTCTCTTTCACGAGAGTGAGTCAGGGAGAAGGCACGTAGACAGATGGGAGGGGGGGTTGGGGGGGGGGGGGGGGGGGGTTGCACAGAAGCTACAGCAGACTTCTGTGCATGGCTCTGGTTCGTCACGACTCCGCTGCCCAGCCCAGCAGATGAGCAACAGGAGTGTGTGTGTGTGTGTGTGTGTGTGTGTGTGTGTGTGTGTGCGTGTGTGCAGACCCCCCCCCCCCCCCCCCCCCCACACACACACACACACCTCTGCTCCTTCTATCAGACAGCATGCCACAGACCTGGTTGCCAAGGTAACCTCTCGGGTTGATGGCTTCACCTCTGTGTTAATCACTACCTGCAATAATAGCCAAAGCAGATGAGAATGGTGTGTGTATGTGTGTGTGTGTGTGTGTGTGTGTGTGTGTGTGTGTGTGTTTGTGTGTGTGTGTGTTTGTGTGTGTGTGTGTGTGTGTGTGTTTGTGTGTGTGTTTGTGTGTGTGTGTGTTTGTGTGTGTGTGTGTGTGTGTGTGTGTGTGTGTGTGTGTGTGTGTGTGTTTGTATAGACTTACAGACACATGTAATGTGCTCTAGCCCCCCCTGCGACCCTCAGAGGATATATTATGTGTATGTTCTGTATGTGTTTACATCTGTTCCTGCACATTACACACACACATATATTTGTGAGGACCTGTGAGCTGTTGGAGGTCGAAGATGGTGAAGGTGAAGGTGGAAGTGACTGGGGGGATGAATGATGTCCTCACAGCTATAGACAGACCAACGTGCCTCAGTGTTTGTCCTCTTCAGAACGAGTAGAACACCGAGCGAAGCTGCAGGAGACCTCTTTTTCCTTCTTCCCTGAATAGCAGCAAAGTTGAAAATCAATACGACACCGGCTGAGGAGCAGCTCTAAATCCGATGGATCGATTCCTCTCAGGAGAGTCGTGTTTTCCCTTTAGCTCTCGTGGCGTGGCGGTCGACTTTCACTGTACTAATAAGAGCAAATAACTACAAGATTATGTGAGAATATGTAATAATGTTCTTTATGCTGTGACCGTGCAAATCTTTATTGGAGATGGAAGTGAAAGCAGATTAACGTCTTAGTGGAGATCACATCACTTCCCTTGTGTGTTGTCTGATCTCCTTCCTCTCACTTTCTGTAGAATAAAACTGATTTTCATTATTACTAATTTATGTGATTCTAATTATGTGGAGACGTGGAGTGAAACTAAGTTTATACACTCAACTATTGCACTTTATTTAATATTTAAGAACCTTATACGTTTGTTATTGAGAAATTCCATGTTATACTTCTTTCTACTTCCACTCTACTAAATGTATGAGGTTATTATTGTACTTTGTGTCAACCACATTTAGCAAAAAAGTCATTCTGTCTTGATGTGAATTGTTAAAACAATTATTTTTCAAATGATCAAATGTTGATATTATTGCAATAGACTCAGTCAGACTTGGGACCTCTTACCTTTACAATCCTTTGCCAATATATTAAATCACATTCAACTGAATACTTTCTTTTTTAATTTTAAATATAGTACTTTCACCTGTTACAGAGTATTTCCACACTGTGGTACTGCTGTTGACACTGAGGATACTGATGCTGGGCCTTCTTTTCTTCCTCTATTTAAAATGTGTCAAGAGATTTTTTACAGCATCTCAGACACAAAACTGTTCAAGGACAAAAGGTGGCAAACTGTCACAGTCTCCTTCTCAGTTTGTGATGTTTGTTAGATCCACATCAATACACAAGTTTCCCTGCTGAGGGAAGTCAGCGCTCATTTACCTCTGAGAGGACCAGTGGGTGCGAGCAGGAGGCAAACTGTGTGTCGGAGGAGACAGTGTGTGGGTGTGTGGAGAAACGCTGCATCTCAGCGAACACACACGCCGAGCGTTGACACTAACATCTGCTCCATCTGCTGTCCCCCCCCCCCCCCCCCCCCCACTACCGAGATAGAGACAGGGACGCGCCACGACATGTACTGGGTGAGTCCAAACGACAGGTGATACACGACATGCAGTGTTGTGTGAGGAGAATAAATCCATGTTCAGTGCAGGGTTAAAGAAACACAAATCACCCTGTGACTGGATGAAGCTGCATCTCTTCCCTCACTGCATGACATCAATCTGAGACCTGTTGCACGTGACTGTGGAGAGCTCCTGTCACACAGAGGCGTGTGGTCTTCATTCACTTCCCTCGTCCTCATTCAGATGAGATTCAAACAATTCACAGGCTGAGACACACAGTCACGTCCTTGGAGAAAGACACGAAGAATTAAAAGACTCAAAAGCATATTATAGTCCTGAGCTACACAATGGAAATCTGACTTTAAAAGGAAGAGATGTAAACAAGGTTAGGATGAGAATTAGAATTTAGAGGATTTTGAAGCTCTGATACACAGTCTACTCATTTTAAAACTCCAGTAGCACTTTAGGTAATATCAATAAGAATTTAACTGTGACATCACTACAGAACGACCTTCCATTTGCCCCCCAGGAATGACCCCAGTCTTCTCTAATGCAACACATCATAAGAATATATGCATGTTACACGTGTTGCCATCATCAGAGATATGGTGAAACCTCTGTCATAGTGGGTTCTGATTGAAGCTCCTCACATTTGTTCATCAGTTTCCTCCTGCAGCCTGGACATCAAGTGCCTCTACGTATTTGCAGCCATCACTTCTGAGACTCTGTATAGAAACTGAAAGATCAAACCCTGGTTTGTTGAGACCGGCTGGAACAAGAGGATCTGGATCAATTCACTCTGCTGCTTCGTGTTTGTTTTGAAACCTTGATTTGTTAAGACACATCAAAGCATGAAAGAAAAATGTTTTGATTTCTTGTCCTTCACATCCATTTAAATCCACATCCAATCCCCTGTTCTTCAGTCCAGACGCTCCTCTCGCTCTTATCATCAAAGGTAGAATCAGGCGGTGAGCTGAGGTTGATGCGGTGGCTGCTCTCTGCTCTGATAAGCCTGTCAGAGGCCGATGGCCACCTGTCTATTGGTGCCGCATTAGATACAGTTCTGCCACATCACAACAGACACAGCAACTCACAGCGGAAGACACAGGATTGTTTTCACTGATGCCTCAAACTGTGCAGAATCAATTAAAATGCCAGTAAAACGATAATCTGGGTAATGATCTAACTGCATTTTAAGATTCTGGTCACTTATTGATTTACGTGAACCAGGAGAATACAAGCCTGCCGCTTTTAAGTTTAGAGCAATTAAAAGAGCTGCAAAGAATCCAAATATTAGCAGCTCACAAAGTCGTTTGGTGTCAGGACTGATTCTCATCTCCTGCTGGTTCTCATCAGCTTCATTTAGATCAATTGTCAGGTTTTGAAAGATGCTGAGCGGACCAGGTCGGCACTCCACAATTCACTTTCTATAAAAGAGCAATGTCATCTGGCGTTTAGAGCCTCAAATTAAAGCAGCTTCTCGAAAACGTCTCAGTGGGTTTGGACAAGACGTTACAACAGCACAGCTTCAGGTTGTATGAAGGGTCAGGACCTGGGGATTATTTATGATATTGTTTAGTATATTAATAAAATAATGACAAATACCAAAGACGTTCCAAAGATCTTGTTTCTTTTGTCCGACCAACAGGGATACATTTTAAGACCTATAAATACAGTCCCACATGTGAATGACATCAAATTCATTTAGAAGCAGCAGTTGATGTCAAGAGGAATTTTCCTGAAATTGCCCCATGTGACTTCACTTTTATTCTCCATGTATGTAGTGTAATATGTTTTGCCTGTAAACAAATTTGTACATTTTGTTTCAACGACCAAGAGATTTGCTGGATACAATATTAATTAATTAGAATTAATCAGAGCACCAGAGGATTTTCTAATCTTTCCCATCAGTACATTTTAATCAGTACAACATTCGTTCCACTAACATTCTTATGAATTTACATCAACACACATCAGTTAATCTGGAGAACATGGAAACATGGGACCTGTCAAACAAAGCATTGGCGGATATTTCAGTCCAAGTAGAGCCTATAGGTTCAAATATCAATATACATGCCACATATATACATTTTATGACAGGGATATAATAACATTCTCATTTTAATATGAGGCCTTGTTCTTCTGACAGAACTATTACAAAAGAGATTTGTCATTTTAATAACTTCAAGAATCAAACACAAGACTTTACAAATATTAGTTACAGTATTTCACAGAAGCAGCGACAATCTGAGACTCGTACAAAACAAAAAGGCTTATGACGTCACAAGATGAGAAATAAAACGAATCCCTAACAGCAACCTGACCTCCTGTGTGGTCCAATCGGAGCCTCCTAGGCCTTAGTGATGTGGCCCTCTTTTATTAGGAAATCATAGATTTTACGTGTTTTGTTGACGTCGATCTTGATCAGCGCTCGGGCCTGTGCCAGCCGCAGTCCGCCCTGCCGCCTGCACTCATTAAGTAAGGCCTGCTTGTACTCCAGGTAGGCTCCCGGCACCAGACGCACCACCTGGCATAGCTAGAAGAAGAAAAGACAAACTGGCACTTAGAAGCAATGTCTTGTTTCAGGCCACGGCACATTCATCATCTAACAGTGTCTGAAGCCCTGGCAGAACAGAGGAAGGCCACATCCACAAGATGATTCAAATGAATCTGATCAAAAGTGGGATGTTTGTATGAGCTGCCAAACACAGTGAGTCAGATCTACTAATGAAGTCAAAGGTACTCTGCAGATTCCACTGGCCACCTGATTTCCTTAAGCAGCATTAGTTTTAGTCAAGCTACCGGCATGGCTCCATCTTAACGATTGAAATAAAAATGGTACAAACATTATCTCCAGAGAATAAATCCTAATTACTTTAGCGCCACCATGGGGTCAACATTTTAGGTTGTCCAGTAATTTGCAAATATCTCAATCCTCCCATCCCCCTTTGCTGTACTTTGTATTTAGAGCCGATTAGCACATGTTAGCATGCATGGCTAAAATGGTTAACACACTGGTCAGCTCCCAAAAACCTCTCGCTTGCCTCCTGATGGGGTAAGGGTTAGGGGAATTTTGTATTCCCTTCCTTTCTCTTATTTGAGGCGTCTGCACAGATTCTGGCTCCAAGCGACGTCGCCAGTGAGAGATGTCAGTGTCTGTGCCCGGGAGGTTTAGACCCACATAGACTGGAGCATTGTTATAGTGAGCATGTTAGCAGGGTAATGTTATTTGACTCTGGAGGTAGAGCTAGTGACTCTGTGTTGTTAGAAATCTGATACTGTGCAGGTCTCCTTCTTGTTATTGTGGAGCAGTCACTGTGTCTGCTATAGATAAACTGTGAAGTCACTCATCTTTTCTCACCTTAACCTTCCCTGTAGCTCATGCAAATCCCATTGGGTTTACTTACACACATTCACAAGTTTGTTTCGCATGATGCAGCAAAGACATAATCAGCTTAGTTTAATGTATAAGATCAAACTAATGTTCCACTATTTATGATACACCCTTAAATGCATAAGCAAAATGGAGTGAAACATGGTTTGTGTCATAAATACCCAACGTTTACCTGAAGCTGAATGCATCAGATTCAAACCAGTCAAAACTAACTTGTACCTCTTTCTCCTGCTCGTCGAGTTTCTCTGTCCCCGGCAGCCCCGTCAGGTTCAGAGGGGGGGCGCTCCGCCTGCCTGTTGCTGTGCAGCAGAAAAACAACAACAGTTACAGACCTGCAGCAGCTCAGTGTTGGTCCTCACTTCAGAACTTAATACCGCGCCGACAACACAGTTAATTCCTTAACTTGGAAGAGACACAGGAACACATATTTACAGTGAGCACAGATGCAGTGTGGGAGTGAGCGTCCTATTTATACTGTTGAGGTTAAGGAAAGGCAGCCAATGTAAAAAAGAAAAACAGCAGAGATAAATATGGATGTGAGGGGCTACTTGTCAAGTGTATTTATGAAGGGGCGCCTGCATTAATGCAACTGTGCCAGGAGATGCACCAGCCCCCCCCCCCCCCCCCCCCCCAGAGGAGGGAGTACAGAGAGGAAGGTGGAGAGAAGCTTCCTACCTGACACTGTGATGGTTGTGACTGCTGGAGTGATGCCAGCATCTCTGCAATCAGAAAGGAAAAGTATTAGCAGCTCTACTACATTATTTATACACACATACACACTTGGACACAGAATCTCTGGGCTTTGTTCACTCTTCTGATTCCAGAAAAAAAATGACTCATTGCAATTCATGATTTTTTTTTTTTTAAAGGTACAATAATTAGAGGAGCTTGGAGAAGATCCACGGATAGAAAACACGGAAGCAGTGGAACATTAAAAAGACTAAAAACACTGCAGGGCCTGACATGGAAGTGGGATGCACGGTGACACAAACGTCTGCTCTATTAATCTAAGCACGCCTGGTGCCGAGCGCGGTGACAAAGGTCAGTGTCTCCGGGGAGCGCGGCTTCACCAGCTCGTCCATTACACACTCGGTAACAAGCAGGAAGTTTGAAGTCTCACATTGCAGCCTGTTTGCTGAGCCACTGCTGGCAGGCTCTGCCGTCCTGGATGTACTGCAGGACGTCACACAGCATGGTCCTCTTCCTACGCTCGTCGTCACGCAGCCGCTTCGCCCGCTCATACACCTTGGCACCTAGGAGTCGTTACACAGGAGGGGGGGGTAAACAGAGATGAAGGAGGACTGTAAATGTTACTGAATGTACATTATTTTGAATTAAGGCTTCTATGGGTTCATTCACAATTTCTTTCATGTACAAATATTTCCTAGATTCATTGTTTTATCTAGAAAATGTCAGAATAAAAAAAACGCTGTATGTCCCATGGCCAAAGATGATCCTTAAATAAATTCTGTCATACGATTTAAAATAATTCAGTTCATGGCAAAGAAAAGCGTCAAATTCTTTTAACATTCAAGAAACAGCAACCTGCACATTTTAGGCAGATTTACCTAAAAAAAAAGTGTAAAACAATGATTTGAACTATCGATTATTTGTCTGTCGATGAACTAATTGATACATTTTTAATGTGCTTGAGCTGAGAGTAGTGACCAATACAGAGTGAAAGTGATGAGAAGCAGTTTTCAGGTGAGAGGTTTTGATGAATCAGGCGTCATTTACTGGAAGAATTCATAGTGTACAGAATATTCTGCCAACAATCCTTTGATATCATTACAAAAGGAGCTGATAGAGCAACTCAATAATATATTCAGTTGTGTGCAATGCATCAACTAACAAGCTGAATAAAAAAAAGATCTGAGGGCCTGATACACTGAGCTGCTGCAAATAATAGCAATTAAAAACCATTGTAAGACCAACTCAGATAAAAAGAACTCAGCTCAGCTCATTTCTGACAGTAAACATGTTTCCCTGCTTATGTATGCAACTTGAAAATTACATTTAGTTGAACAGAGGAGTGACAAAGTCAAAGTAAACTCACTGCAGAAGGACTTGATCCCTGCTTTCCTGTACTCCTGCAGCCTGCGGATCTCCCTCCGCAGCTCAAACTCCACTGGAAAGAAAAGGAGATGATGTTACTAGATGAGGAAAAGAGAGACCTCAACTCTTTCTGGCTGAAACTCCCCCAGTCTCATATCAACATGTTGTGCAGCACTCAGCAGTTTACAGACATCACCATGTATTCATACATACACTGTGCATATGTTAAACAATTTGGTGAGGTTCAGAGGAACACATAATGCACATTTTGGGGAATAAACATCATCTGATCAACGTCAGATCAGTCAGAAGATCATAATGTAGAATGTAGAGTTTTGAAGCTGTGTGTTGGACAGCGCTCTGAACCACCGTCATCTTAACACAAGATGAAAAAATATATGTTTTGGTAAAAGTGCTTTAAACCTTTCAAAAGAGTCGCAGAAAATTGGTGGAATTATGTCAAGGAGCACTGAAGCTGTTCTGCGGCTCACAGTGGAACATCATGTTTTTTCTTTTAACCCTTTGAACTCAGCAACAGAAATGGTCCACCAGTACCACACAGTATTTTTGCCTACTGCGATGTTGTTTCTTGGAGGATCTTCGAATGCATCATACCACTAAACTCTATACAGCCTCAGCTAAAAGGATTTGTATGCTAATAAACCAAACTTGTGTTACAAATTAAAAAAATACCATTATCGGATTTTGCTAAATAAACACATACAACAAAATAATGACACCATCACGAGGCAGCATGGCAAGAACTGGTAACAATCCCTTTCGTTGTGTATACGTCTGTTGAGCACATTCTTAGAGGCCGTCCATGTAAACTCAACCAAATACTAACATGCATGACTTTCGATGAATTTGTCGTGTTCAGTTGGTCCAACCACTCTGGCAAATCGTCTCATGACGTCGTACAGCTCCTGCACCTCCTTCGGGTAACATCGCTCCAGCACTGAGGAAGAGAGAGGAGGTGAGAAATATGAAAGGAAAATTCACCTACTTTTTTTTTTATTAACACATGAGCATATTTTTACAGGATGCCAGGAGAAGTGCTGTATTTTAATATATTTGTGTTCACCAGTTTACAGCCTTTAACATGCAGCTCTCGTGTCTTCTATCACAGCCGTTCTGTGGCTGCACTAAAGTTATTATGGTTGATCACTGGAGAATTTGTATCTTCTAGTTTCAAAATATATTTTGGAGATCTGAACATTTTATCCAGACCACTGAACTACACTGACATCTCAACACTTAGCATCTTTTCAAACGGTACATTTAACTGTAAACCCACGGGGGGGCGTGGCGGCGTTCTATTTTTTTAGGCGGGCCAATTTAAAATGGATGGCGGGCCGTAGTTTGGACACCCCTGGCTTAAAGGTTCAGTGTGTAAGATTTAGGTGTTTTTTTTACCCTAGAATGGGACCTTTATACGGATAAACTAATCATCTTTTGTGTTTTTTATGACAACGGAAGACCACTACATGTTCGCTTTCGTGTTTGGAAGTGGAGGGTGAGGGGTATTCGGCTGCAACATGCAACTTTACCACTAGATGTCACTAAATTAAGCATACTGAACCTTTAAACTAATAAAACAACTTAAACCTTTACAGGTGGTGAAAAAATGAGAGCACCCTCAGACAAAACAGTAATACAAGCAAAACAAAGATGCAGCGATCTCTCGCAAACAAAAACACGCCACAGTCAAGCTCCACTGGAGAGTATTCTCCAACACTTAACTCGCTCTACAAGCACACACACTCTGAAGAGCTGGTGTTCGCCTCAAAGCGTTGCCCGTGTTGCTGAGGAACGGATAAGTGTTGAAGAGGCAAGCTGTGTTTGTATGTGTGTGTCACAGGCTACTTTAGAAGACAGATTACAGATTTGAGACCAGTTTATCAGGGTTGGATTGTGCTGATGGAGACAAAAGGTGTATCCATCATTTGGAACAAGTTCATTTCTGGGTCTGTGGGTAAGGTTGGGGTAAAGGTTAGAGTTATAGTTAGGCAAGTCTCCAGGAAATTAATGCAAATTTATGTATTTCACCAAATGTGATATGTGTATGAGTGCGTGTGTGTCAGGTTCTCTCTGCATTCAAGTGTTAATAAGCAGCTGCCATTTCAGACTCAACACATGGTGTCATGTCCTAACCAAAGCAGTGAACACACTGTCACAACAGTGTTGTCCACGTCTCTAAGGAAAAATCAACACTGGTGTGTGGCCTCATACCAACACATAAACACTGACAGCAAACAAAGGCGACAAGAAAACTCATACTTGGATCATTTCATTTAGAATGTCCTCACAGGGCTCCAGACCGCTGCCCTGAAACAACAATGCTGGTCAATCTGCCTTCGGCAAGTTTCTGAGACAAAATACTGCGAGTCTCCCAGGCTCAGATACTGCTTCCATTATTGCATGTGACACAGACATGAACGAAAACACACATACACACACTGTAGAGACACAATCTTTGACAGTCTCCATGACAACCAGTCTGCAGCTCTACAGCTACTCTGAGTTCCCCTTTGTCTTGAAAGACCGGAGAGATAAGGGAAAGGAGGGGGGAAAGCGAGCAGGTCTAACTGGAGGATATATAAATAAATCATGAGGGGAGAATTCTTCAACTCTCAGACCACGGACACTTTTGACAGAGCAACACGTGGAGATATAACGATGGGCTGGGTGGTCGAGCAAAGTCTAAATAAAAAAAGGCTTTAAATTGGACAAATTCGTGCGTTGCAACCCATCTGTCTGACCTCCGATGCAAAAACCCCTGAGATGCAAAGAATTATATTACTGGAGCTCGCGGAAATCCAACCTGTGATGGGTGGATCAATAAACAAAGCCTCCCTCAAAATGAAAGCCATTATGGCAGGAACACTCATCACATGGGGGCTCTTTTCACAGTGAAGCAATTATGCTCTGGCACACAGCCCTCATAGACTATTCACAGCCCTGATCGTAAACAAGAGCTCCGTCCGTGGCCACGAGGGGCCACAGAGGTTAACGGTGGTCATTTCACACGAGTTGTTTGCCTGCATCCATAGAAACCCTATGCAGCGATTTGGCTGGAGGATATCAGATGCCTCTCTGAGCTGCGATGAATACTGTCGCAGCCGAGCCTGAGTTACTGTCGGGGGGGAAGACTTACTCTGGAATTTCCGAAGGTTGATCAGCCCGTGGTCTCGGATAATCCTGAAAGAAATGCAGGTTTAGATTTAATTAATTAAATGCAAATTGATATTCTGATTAGTGTGGTGCTTGGAAATTAATCCTGGCCGTTATTAATCTGCAATTATCTTGGCTGTTACAGTCTATAAAGTAATTATGGCATTCTTACTCCCAAAACACCACCTCAGTAGTGTATTAGGTACAACAGACTAAAAGTGATCCAGTCTCATACAACAATCCTGCAGTAAAGGCTCCCTGAAAGGTCAAGATGTTCAGTTTATGTTGAAACGGTTTCAGCAAAGTGTTGAATCAACACATTCATACAGTGCTTCCATACACACTGCCTGCACAGCCATCAGGACCATTTGGGGGTTCAGGTTATTGTCCAAGGACACTTTGGTGGGCAGACTGGAGGGGTGACCTTCTGGTTAGTGGACGACCTGCTCTCGCTCACGAGCCACATTCGCACCACATTATGATCAGGATAGGTACTGCAATTTATGATGCTACTAAATCATATGTTGCTTTACTGACATGTTCTCCTTTTATTTAGCTAAATGACAAGAGCACCTATCTTTAAAACACTTCAAAATAAAAATAAAGTTGTCATGAGGGTAGGGACTTATTGCACGACCGAAAGTGTTATAAAGATACATATCTTGACAGGTCTGTACTTCCTTGTTTCAGGGGTCAAAATTCAGGATCTCCTGGAAGCTTCTCTGACAAGTAGCAAGTTAACAGATTTAGAATAAGGAGCATGGAAAAACTAAAGAGAAACTAAAAACATGAATGCATGTCCAGCCAGACATGCCATTCCACCATCTTCTGAGAGCAAGAACTCGTTACAGATGATTTAGTGATGGATGCATTACAGCGAAGATTGAGTGTGTGTGTGTGTGTGTGTCTCTGACAGTGTACACATGGAAGGAGAAGATCAGTAGAGTGCTGACTGACAAAAACCTTTAAACCTTATCCATTATTTTTGATGATTCTTCATCAATTGCTTAACACTTGTGAAGTAGAACAGGAGAACATTTAGCAAAATGACAACTTTCCAAATTACCATTGTTCCAGCTGTTAATCCAAATGTACATTTGAGGAAAAGGCCTCCTAATAAAGATATACATTTTGAAAATGTGTTTTAAATATGAGGCATTTAAGCCAGTATTTTTGTGGGAACATAATCCACGAAATGTGCAACATACATTTCTCCTGGGGTGTTAATAACTTTATCAAGTCTCCTGCAGTGAGGATATTCTCTTTCCCAGCCTAAAACTGGGCCCAACGTCAAACAGCTTGGCATGTACAGCATTCACAAGGAGACAGACACGTTCCTCCAAAATATTCCTGGTTTGAATAGAGGTTCATGCAGCTGGTTGCATCTGAATGATTCCCTGTGGCTAATGAGAGCTTAAGAAAAAAGGCTTTAATATGCAACTACACACCCAGTCTCAGAGGAAATGTGTCTTTTAATCTCTTTTTAACAAAATAATAATTACAAATTTGAAGTTATACATATATTTGAATTCATTCATATTAAGAAGGTAGAGTCATGGGTGTTAAATATGAAATGTATTTATTCAACCTAAACCCATTTAAAAGTGTCTGTGGGAAACAAAGCTCCAAAAGGTCAATATAAACGCGTATGTGCCATCTACTGACAGACTCAGGTCATTACATGATAATGAATAAATAAATTCTGTATAATATTACAGAAAGCTACATATATCATTTAGTGCATAAAAATAAAGGACCTACTTCTTCCTCCGCTGTCTCTCCTTTAATCTCGAATGATATATGTCAACAACTGCCAGCTTGAGGGCTGAAACACAACAACACAACAATTAAGGAGGGTGAATAAAATGTTGTAGCTCACACCATTATTATCCATTTATCAATGAAAAAGTATTTACAAAACACAAATAACATTCAACCCACCACGAAGTACGTCTGAGTCATCATCCACAAAGTCGATGTCTTTCAAATCCCATTCAGCGTAGTTGTCAAACTCCTGGGGGGAAGTGAAAGAATGATTTTCATAATCTGCGCTTTGATCCGAGTTCGGATCATTGATCATAGATATGGACCCATATTCAAACACTAATTATGAGTAAAAGCAAACAATTGGTTGAATCATTCACTAGAAACAACAATATGGGCATGAATCACCGTCTGTTACATTTCATGTTGATCCACCTAGTGGCCGTTTCATTTATCTATTTATTCATGTTGACAGGCCATGGTAGTACACATGAAAAAGTACAGGATGTATGTATCCCCCTCACCTCCATGAAGTCTGCTCTGGCAGGCATGTATCCAGCCATGTCTCGAGACAGCACAGAGTCAAATGTGGGTCGTGGAGGTTCGTCAGTGGCTGTAATGTCAGAAAAAAGCAAACAAAACAATGAGCTTACAAGAGATATTTTATTGTGTCTGAAAAATAGACGTGTTCCACCAACAAACATCATACAAGATTCTGTTTCATAAAATATACAAGGAATATAACAAGTTTCTGTCCCTGCTTGACACTACCCGACTGTTCTGTGAATATGACGGAGAAATGTTTGTCAAGCACTCGCACACAGTGACAGATGGAGACCTGCAGCTTGATAGGAACTGAGACAAGTTCTTCTCACACCAACTGTTGTCGACCAACTGTCAGGACTTACAGTGATGTTAAACTTTGGATCATTTTATGCAAATCTCTGCAAAATTCTGCTGTGGAGGAGCAGAATTACTGCTATGATTTCAAATCCAATCACAGCACATAACTAAACCAACTTATATTACTGCCATCTATTCCTGAAATTCCATGAAGATATGCGCACAGGATAAGGATTTTTTTGTGCCCTATTTTTCCTGTAAAATGTGCTAAGGGGAAATTAAGGTGGTAGATGATATGGGTACTCACGTTTGAAAGGAATAGCGCCCTCTGCAAAGCGAGAGTCTTTTGTTTTGCGCAGGCTCAGCAAGGTGGAGGAGAACAGGGGGTTGTTGATGAAATTCTTCATGTAGTGGCTCTCACATTCCTCTTTGGTTTTCGTGCGCATCTGATATGCAACATCCTGCCTGAAGAGAGATGTGAGAAATAGATGAGCTAAGAGAGAGGTTTGCCGAGGTTTATGAATACATCCATTATTGTAAAACTGCATACTGTCTCCCCCCTTTTCACTCTGAAACATACAAGGAGAGTATAGCCTCACTGATATGAATAAATATAAACCTGCTTATGATGTACAGTTTTACACATTCATTTCTTATACAATCAATTACATAGATTAAAAAGGAAATAAAGATCTTTAGATTTTAATAATTTAACCAAGAAACATACAAATTTGTTTCCAGGAATAAAATTGAGTCATTTTAATTTTCGTATCACAATCTCAGGGTTTCAACCCCAAGGCCATGCAACTATTGAGTATAGAACTAAAATAACCAGGTCTGTCAGAAACAGACTGAGTAAAAGGGACCTAATTCTTCAGTCCAGACAAACATGAGAACCGTGGAGTCACGGTTGTGTTGTAGGACTAAAACAAACAAACAAACACTTACCAGTTCCCAAATCCACAGTCCATGACTGCCTCCAACAGAGACACCTCTTCCTGTGCGGTCCATCCAGGCTCCAGTACAGGGAAGTCTGACGTCTACACGAGGAAAAGTGAAGATATATATTTTGAAGTGCGTGTGAGAAAGAGTTGAATGACATGCAGATGTTTTTATGTTTATGTTTTACGTACCATGATTTCATATCTGTGATCACTCTCGTGCTTCTTGTATTCAAATCCTTTGGTGAAACACTGAAACAGAAGCCTTAGTGAGGGTCGTGGGAAGAAAACAAGAGATTTGACAGCGTTGCTTCTATTTGTGACCGACTAACCTGGAGGCAGAGGAGAAAAGGCGACGGTCCACATTCTGCACACTTGATGTAGGGCTCGGTGAGATAAGAGGAACAACCTCTGCACGGGGGTTTATCAAAGGGATCATCTGGAAAAGACATGTTGTTAAACTACTGGTCGAAAACACCATGAGTCGCTGTCAAGACGACGACACAGGCTGAAGTAGCACTGAGCTTTAAACCAAACGATGGTGGTAAACAAAAGGAAAAATCTCAGAGCTAGCTCAGCTAACCTTACTCTAACCCTAACCCTAACCCTAGCTATTCAACGTTTAACGGTTGTATCATTTATTTCCTGAACCTGAAACTAATTCAGACGAATAACACAATATATCACAAACATAAATGTTAGTGGTTTTCTTTGAGAGCACACAACTAGCTTTTATTTGTCGCTGCATGCTAATGTTAATGTTAGCAAAACTAGGCTAGCGATGAGTTAGCGAATGCAGCTAGCTACATAAACACAGAGAAAAGACCGGACTGTTTCCTGTAAAGCGGCAGTTTCTGCATTTATCTCCGTGTTCCGGTTACTACTCACTTCCAAAAGAGGCGAGTCGGTCCATGTGGAGACGTTTTGACAAAGATACAACCGGCCAGGAGGGTTCGGTTCAATCTACTTTTCAACGCTCGCCGGCTAACCTGATTAGCCAGACGAAGGTAGTCGAGCTCCAATCGATCGATAGGGACCGCTCCAAATGAAGTGTTATTTTTCATACTGTTTTCAGCACATTGTGTTTTAATGTTTACAAGTCTCATGTTCGTGCAGCACGTGTGTAACAATCAATGAAGAACAAAGACTCACTAAAAGATAAAAAATATCTTTATTGTCATCACAATCAGGGGCAGAGAAACTGTAAGAAGCGTCTGTCTCTGTAGCTGGAGCTCAAGAACTCCCGTGAAGTATAAGCAACTAAAAGTTGTTTCCTTGTCGAAATGTAATTTATCACTCTATAAAGAGTGATGCTTACAGCTGTACATCAAGTCTCTGTGGCGCAATTGGTTAGCGCGTTCGGCTGTTAACCGAAAGGTTGGTGGTTCAAGCCCACCCAGGGACGGTATTTCTATTGAACCTGGAAACACTTTGACTATCATATGAACTTCAACTAAAAAACCGTCTGAATTCAAACTCATAAACCGATCCGGGGCATCGCTGTTCAATGTCAGATTGGATTTGGCCCAATCCTTCCATTCCAGTGTGTTTTTTTGATGACGAAGAGCTACATCAAACACATGCAAATTTAGGAAAAACCCGTACAAATGAATAGGTGAAGTACTGTGATCAATTATCTCACAAAATGGTGGATTTACCCTTTATAACAAGTCTCTGTGTCACAGCACAGGAGCTCAGGTGCATTGAAACAGTAAGAAGCTTCTGTCTCTGTAGCTGAAACTGAAGAACTCAGGTGAAGTAAAGGTAACGCATGTAGAAATGTGATCTATTATTTCAAAATTAATGGTGGATTCGATGGCTTAAGCATGTCTCTGTGGCGCAATTGGTTAGCGCGTTCGGCTGTTAACCGAAAGGTTGGTGGTTCAAGCCCACCCAGGGACGGTATTTCTATTGAAGCTGGAAACATAGAGATTATCATGTGGACTCCAACTACCAAACTGTTTGAATACTAATCTCATAAACCAGTCCCGGGTGTCCCTGTTCAATGTCAGATTAGATTTGGGCCAATCCTCCCAGTGCGTATTTTGATGAAGAAGAGTTTACAAACTTTCACATGCTAAATCAAACACATGCAAATTTAGAATAAACACATATAAATGAATAGGTGAAGTACAAGTAACACAAAATAGTTTTCCAGTAGTAATGTGATCTGTTATTTCTCACATAATGGTGGATTTACCCTTTATAACCAGTCTCTGTGGCCCCACACATGAGCGACGTAATTGACCTTAATCTGTCTTTATTATTAGCATCCACAAATCTACCTTTCAAAACCTTCCTTTTTATTTTTTTTTAAATAAAGTCAAACTATATATTAATTCAATACTAAAATCCTAAACAAGAAAGCTTTTAAAACACTGAATTAAAGTACCCTCTATATTTTTTTACTGAGACATTTCTGCTTGTCATGATCTTCTGGCATTATCTGTTATGTTTCTCTGTTGTTATGTCTGCTTTGTTAATTGTTTATGCACACAGAGAAGTGACTGGACTGTTTACTTTAAAGATTTAAATTGTTCATTTATCTCGATGTTACAGTTAATACTCACTTCCAAAAGACGCCAGTTGGTCCCTGTGAAAACGTTATTTTCATCCTGTTTTCACCACATTTAGTTTCTAACTAAAAGATTCAAATATCTTTACTGTCGTCACACAAAGCTTCTGTCTCTGTAGCTGAAACTGAAGAAATCAGGTGAAGTACAAGTAACACACGTAGAAATGTGATCTATTATTACCAAAATGTTGGACGGTTTTAGCATGTCTCTGTGGCGCAATTGGTTAGCGCGTTCGGCTGTTAACCGAAAGGTTGGTGCTTCAAGCCCACGGACGGTATTTCTATTGAAACTGGAATCACCGAGATTATCAGTGTTATCAAATACCAAACTGTATAAACTCTAATGTCATAAAACAATCCCGGGCTTCGCTGTCCAATGCCAGATTGGATTTGGGCCAATCCTCCCAGTGCGTATTTTGATGATGAAGAGTTTACAAACTTTCACATGCTAAATCAAACACATACACATTTAGAATAAACACATATAAATGAATAGGTGAAGTACAAGTAACACAAAGTAGTTTTCCAGTAGTAATGTGATCTATCATTTCTCACAACTTGGTAGATTTACCCTTCATAACAAGTCTCTGTGGCCCCACACAGGAGCGACGTGATTGGCTTAAATCTATCTTTATTATTATCATCCACAAATCTCCATTTCAAAACCTTCCTTTTTATTTTTTGTAAATGAAGTCAAACCACTAATTAATTCAATAATACAATTTCCTAAACAATAAAGCTCTAAACAGACTGAATTAAAGTACCAGCTCTATACTTTTTTACTGAGACATTTCTGCTTGTCATGATCTTCTGGCATTATCTGCTATGTTTTCTTTGTTGATATGTCTGCTTTGTTAATTGTTTATACACACAGAGAAGTGACGGGACTGATTACTTTATAAATAAAAAAATGTCATTTATCTCGATCCCACTTCCAAAAGACGCCAGTTGGTCCCTGTGAAAACGTTATTTTCATCCTGTTTTCACCACATTTTGTTTCTTACTAAAAGATTAAAATATCTTTATTGTCATCACATGACACCGCTGTCTCTGTAGCTGAAACTGAAGAACTCAGGTGAAGAACAAGTAACAGACGTAGAAATGTGATCTATTATTTAAATAATAATGGTGGAATAGAAGAGAGAAACAAGTCTCTGTGGCGCAATTGGTTAGCGCGTTCGGCTGTTAACCGAAAGGATGGTGGTTCAAGCCCACCCAGGGAAGGTAATGTTATTGTAGCTGGACACACTGATAACAACATGTGGACTCCAACTACCAACCAGGATGAACTCTAATCTCATCCGCAGATCGTGGGCTGTCCGGTGTCAGATTGGATTTAGGCCCATCATGTCACTTCCTGTGTGTGATTGGATGACGCACAGCTACTGTAGAAGAGTGCAGAAAATATGAAAATGCTGCAAATAGCTAAAACAAAACTGCAATTGAGTATACACGTGCAAATTGAGTGAAAGGTTTTGAAACCAGAAAGGATATACATGATTGGCCTTAATCCAATCTGACACTGGACAGCGAAGCCCATGATAAATGTGGAAATAAATAAATGAATGTGGAAATAAATGCAGAATTAAATGAATCAATGTCTTAAATTTATTTCCACATTTATTTATTTCATAATTTATTCCAACTTTTATTTATTCCCTGATCTATTTATTTTTCGATTTCAGTGTCCTTATGCTAATGAGAAAGGCGGGCCTAACCGCAGTCTCGAGCAGGATTGGTCAACTGAGCTACCCACACACACACACAGGCCCCGGGGCTCCGTCCCCCACACCGCCACACACTCGCTCAGAGACACAAGCAGTGAGATCTGAGCTCGTCAACGTGAACAAGCCGCTCAGTGACTTTGTAGAACAGGTGAAACAGTGAAAACACAGAGTTTCTCTGGTCACATCTGCTCAGAGATCAGCGGCTTCATGATCAGAGCAGAAGCTGCAGGTGGTTTATACCGAGCTGGAGTTTCTGTTTCCTCCTTCTCCTCTCGGCTCGCTCCTTGTGCTCAGTACAACACCAGACGTGACGCTCAAAGTCAGGATTACTGACACCTAAATCATCCCAATAAAAAATAACCTGAACTAACCCTCTGAACTTGAACTAGTTCATTTTAAGTGTGAACTGGCTCAACGCTGCAAACAGCTACTGGACACCAGTCATCATTGAGAGGCAGAAGTAGTAGGGATGGATAATTACAGCTCCTGTGACCAATCCTGCATGAGACTGCGGTTAGGCCCGCCTTTCTCATTCTGTGGTTATTAGCGTATTTATTTCTGTATCAATTGATTGATTTCCTTTTTTATCTATTTATTAATTAATTAATTTCTGTATTTATTTATACATTTATTTCTGTATTTATTTATACTTACATCATGTAATGGCTGCCCCCTGCTGGCTGCTGGGTTCCTCTGCACTCCAGCTGTTGTCCTGAATGAGCTTTGCTAATGAAAGAATACTGCATAGTCACATGCAGTATGCGTTGAGAGCACAGCATCCTGGTTTAAATGTTACCACCAACACATCTCCTTTGGTACTCTGTGTGCAACAAGCATACTGTGTCAGGGTGAAAATTGAAATTAATTCCACTGCATACAGTACAAGTGACACAAACGTGTTGTACTAACAGGAGAAAACTTCCACCAAAGTCGTACACAACACAATATGGATGATGGGTACACAGTTTTAGTGTTGGAAGATACTTGTGTATTCAAAACAAATGAGCTGTTAAAAGACCTACCTCTCAGTAACCATCAATAAACTACAGGTCTATTAGAAGAATGTAGATAAACCATTAATATTAGAAGAAGAGAATTTCCTTCTCTAACAGAGAAACTGTCTCTGTTTACACCTTAATCCTAATAAAGCTTAAAAACTCAAAGCATAGAATTAAATCATTTCAACATGCATCAGTAGAAATTCAATTATCTGAAATAGTTTTTATAAAACTTGCACTTGTCAAAATGTAGGTGTGCTATGTCTTGAAAAACAGCTTCGGATTCCTATCACTTGTTTGTACACATTAACTAACTTTCTAGAAGCCAAGTATGAATTATGAAATGTGAGAATGGATTTAAAAAAAAGAACTGTACTTGTGTAACAGTGCATTGTATATAGGTGCATCGTTGTCAGCTGTACAGCCAGTTACAGTTTTTTAGTTGGTCGCATCAAAAGTCATTTCCAGTAAAGTTGAAAAAAATAATGTGCTTCTGTGCCAATATCATCAAAGAGCTCCAGAAGGTTTTGAGGTACGACCAGTCACTCTGAAGGGACATAGAATGGAGGGATAGTCCAAAGAAAGCAGAGAAACAACACATCAAGGCATAGCATGAGAGATGGATGGAGTTGATGTGCTAATAGTCCAATAAAACCAAGTATATTTCCTGTCGGCTTCCCTCTTTAGCAATGTGCAATATTGAATTAGCTTGGACCCCTAAAGAATGTTTGTATTAAACTATGAAATGTTCTCAATCTCCTTATTCGCCTTCCCTCAATGTTTCTCCTCCCTCTCCCTCTCTCCCTCTCTCCCTCTCCCTCTCTCAGCAGCAAAATGACAGGCTGGAGGTGGGATCACTTCAGATACCATGCAGCGACTCCAGCCAGAGCAGCAATCCAAGTCACAACCAGAGCCTGTCCCATTGGGTGTCGGGGTATGGCCATGGCCAGTTGACTAGCATATACTCGACGCTGCTGGATGCACAAAAAGAGAAAAACAAACCTTGACAACAACAACCTCACAACAGTTCCTTGGACAAACTGGTCACACACTGGTCACACACGAGACACCCGCAACATCCGGCCATGGAGTTTCATAATAATACCATAGACATACTGGTTTCTTCATGGGCATCTTTATTCCTCAGGGGGGAGTGTTTATGACTGGGCACACCTGGTGTCAAAAGATCTGAAATGATTCTACTCTGATCGCTTCATCGTTTCACATCATTGATTTATTTTCCCTCCACTGCCAGAGACTGACGTTTTTTGAGTGTTTGTTTGATTACTGTTGTAGCTGAGGTCGAGGTAGAAGCCTATCTGCCTGAAGCTGGTAACATGTGCTTGAGAGACAAAAAATAGAACACTATCAAAGTTTAAGTTAATATTTTTTTATTAAAACTTTGCTGAGCAAATTTGTTTTGAATTGACATTGTTTTTATCTGTTAATAAATTAAAGGATATATGATTTAAATACTACGTCAAACTTCGGTGCTTGTATATTGTTATGACCATGGTGGTGCAGGAGAGGAAAATTAAATAAAATAAAATAAAATAAAATAAAATGCAGAATTGATCAATGTCTTAAATTTATTTCCACATTTATTTATCTATTTCCACATTCATTCCAACTTTTATTTATTCCCTGATTTATTTATTTTTCAATTTCAGTGTCATAATGCGAATGAGAAAGGCGGGCCTGGTTTATAACACTCCCTGTTTTCACCACATTTAGTTTCTAACTAAAAGATTCAAAGATCTTTATTGTCATTGAAACTGAAGAACTCAGGTGAAGAACAAGTTACACACGTAGAAATGTTTTATTTTATTTTTAAAAATAGTGGTGGATTCATTTCAACAAATGTCTCTGTGGCGCAATTGGTTAGCGCGTTCGGCTGTTAACCGAAAGGTTGGTGGTTCAAGCCCACCCAGGGACGGTATAATTATTGCAGTTGGAAACACTGATATAGGCTCGTGGTTTGCTGTCTGTTGTGAGATTGGATCTCGGCCATTCCCATCAGTCCTCTCCATCGTCTGTTTATATGACGTACACCTACTGGAAAAGTACTTTCAACCTGTTACATCTTCCCCCTGCAAAACAAATCATGAATCACTTTGATACGGTGGCTGGGAGAGTTCAACACACTGCAACTTAAGAACACATGCAAATAGAATATACTCTCATTTAAAATAAAAATAAACTATATTTACATTACATTTATGTCAACATTTATTATTTCCATTATTTATCATTTTATTACTGTAAGCGGCCATCGTAATTTCCCATCCTACCACAAGGGGTCGATCTTGCATCATTTTTTTTTAAGGAAAAAAAAGGAACACCCTTGAAGTCTGTCTCTTTGTCTCTTTCACACACACCACCTGAGCCTTGTGTATATATTAGGATGTATAATGGAAAGATATGGGACTGCACTGCTGTACAACCCTGTAGCTGCTTTTTCCTCCACAATATCCTTAAGTCACTGAAGGACGTCCAAAAAAAAACAGCTCAATCCGATGCAGATCAGTATATTTGATTCCTGGTATTTTTCAGAGACAAGCTTCGGCCACTGATTACAATGCAATTCCTGCTACTCCTGCAATTTCTGAAAACTTAATACCTAAATACATGTCTGTATGTAATCCCTGCATAACTTAATAAAGTAAAATATAGTTTTTGTCATGATTTGACTGAAATTACGCTTTGAGTTTGTACAGATGGGATATTAGCAACTACCGGCACCAGGGTTATAGTAAATAAGGCCTTTCACGTTACCTGAAGTGTCACTCAAGACATTGAGGCAAATCTTCCCAGAAAACACTGCTGTAGATATATACAAATATAAAGGGGGCTGTAGTGCAGCTACCAAACTGCACATGGGATAAATAGTGGATGTTCTCCTTTGCTCTCATTACCCTGGGCCTTCTCTGTGAGGACAATCCACAGTGACAAGTGCTTTCGGTTGCGGCGTACAGGACCCAGGGTGCGCCTCAGACCTCCAGGGAGAATCAGTCAGCATGAGCCCTGAGCAACTCAGATCCATGAGTAACGACAAAGAGGCCTCCCGACAGACTGTACACAATAAAGGGACAGTTGTACTGTTCCCTCTCTGTGGTATTTCCAGCTCACTGCCAGAGCACAGTTTGTTTTACAGTCCTGTGAGAGCATTATGATTTATTTATCTTTGGAAAGAGGAACTTCTGTGTGTATGACAGTTTGCAGTAAAACTGGTGTCTGGGTGAACGTGGCTTCCTCAGGTCAACTTTTACCCTGATACTGAGATCAGCTGCATTATGACTTGGAACTTTCCCGGTGTAGTAAAGTATATGGACGCTCAAACATTACATCCATATGTGACGGTTGAGCATTTGCGAAACATGGATTTCAATGATTTTCCATAACAGCCTCCAGACTTCTGCAAATCTTTTCACAGGATTTTGGAACCTGGCTGCAAAGATTTGCTTGAACATTAGAAAGGAGTAGCAACAAAACAACACATTTTGTTATCTTGTGATTAATGGAAAATTTTAAGAAATGTTACAATGGTTACATCATTATTTCAATTATATAAAACACAGAGACGGCAAATATTACTCAGTGAAAGATTTAAACCCAAATAGCCGAAGGTTACATTTCCTGTCATTTGACTAATTGATTATTTGACTGATGCTTTTAAAAACATGAACTTATTGACCCTGCTTTGTTCACAGGTGCGTTGTCATGTTGAAACAAGACCAACCTGTCATACAGGTAGAAGTGCTCCTTAAAAGTTACCACAAAGGTATTTGGGGAGTTTTTATTGATATTTCCACTGATGATAACAAATAGATTCGGAAGATGATGCCAGATAGTGTTCACAGTCCAGAATGTATACTATAGAACTTATAAATCCCTGGTGTATTTCCATAAGTCCTTTGTCACAACTCCTCTGTCAAAGGTAAACATATCCGAAAATAATTTGAAAAACAATCACCAGGAAGCTGACGTTCGCTGCAGCCCAATTTGTATGAGGACAACACCGGAGCCTCTATATGACTTTAATAAAAACCCATTCTCACCGGAAGCCAATTATATATGCCAGGGTCAGAATATGCAGCTGTAGCAAAATCACATCTTGGATCCAATATTCAGACGGAGGCCAACAAAGAAAGTAACGTCGACCTCGCAGAGTGACATATGTTCTCACCCGGCCCCTGCTGCAGCATCAGTGACTGTGGGCAGACAACCTGCTGTCTCTCCAGCCACATGCCAGCCCCCCCCCCCCACGACCCACAATGCTTCTCTCTCCACTGGCGGTGTCTTCTCACCCAGAGTAAAAGCCGTGGACCCCCAGCCTGCAGGCCCCACGCTGTGCAAAGACAGAGAGCCTTTGGGGTTCCTCTGCTCCAGACGTGTGCCGGATTATGCGCAGGCCAAACTAATGCACACACCCCTTACCCCCATTACATCTTTAACAGCTCCCCCACTCCTTCTCCTCTTCAGCAAAGCACTTCCCAGCTGCTGTCATTTGAATATGAGGGCCCGGCAGAAGAAAAGAGGGCATCTGGCACACGCCTTGGAGGCTAAGAAAAAAGAAAGAGTTAAACTGCTCCTGTCACGGAGATGTTCTGAAACAAGATTAAAGCTCTTTAGAGGTAAAATGGAGCCTTAAATACGCCGGGACAAAAGACAGCACAAGGAGACACCTGGGAAACAATCAATATCTGAGTACAATCAGAGGACGGGTGCTTGGAGTGGACACACACACACTTTGCCCCACAATTGGAATCATGAGTAAAGGACGACACAGATAATTACTGCATTTAGTTATAAACGGAGGACACGTTAGTATTATGCATTGTGTCATTACTTTTTAAAGGATGATTTCAGCTCAGATTTATTGAGCTACCTGCCCCCATCTGGCCACTAGGGTGAATTAACATACAGATGCTCACAGGGTTCAGAAAGATCCAGATTTTCCTTTCATGCCACTGGATTTATTACAGTCGGGTTTATTTTTACAGTGTCTATTTCCGGATGTAATTTCCCTGTGTCTATTGACGTTTTGTAGAATTGTAAACCCACGTTTGTGCGATGAGATAAGCAGACGGCTTCAGGCTGAAACCAAAAGTTAATGAAAATGCAATGTCTGCGACACAAGTAGCAAATGAAGCCGCACAGAAGTTTACAGACAATCATTAATCTCAGTCTTGATAGTTTCATCGTGACCCAGGGCAGAAGTATGTGTTATTCAACAGAGAGCTCCAGAGTTTTGATGAAACTCCAGATAAGAATCACGTTTTCTGCGTTGTGTGCGAGCAGCTGATAAACTTGACTTGACTCCGGCAATTTATGTGCTTCTACGAGTCTGACTTCACTCCAAAGCTCTCAAGAGGAGTTTATACATTAATAGAAACAAGATGACTCCCACCCAAACGTGTCATGAGTTTACTTTCGCTGAGTGAGAGATTACCCCCCCCCCCCCCCCCCCCCTCTCTCCTCCACTCTCTCGCTCTGTGGTCATCGTCTCCCCACGGCCAAGGTAACACCGAAGGAATCCGCACCGGGAGAGTTCACAGAGGTCAACAAGTGGGTGTGGAATGCAAGTGTTTCCCACACGGAGTACCTCGACACACAGGCCCTGAGAAAACATGTGTCAGGCCTCAGCCCGGCAAACAGGAATCCACCGAGGTCTGCTGAGTTTGAACCAATAAGGCCGCAGCGTCCGAGGAGACTCCATTCGAATACTGAGCAGGACAACAGCGCTGGAGGACGTATAAAGATCCTTAAAAGCATGAAACCAACACAACGTGACTCGTGTTACATTCTGTTTGGTTTTAATCAAGACTGAAGCACCAACCTGAACGGCTATTTAGACCACTTGGGTGGGGGTTGGGAAGAGATCACGGTTTGGGTTTAAGACAAGTACTTCATTTAGGTTAGTGGCCCTTTATTGTCAGGGTTACAAAACACATGATTAAGGTTTCAGGAGGATTGTGGTCATGGTTAAAAGAAACTTCAATCAGCTTCACACGGGAAACATACAAAGGTCTTGTGTCTTCTCGACCGTTGCATCCAACATTGTCCTTATATGCACACTGCTCTTGAGAAGGCAAAGTCTGTTCTTCAGGCGTGAGGTTTGTTATCATCAGGGTTTAAGTGTCTAGATAAGCTCAGGTGGCAGCGTTATAATGTTGAAAGGCTGTTTATTGTGTATGTGTCACTCAACCGCCATCTTTGGAATCCTAGACTTTTCTGTTTATCTTTTGTCTTTGTTTTGTAACGTCTCTGGCTGACTGACATGCTCTGGCGCTCTCTACAGTAGAAGTGATATTGCCATTGTTCAACTGTCAAAGTGAAGCTGATGCATATGGATGAGTCCGTCGACGCTGACTGTCTGAAACTGCATTTTCTTTCATTTTTATCAGAGGCGAACCACAAAGTGACGCCTCTGATGAAACTCACCCTAACTCACTGACTCCTGACACGAACGCTGCTTTTTGTAGTAATTTAAAACCTGTCACGCTTTATCATGTAAATTCTCAGTTACACGTAGCGTAGAGCTGCAATACTTAAGTATCGCAAACTCTACCCAAGTACTTATTTATGTAATATACTGTTTTACTTCCCACCGCTGCAGGGGAAAGTACGATGAGGGCTGAGTGGGATGGGAAAATGTTGTGAGAGCTGTGAGAGGGGGAATTCTGTGGCTCTAATGCGGAAACATGGCCACACACACACACACACACACACACACACACACACATACACACACGCACACACACACACACACACGCACACAAATGTACCCCACTGCGTCCTAGGAAAAGAAAGATCCCCCTGTGAACCACCGTGTTTCCTATGTACCTCTTATGGCAGAGCGGATTTACCACAACACTGTCAGAATGCATCAGCTGCAGGAGCCTTGATGGCTTCCACACTCAGGCTCTGGAGAGACACCACGGCCCTGTTGCTTTAGTCCCGCGCCCAGCGACCCATTCAGCCTGCCTGGGGTCTCTGCGCATCGGAGAGGGCTCCCTAACACAATACCCCCCCCCCCCCCCAGCTTAATGTGGGGGAAGAATGATGACGTGCACTATGCATTATCTGAGGCTGCGTTTGGGAGAATGGACCAAAATAACAGCGAGGACAATGAAGAAAAAGGTTTTTTTTAAAAGACTTGACTGATGTAGCTGGAGCATGAACGGTCTTGAGCCCTCAAGCTACAGCCTCTGCTTTCCAATGAGAAGATTAATATCCTGGGAGTGTGACTGGATGACCTCATTGTGCTATAGAGAGCCTCACCATAAGATATAATGTCTTCTTTCTTCTAAGTGCAGTGTACACAAAGTGGCCCACTCATGGTCCAGTCAGAAGACCATCATCTTTAATTTCTAGTTAGCAAATGGGTTAATACATTACAGATCTTCACTTATAGAAACCGTAATAGTTAAATGGAGCCATGGTTTCATTAAGTTACGCTGCAGCCTATAACTTAAGGGCGATCTTTATTCAAAGTTTTTTAATATTAAACATGTGAGTCAAAATTACACCAAATTATCACACTGCACATCCTTGGCATGTGTGTTCTTTAACAATATACAAGCGTGAAGCCGATAAGATGAACGCTTCAAAAGATATGCATGCAACAAACAGATAGACAGAGATTCTTAGAATTATTAGATAGATTAGCATGTGGCAGTTTTTTTTAAACAGTCATGCACTATTGTTATTTCCACCCAAGTGTTGTATGTGCATCGAAAATGCATTTTCATTTGCACTTGCGTTCAATGTGGTTATCCCGTGTCCCTCACACCTCGGATCAGGTCACAGTTCATCCTCAGTGGGCGTTTGCACCTGTACTTTTGTCTGGTCAAGCAGAATCAGATTTTCAAGCTGATCACCCAAATGCAGTATCGCCAGGTGCAAACGAAATATGAGAAACACGACTGTTTAAGGACCTATATCTAAAAATGGAAAATGTCTGAAGTGACACATGTCAGAGACCCCTCTCTCCACAGAACAAAAAAAGTTGTCCGGCAACACTGGCTAGGTGGCTCAAATGTGCCGTGTTGTCTCCTCTCGCAGAGCCCCCCCGCCTGTCAACAGCGTGAGAGTATTCTCAGTCGTCACCTGCTCTTCAGGAGTGAATGTGCGTTGAGGAGCACATGCGAGCTGTGAATCGGCTGCCAGGGTCAGAGCTGGAATGCAATGACAACAGCATGAGAGAGAGTGAGAGACACACATAGATAAAGACACAAGCACGTCGCTCGGCCATCAGCGGCCTTCCCACACAGCCACCGGTTCAGGGTTACGACCCGTCTACTTTGCCACTTTCGACTGCACACAGCAGAACTGTAGATCACTCAGCTCAGCCTGGGTGTCCACTGAGGGGGTTTTCTGTGGGAGCAGATCATTGGAGGGGATTAGCCAGCTGTTGGTTGAGGGAATTTGAAGCGTTTTTGTATGCAGGTGACAGCTCACGAGAGGGGAAAGTGAGCCATTAAGAGTCTGCTCATGGTTACTGGATGCCGTGTAATGACACCAAACAGCAGAGGGACACAAATGATTTTATGTTGTTCAGCTGCAGACATCACAGGCCAGACTGAGGGTAAAACAGGGTCGATTTACACGTGCATCCCAAAGGACCAACCTATGAATGAGAGGGTGCGATCAGTCAGGCTCAACAAGTGAGTTGGCTGGAAACAAATGCTAAATCATCATTTTAAAACACACTGTTTCAGTTTGATACACATGATTAGGATTAAGTCGAGTTAGGATTAGAGCTCCAAACAATTATTTTACCGTGGTATTGAAACAAAACCACAAAGATCGTCTGAACTGTTTAAGGGTATGAAAGGAAAAAATGCGTATCTAAAACAAAAAAGCAGAAAATCCTTCAATTTGAGAAGCTGGAAACAGAGAAAGCTTGGCATCAGGCCGGACTTAAAATCCAGTTTTCCACTTTTATTTCTCCCTGAAGCGCTTCCAAGTTTGGAAAAGGAATCTCATTTCCGACGGTCTGCCAGAGTCATACGTGTATTCTGTGTTGGCTTGTTACAGCTCTTCATTGAAGCTAGATGATGTTTCACAGAATAAATATTGAAAGCCAAGATTCCATGTTTACATCCTGTTCATCAACGGGAAATATCGCAGATGATTTATGCATCATATTTTACTCACAGTTTCCAAAACTTCTGTTTCTGGTGTCTTTGGAAACTTTATGAATAAATATATTTGTGTTTTAAAGTAGCTTTAATCAATATATGTTTATGGTAATGATGTGAATGACAATGTGAAGGACCTAAATATGGTTAAAGTAGAGAATTTTTACCTCAATCTGCATTTTTCATCAAGTTCACTTCATTGTTTATCACTCTGAAGCGAACCTTACTGTTTTGTTTCACAGTCATCAGCCCATAGAGTTCATTTTGACAACAGTACACAATAGAAAAATAAAAACAACAACAGACAGACACAGTTAGTGACAAGCTCGTGAATAAAGTTGAGAATTTAACATCTTAAGAGCTGGATCTTTCCCTCAGGAGGTGGTACAGACCAAAAAGAGCTTAAAAAGTTTGTGAGAAGTTTGACATGTCCACTTAAAAGGTGACAACTGTTTGTTTACAACCTGTTTCCGGTCAATGTTTGGCTTCACAGCATTAATTTGTAATCACAGGGCCTAGTGTGGTTTAACAATTGCTACATTTTCAAAGTTGTTGCTGATTGATTTGGGCTTTTCCTCTGTGTTCAGGGTAAAAAAATCTGATGTATAATAGACTGTCAGATTTGGATAAATGCCTGATATAATATTGCCAGCAGGAAAATACTGACACGAGCAGGGAAACACAGTGAAGTTGTTTTTCTCCACTGGTGAAAAGTTTGCGCCAGAGGGTTTAGAAGGATTTGCGCACAGACAAACTGATGCAACTTCTAAGCATCATCTTCAAATCACACATCATTTATCTGAGGTGTGGCGATGTTGAGAATGACCGAGAAAGTAGAAAAAGAAAATCACAATGAAAGATGTTCGGGAGTGGCTGCCTCACAACAGCTTGACAGAGTTGGATGAATACAGAGCCATTGTTTGCAGGCTTGGGAACAGGACTCCTGTGGGACAGCACATGAAAACAGGGACTGGGATCAGGGCGTTTGGGTTTAAGCTGGCATGTGGTTCTCATTGCAGCAGCGGAGTGAGTGATCATTGTGTACTGGTGCTTTAACTGGCCTCGGCCTCGCACGTGAGCCGATGAAAACCACATGCTCCAGTGTGATTGTGTCCACGGGCTCGTAAAAGACGGCGCTCCGGCTGAAGAGCGGCCCCCGGATCACACAGCCACACAGAGAACCTCTTTGCATGTTAAAAACCTCTCTTTTTTTTTCTATCCACTCACTTGGCTGATGCAACGTAGTAAAACTCCCACATGGAGAGCATTTCCCCTGACTCAGGGCTTTGGGAGCTGATTTATGGTACAGTGCTGTTGTTGAAACGAAACTAGAGGAGTGGGACTTTGTTATTTTAAAAGTCCTCCATGACTTGATGTTCCAGCAGAAATCAGAGAAGAGTGGGAGTTATTAAATGTAAATTATGGTACAGGATACACACACGGAAGAGTGACTGTCGTGAGGTGCTAAAAGATGCTTCACAGAGCCACCATCAGTTTAAATAAACTGACCTTTACTCCCTGCTCACCACTATTCATGCTGCTTCTTTCCACCTCACTGTCTGCATCTGGTTTACATTTCCACAAGTATTTTTCACTGTCTTGTGAATACAGATTTGTCTGTAAACAGTGAAACATCAGAGCTGAAGAAGATCTGCTCTCCGGTGACCAAATGCTCTAAGTTATAAGACAAAGGTTTATAAAAATGATATGTTTATGACGGATTAGACTTGGAGACTTCCTTTTCTTCCTGAGGCTGTCAGGTGATTGACAGAAAACTCATTGTAACATAGTGTGTGCGAGCACCAACACGAAAACACACAACACAGGAGGAACAAACCGCTGCTATAACACTGAAATGGACAAAAGTCACATTAAACCTTCATGTCGACTGTGATGGATTGTCTACTGTGGGGAAATCTGAGAAAATCCTAATTTAAAAAGAAATGATTGAAAGTGACTGTGCTGAGAGAAAACAGGGTAAACAAAACCTGATGTCTGGAGCTTTTCTGAATCTGTGCAGACACATATGGAGAAAACTGGAAGGAGAGGAGCGAACTTTATCCGAGGTTAATAAAATTTGTATTTTTTGCCCTTTCTCTCCCTCACAGTTGCTTCCGATGAATTCAACTAAACCAAGTAAAACTCAAAGTACTCAAACTGTTTATTCATGAGTTTTTGCTGTCTGTTTAGATTTGAAGATGGCAACTACAAAAAGGAAAGCTACAACATTTTGATTTCCCCCTGGTGGCAGAATACTTCTTAAACCCTGTCTCCTCCATGTTAGCATATGGGACATGTAAAAAGTATGCCCAAATGTATTCCTCTCAAGATTATGAGTCTTATTATTATTTGATGATAAAACGTGGTGTGACGTCATTCTACCGGTCGAGCAGGTATATCGGATTCCTTTGCAGACTCTGGCACCAAGTGATGGCACCAGCACAAAATGGCTGCTCCTGTATCCTGTGTATTTTGCCCTCATTTTGTATAGTGATAGAAAGAGGTTGCTTTCTTGTTTTAATACACACATTCCGTTAAAAGTTGTGCTCCGCCACTAAAGCTGACATCATAGGTGGATGTATCGTTTTCTGTAATCAAATTGAAATAGCTGCGAATCTTCCCAAGGAGCGTACCTGTATCCCTGGTTGGGAATCACTGACCCAGATGACTGATAATTAAAAAGCAATTTTATTTTCTCACAGGTTCTTCCGTGCTTACAGATAAGCTGCACTGTTTGTGTATTGTGTCGTATAGCGCTGGTGGAGTAGATCCACCACAGTGGTGTCTGCTGGTGTGGATGCTTCACCCTGGAATCTCTGCATCCTCACACTGAGCCACTGTGTCTTATCTCCAGCAGCCAGGACGCTGATTACAGAGAGACTGTACAGGCATGCACGTGCATCCTGCTCTGTGTCAGGCAGCCGTGCATCTGCCTCCACAGCACCACAGATATACTCTGAGTCGTTATTATGCCATTCACTAGTAGGTTAGTGAGTAAGGCCTTGCTGCAGTGTGGATTAGTGCATTCTGCTTTCTTGGACACTAAAGGCAACAGCTCGTAAGAAAAGAAAAAGCTGCCATAGCTCCCATATACCTTTACCTTTACTCCTTATGTAACGGGAAAAATTTGAAATTAGAACATATTTATTATCTTTCAATTCATATTCAAGCTTATTTTCTAACCTCAGAAAACTTAAAATTACTCCCCCAACTTTTGTGTAATCATGACTCCTAGATTTACTTGGTTCATTTTCATTGAAACATTTATCTTGAGCTCTCGAGGAACGAGTACCATAGAGGCAGATTTACGTCACGCTAATGGGATATGAAATCCTTTGGAGTCAGTGAGTCAGGGGTTTTCACTTTGGCGTCAATGTGTCCCTCGAGAATTTAGGACTGCTATTTCTGAACCTCTGCAGCTGTGGCATGAAATGGCAGGAAAAGTAAGTCTGCCTTTTGTGACGGCCATATCTGTTTCAGGGGAATGTGACATCAGAGGCAGACAAGTAAGAGAGAGCCATGAATCTGACCTGTGAACTCACTGTGCGGCTGCGGGTTAAAGAAAGATCACCGCTCAAGGAGTTCATGGACTGCATGAAGAGAAAGCTCACACACAGGTGTCTGCCTGCAGGCTCCACTGACAGACCGGCATGTGTCTTTTACATGAAGAAAGATTACCAGTGCAAAAGGGTAAATGCATAAATACAATAAATGTCAGGGGATAAAGAGATGTATACAAATACAATGCCTGTGTTTACCAGTGAGGAGAATGGAAGCTCCACTGTTATCAAGAGCTTCCAGCCACCTCCAGGCTTAATGTTTGTCTCATCAGCCGATTTGGCTCGGTGGTTGATCCACAGAAACAGAGCTATTTCCAGAACCCAGCATCAGCCTTCCATTAGGACTCCTGCTCTCGTTTTTTTTATTAAACCGAATCTATATTGTGCTCAGAAATAATTACAATCAACTGCTCAAAACTGAAAGGAAACAAATTAAATCATTTGTTGTTCAGACTAATGGTGATGGTGCTGGTTTAAACAAAGAGGAGGTGGGAAGTGGACGAGATGAATTAGTTCGATTGTGAAAACTGAGAGTGGTTAGATCCCAGATGAGTACAGAATGTACTGGAAGTTCACTACTCTAAATTTTCAGTGAAAATCAGTTTATTCCAACAGATATTACTACATACAACAAATATAATAACAAAGTTGCTCCCAGGGGGTGAATATGTGTGAATACTTTTGCATTTAATAACACACCCTGAATAACAGGCACACAGAGAATAATTATAATATCTGAGGATTTTTCGTTTAATAAGTCTTCCTTTTAATGGGATCATGATTATAATAAATGGTTTAATTACCTGACCCGGAACTTTAGTTAAATTCCCTTTACCTCTTTGTTGAATTGCTAATAAACTCAAATATTTGTAAAAAAATTGATTTAATTGTTATTCCCCCCACCCAACATTGTGACATAGATATCTGTCTCTACACTGACAACCATTGGGACAGTTGTGACTTTGGTATTAGGATATGTGGACACCTTCAGTCAAACACATTGGGTGAACGTGAGGACGACTGTTTGCAGCAGATGCAGCAGGTTGAGAAAAATGTAACAGCACCTGTCTCTGCTGCTGCTGCTGCACAGAGGGTCGTGACCCGGAGACCACCAAGAACTGCAAACACTACAAGTACAGGAATGAAGTGCATTCTTCTTTAATTCCTAATACAGTTAAAGCTGCAACATCATAACAGTTTTGAGCAATTTTTAAGAAAAAAACGATTATGTTATTATTGCATTTATCAATTAATAAAGAAAAATTTGATTTACCTATGCAGAAACTAATTGTTAATTGCCGTGTGAAATGTGTTTTGAGAGTGTTTTAAAACTTCATTTAGAAATGGCTTTAAAACCCACTCCTAGAAGTCTTATCAGTTAAACAAATGTTGTGACCTGTAACGAGTCAACCACAGAAACCTCCTGCATCGCACCAGCTCGACAGCTTTCTAACAACGTGATGAAAAGCTGAAGCGTTGGAGGAACCCTCGAGTTTTTCCTCTCAGCTCTGAAACAAAAGCCGCGATCCATCACACACTTCCTGTTTGCACTGCAGCTCAGTTTACGTGCTTCCTGAATGGGCCAAAGGACTTCCCTCACATCCTCCTGGAAACGCTGAATCTTTCAACAGCCCTCTTATCTGCGCAGCACACCGGGACACTAATGCGGTCTCAAGATTCAACGGTGCGCGACTACGTACACACAGACACACACAAATAAATAAACACACTCATCACATTTTTTGAAAAAGTTAAATTTGTTATGTGTGCACTGTGGTGATGGGTCACTGAACAGACCAAAGCCTAAATTGGCTTTTATTCTTCAGGCAAAAGAAGCAAAATGACCTTAAACACGTGCAAAATTATCCCAAGTTGCCACAAAACAACCACAGGGATCCAAAATAATCTTTATAAAACAATAGATTACCGAAAAGAGTCCACAAAACAAACCCAGAGAGATGCAAAATGACCAGAAATTGACACAAGGCAAACGGCAAAAAGGCAAAACAACCATTATTTTACCCAAAATACCCCACCAACAAAACCAAATGACCAGCAAGAGGCAGAATACAACCAACAAGAAACACAGAGATGCAAAACATAAAAAGAGACGTAGAATGGGAGAAAAGAAGAGACACAGGCAAGTCAATGGAAACTGTATTGAAAGGGTGAGGGGCCTTTTACCGGTCTGTACCCAGGGGGACATTTTCTCATAATCTATCCATGCTGCTGCTCCTTTATGTGTTGACACTGACATATCACCACTGGGCGGATGAAGCTCTCCCAGTTTGGGCTGCTCGGTCACCAGTTGATCACTTCTGCCTGCTCATCGTCTCAGTGGTCATTTGCCATCATTGAGACCCCGTGGCCTTTGGGGCCACCATGCAGGGAGGGCTCCAAGTCGGCCAGGACCACCAGTGGCGTCGCCTCAACAGCAAACTCAATGTGGAAAATGTCCCCTGCGAGAACAGTGAGACGGAAAGTGTGCCAAAAATGTGTGTGTGGTACAAAGGTGCTGATCTTGTGTGTTAATCGGGGGTGAGAAGTGCTGAGGCAGCTCATAAAGCCTAATGTTTCAAATCAGCCTTAGGATGCTCTGCAGCAGGTTATAAATACTAAAGCTGGCGAGATGATGAAACTTAAGTGCTATCTCCAACTTCTAAAGTTTTGGGTCCCGTGCACAGACAGACTTCCCTGCTCCTGTGCTGCTGCAAACAGGAAGATAACATCCCCTCTGGGCTTTAATCGGTAGCACGATGTATAATTTACGAGGAGGCCGCGACTTGTGCCGGTGCTTTAACGCACAAGTTCAATGTAACGGAGGAGAGAAAGTGACTCCTGTACTACATGTCAAAATGTGTTTGTCTCAATTATTTAACTCTGGAGGTTTGAAGACATAAGTGCAGAGCAAAAAAAAGCACTTTGAGAGAGAAGAAAGTCAGGCTGGCAGCTGCAAACATGAAGCCGGTGGGTTTTTTGTGTGAAAGCTTGTCCCCTGCTGTCATCCTATGAATTGTGATGTTATTCAGCGAGACCTGCTGCACTCGGCCTGAGTGCATGTGGAGTGGCGCTTCACAAAGAGAGGTGATCTGGCAGCTTCCTCATAAAAGATCATCATTCTGGGAAAAGCATGGACTCACTGGATTAATGATGTGTCGGCCGTCGTGAAATGTCGGAAATTGAAATGCTTAGAGCGAATATAATCATCGTACCCTGACCCGAACCACACTGTCTCCACATTAGCTGATTGGACATGGGCCAAACTAAAAAGTCGAAAATATGATGAGACTCAGTTTGATTTTAAAACGCCATGATGTGTCTGTATCAGGACCTCGATCACGACTCCGGCTACAAATAATGTCGAAAGTGCAAGATGGCAACGGCCGTACTTAGGATATTACAGCTTCTTTTCAGTTCAGCCAGAGGAAGTGGAGGCGCATCATCCATCTTTGTATAAAGTCTTTGTGATAAACCTTAATTTTCCTTCATTTGAAGTTCTCCTCATCGATATTAACTGAGTTTTAAAGTACACTCTTAACTTTTAAAAAGCAAACGAGGTCCAGATGAGCAAAGTTTTCCTTAGTTTCACTGTTTATGCATCTCTGTATATTGTTTACACTAACACAGAAGATGTTACTGTGGTTAAACAAAACAAGTTAGAACTGACAAATTGAAACAGAGTAAATGAGGGATCTCTTTGAAGATGATTCTATTAATGTGACTCTTTTAGACTGAACATACACAAGATATCATTGAATGTTCTTATATGATCCTTCAGCTCCGCATTTTAACTTGGATTACCAGGAATCGGGTAGATTTCAAAATTGCAGGTGTGGATTAACCCCGAGGTGGAGTCATTATCTCCTCAATCCCAGTCCTGTTGTTCTCCACTTCACGTGCAGATTACAGGGACGCAGCGCTCATGTGAATCTGTCTTTTGTACTTAGCCGCAGAGGTCATCTTCCGCCGGGCGGCCATTACGTAAATCTCATTGACATCGGACACATGATGTAAATCTCTCCAGAGAGAATCAATAAACTCTCCTGGGTGAAGCAGACCAAGATTTGTGGTATTCACCATTTTTCATTGGGGACTTGGGGAGAACATATGGTTGCTTCCCCCTGACGCAAGACGTTTTCTTTATGGTGTCAAAACAGCAGCAAAGCACCAGCAGGGCCCCCCCCCCCCATTTCCAAGAATGGGCATCCAGCTGGGGTTAAAGGTCGCCGCCCTCCCTGCCAGTCAGAGGAAAGGACTGTCAACAGCCGACTGTGTCCATCTGTAAACTGAGCAGCTTAGGTTACGACTCTTCATCCCCCTTCCTCTCCTTTATAGTTCAATGTAGCTTCATGTTTTCAGTGGGAGCTGCTGCTGAGGAGAGGTTTTTGAAATGTTTCCGCTCTGTTTCCGAGAGGTTCCATGTCGGTAATAACTCGTGGACGTGGTTCCCAAAGACGGCCGCGGGTGTGTTTTGATGACACTGACAGAAGCTGGATTGAGTCACGTGCAGAGAGTGAGTCACCGTGTCGACCTATCATCTGTCTTTATTTCATCTGTCAACACAAAGATCATAAAGACAGTTCATGACCTTCCAACATCCAGTCCGTCATCCTCACCTGCCCTGAAACGCTCTGCGCACTCAGATTTATTCCCACTCAAGGCCATTACAATGTTATGGCCTAATTTCTCACCGCTTTCTGACAGATGACTTACTGGTTTCATCAGTGGTTAGCGGCCATCTCCAGATCCTCTTCTACCAGTTTGTGGCAAGGATGGATTTTATGTTTTTGTATAACATAGCTTTTTTTCATTGCGCGGACAAGTCCTGTGTTGAAATATCCACTGAATTGTCTCAATGAATTGGTTTAATCACCTTATTTGTGCAGACAGAAAAAAACATTCAGATTTTCCTCCTAGAATTTCTTTGCAACTAAATGCTAAATCCCTTTTTTTCTAACTATGACCATTGCTAAGATCATGTTGAGGTGACTGGTCAGGTGTAAAGGTTGAGTTCAGTACAATTAATTTCTATTCAATTTTAGTTAACTTTATTCGGGAAATGAGGGAAACAAAAGACTGTTACTTACTTTAAAACAAACAACAAATATGTTATAGTCACATAAAACAAATAAAGAATAAAAAATACATGTAAAATACAATTAAAATATCTCTATATATATTTTTTGAAATCTCCCCCGGACATTTTGCTTTTTGATTTTATCTGTTGAGGTTTTGACATGTCTGGGATTTCTGCTTCCACCCTTATTGTGAACATCTACATGACCCTCCATATCCTGTTTCTGGAGGGCTGTTGTGCTGTTGAATTTAAATGTTATATTTTAGTGCTTCATCAAGGACAATGAATTGCACACATATCTATATCTTAAAAGCTTCATGAATAAACCCCAATCTATCTGCAAGGCTTTGTATTGTTTGTGTTACTTTCTTACTTAGTGATCTGATAAACTTTCTTCAAATTCTCACCCTGCACAATGTTCACTGTTCCAGAAGAAAGAGTCTAAGATGAGAATGACTTCATGCATCTTCGCGTGTACTTCCCCGACTAAAGATAACCATCTGAGTCAGTCATAAGCATGTTTCAAACATCCCACGTCAGCTGGCATTAGCTGTGCCTTCCTCCCCATGTACATCCTGTCAGTGTGACACTGTCACAGACGCGTACATGAGTTGGGAAGACAGAGCTAATATTACCAGGGCAAAGCGTAGCTGCATCTAAAAGAACATGATGGAAACGTGAGACGCTCTCGCTGACGTTCTCCTCGGGGAACTGTCACCGTTAATATACAGCGCATCCTCTTTGAGATAACACATCATTATCTATTTTTACTCGTCTTTACAAAAGTCTAGTCTGTTATTGTGTGTATGCAGAGAGGAGCAGCGGAGGAGAGGGGACACAGTTTCCTTTGCTTCTGTCTTAATCACATCATTAGCATCTTCACTGATGATTACTAAGGATAGTCACTAAATCCGGTTCCTTACTGCAAACTGCAATTGTAATTTTTTTATGTGAATCTATTGCAGCTTTCCTTTTTCCCCCCCTCTTTATGTATCTTGGTTTAATTTAGTTCAGTTTAATTAGTCACATCAGGGCACAGTAAAATGTGTTGGATGAGAAAATAGGTCGGCTTAGCGAGAAGATACCAGTGCTGTTGGCAAGAGAGATGTTCAACAAAATTCAAAGTTCTCCTTGAAAGAACATGACTCTGAGATTTCTACCTCCATCAGAATACAAAGGAAGTGGATGTAACTTCATCATTACAGTTCACAGATTGGAAAATACATACATTTTCAACACAAACCAAACTATTTACATGACCAACCAGACAACTCAGTAGATCTTATCAGAGCATTAAAAGCAGTTCGATATCGGAGATGAGGTGTTACGCTGCTGTCTCCTCACACTGCGTCGTCACCTCCTACTTTCTTCACGAGAGTTTTCACAGAGCAAAATCAAAGTTTTAGTTCTGACTTGGAAAATTGGAAGAGTGGGAGAGCACCTTGCACTTTCAGCTCCATTGTATCCAGGCTCTGGGATCACAGCCAAGGGTTGATTAGCGATTCCAGTGGTGTATCATAGGTGGCCCATGGATGCAGGCTGAAGGTCCCCGGGTGTTGAGCGTGGTTTAATGTTTTACTCTTCCCCCGGCTGTAAATGCCTGCGTGTACATAAGAGGAATGTGTGATTCAAGCGCAGCAGCTTCGACAATGACGCGGAGGACGTTGGAGTCAGCGCAGTAAATTAAAAAAAACGCAGGAATGTTGAGTGCAGGGGGATGAAAGCCGACCATGAGGTCAGTTTGCGATGTACACACAAACTCATTGAAGACTCAGAGGACTTCTGAAGTGTCCTTGAGCAAAGCACACATCGTCCTGGACCGGTGACCCTGCACTTTAAACTCTCTGAGGTGTTGCTTCTTAGACTGATAAACTCTGTGATTCACACCTCCCATGTGCACAGTGCTTAGGAATTTGTACAATGAGGGAACCAGAGTGATTCAGATTTATTATTTGAATACCGGATTGGTGCAGATAAAAAAACAGGTGGCTTATATGGTACCACACTTATAAAACAATCTTATGCCTATCGATATTTTTTACATTAATTGCCGTATTGTTTTATTGCTCTGGGCCTCTCAGCAGGAAAGAAGCTCTGATAAACAACAGTTTTCTTCCTTCTATCACAAAAACAGCACAACAAATAAGTCACCGCCTAGATTTCGGTGGTACATCATAACAGATATTACTTCAGGGCACTTTCCTTGTAGAGCAAATCTAGACCACACTATCTGCTAAATTATCTAAGCTTTTCTCAGGCAATTTCTTCTCTCAGGAGCTGGTTGAGACCAAAATGGAGCTAAAACAAGTGGTAATATTGACTTAAAACTTTTCAGTCGACCAGAAAATCGTGAATTTCCGAATAACTGCAGATGTTGGTCCGTATCTGTTAAATGCGTGAAAAGCAACTTTTTATTCAAACATTTGCTGGATCAACTTTAAATGTATTTAGGTTGATGTGTTGCTTCCCATCAAAAACATAATTCATATATCTGAATTTTGCCTATTTCACTTTTAAAACATTATTCTATGAATCAATCCATCAAAAGAACACACTGCTTCCCCCCCATTAAAGGCACATTGAACGACTGAGTAAGTTTTTGTTTGCACTGAAGGGCGATACCACAGCTCAGCTCAGGAAAACTGTGAAAAAAAAAATCTACATCGCCAGCGACCACAAGTCTTTGAGCTGAACTGAATGACGTGATTTGAATCAGCAAATTGATCTGGGGTTTCCACCTCTCACCGTATGACACTGAAAACTAAACATCATTTATGAGATAAAGAGGTAAAACCCTCTACACAAACACCACGGTCACGCCTAATGAAATCATTCTTTTCTACAATAGGTGTCAAATTCCCACAGCATTCCTCAGACCACTTTACAACGGTGGCCTCGGCCACACTGAACGAGCACCGTGCTGCAACAACACGTCTTAAATGTACATTGTGTTTACAAAGAAAACAAAGCGGGACCTCCAGTCACTGCTTGGTCAGGGTGTGGCGGACGTCGCCCTGGTAAAGTGCCACATTCAGTTAATCCCCTCCATGTGTTTGAAACCCGACACAGTGACTGGGAGTGCACGGTGCAACAGGACAGACCGGCTTGTTTATGATGGAGGGCTCCCCGGTGACCCATCAATAGAAAGCAGAACTGCTTGATGAACATTTTCTTCCTCCTCCCCCTGTGACCTGCATCCTGGTCTGCTCGTGCATGCGGACTCCAGGCAGGGGCCCATGAAGCAAGACACCACAGGGGCCACAATCCAGGTATCAGTGCATTGCATGATTATGAAATTAGTATTATTTCTCAGTATTTTTTAACTGAGAAATAAATTCACAAAGAAGGCAGGTTAGAATTTGAAATGCGTCAAAGTCTCCCTTCGTCTTCTCACATATTTGGACCGACACTGTCCCTAAACAATGAATTCACACAAAATTGCATTACTACAGATTCAAGGTTTCAGTGGGTTGTTGGACATTAAGGAAAATACCCCCCCTCTCCCTTCAAATAGGAGTAATCAACCAATCCCGCTCTGCTCTCACTGATGTCTGCCGTTTCCCACACATGTAATTACCCAGCTGTATTTGGCCAGTATCATTTTCATTCAGCGGCGCAAATTAGCAATAATCACAACTCTGAGCATGACAGAGGAGTTTCAGCTGACCAATCAAAACAGAACAGTTTCAGATCCCGCAGACCCAGAGAAATGCGCTGCAGATCCCTCTAACAGCGTCGGGTCCCACGTGGCTGGGTCTTAATCAGAACCAGGCAGACTGGATCAGATCCCACATGTGGAGGACTGGATTATAAAAGCTGTGAACAATTAATATGCATGAGGGTCTGCCCTGCCTCAGTGAGAAAGGAATGGTATCTGCTTATGTTAATTTCTCAGGATTAATTTAAGGAGCTTTTAAGGGCACTTCAGTGAGATTTTTTTTTTTTTTTTATTAGAGTGACTCTTTTCCTGCTTCCTGGAGCCAAGTGAAAAAACTGAGAATGTACATCTTGCGTTTCGGAGAATGTGTGAAATGAAGTCTTTGGTGCCACATCACAACAGCATGCTGGGACACACAGAGACGTGCGTGTGTGTGTGTTTCTATGTGGTGTTGGCTCAGGGTTGTGCTGGCGCCATGTTTTGGCCCCATGGCTGCAGCTCCAGATGTGCTGCTTCTCTCTCTCTCTCTCTTTCTCTCTCTCTCTCTCTCTCTCTCTCTCTCTCTCTCTCTCTCTCTCTCCCACTCTCTCTCTCTCTCTCTCTCTCTCTCTCCCACTCTCTCTCTCTCTCTCCCACTCTCTCTCTCTCTCTCTCTCTCTCTCTCTCTCTCTATCTGTGAAGGACTTTACAGCTCACCCCAAGGAGGAGGATGAGGAGAGCTCTGCATCGAGTGGGAGGGGAGACCGCTGCGGGGGGAATTGAAACGTGACCTCGTCCTCCTCCTCCTCCACCTCCGCCCCGTCGTCCTTAATGCTCCCTCCATCCGCCCTGTGTGACACATAACTCACTGTGAGAAGTCTGAGCTTTCAAGCTGACTGTATGCACATTAACAGAGGAGGGAGGAAATTTAATGTGTGCTGGGATTATGAATATTTTCTTTGGACCCCTCCTGTGACTTAGAGGAAAAGCGGAACATCCTCTCCACAACATGTTAAAAAAAATATTCACAACTCAGTTATATTAATGGGACAACTTTAGAAAATTGGAAACTGCAGAATAGTTAGTTGTATTTCTATGGATAACAATGATGTTCAACCCATAACCTCAAGTCAGAAATATCTCGATAACTGTTGGATACAGTGCCATTAAATATCGTGCAGAAATTCATGGTCCCCAGAGAATGAACCCTGCTGACTTAATGATCCCCCTGACCTTTTGGTCTAGCACCTCCATGAGGTTGACATTTGTGGACTTGAGTAATGACATAGAAGCAAGACTTGCCATGAAATTCAATGCACACATTAATCTCTCCCCTGGGATGAATTGCATTTACTTTGGTGATTTAATACAATATGGATGTCGACTCTTAGTGTGAATAAAAAGCTTCATGCTCACTCACAGGGCTCTGGTAACCTCTGAAAAAACCCTAAGTGTCTTGGTCACAGTTGAAATACCTTTGGATCAACAAATGATGTATTTGTTCTGGAAAGGCTGTTGCTTCACGATCAGCAGGATAAATGTGTATCTGACAGGATAGCTTTTCATGATGCTGAAGCTTTGACAGAGAATAAAATAAAGATGTGGAAAAAATAATGTTGCAGCAGATATACAATGAGCTCTCACACATTTGGTTTATCTCTACAGTGGGAGTGCTCAACGCTTGGCGCTAGCATGATAGTCTAAACGGGAAACACAACGTAGCCAACTTTCATGCTAACGTGCCGTCCAAGCTGTTCACCTGTACTTGAATTAATGTGATTTGATTGGCTAACACCTGCACTTGAGTATTTGTTTGTTATTTAATGTGATGAAATCACCCCATTCAAAGTGAATGAGCAGCGTTTCCATTGAAGCATCCAATTTGTAAGTGCTCTGTAATAACTTCTTAACATCTTCCATGACATTCAGTGTAAGATCACAAAATTAAATTCAGTATTAATATCATTACTGTCAATAACTTTTCATTTACTTTGACATTGGGGCTCAGGTCTCTCACCACAGTAGGATGGAGGCTTTAATCACTTTATGTACATGTTAGCTCGGCACAGGGAAGTAGTTAGCTTCTATCACAACAGGACTCCAAGTAAACTTCACTTATTCAAATTCCTTTATTCGTGTGCAGTTACAGATGCTCAGCTAGCTGCTGCTAAAACTCTGTCCCCAATAAATCACAGTTCTATACAGATAAACTGCAAGAGCAAATACGTTTTGTAATATTGAATGAATGAAGGGCTACATTTCTTAATGGCGGCAGAATTCCCAGCCAGTCTAATAAAAGCACCTTGGTTAAGCTTCGGGAAAGACTGTGGTTTTGCTTAAACGTACATAAACATGTTGTGTATGAAGTCACTGTGAACTTTTCTCCGTCGTAAACCAAACCACAATCTTCCCCTTCAACCTAAACCAAATGCAGTGTGTGCCAAATGTTTAATAATGGTGTAGTCACTACAAATGCATATGTACTGGGCAATGCGACAATTTGACAGAAAAGAAGTGTGATGTTTGGTAAATTCTTTACATTATAACATAAACAAAGTTATTTATAAGAAGGCGTTATCGAAATTAAATGATGTTTCCACTGAATTTTTTTTTTCTTTTCCATGCATTATGATTACAAAAAGAACATTGTGTAAGTTTTTTTCCCTGTTTTGTCAAAATAAAATAAACAATTAGTAGAGTCACTTAAAAATGTACACACCAATGATAAAAAAAACAAGGGCAAAACAATAAATGACACTGGCGGAAAAAAAAATCTGGGTGCCATATTTCCAAGTGGAGGTGTGGTTGTGAAGCATTTGGAGGTCAAGACACCTTTTACAGAGCTGAGCGACTATTAAACTATAATAAATAATGATATTAATTTTGGACAGTCTCAAAATCACGTGTGCAATCCCCAGACCAAGTGGAACAGATCAGTACTGTTTCTTGCTTCGGGCTGTAAGTCAACCCCAGCGAACGAATTCCTTCATCACATTAACTCTCCCCTCATGTTAAGGGGCCAAATATCCCTGATTTACATATGCAATTAGCAGTGCCGAAGGGGCACATTTCAGACTGACAATAGTTGTCATGGTCCAAAAGAGTAATCCAATTAGATCCAATTGTTTAAGCTCGTCCGTCCAATCCAATTACTCATGTGCAGCTGACAATAACGGTCTGGCTGTTTTAGATGCTCGGCTAATGAGTGACATTGGAAATGTTGCTACCTTGCGTCAGTGCACGCCTGAATTTCCACAGATACAAAGAAATAAATGAAGAAACAGATTTGTTTTAAGCGACAGGGAAAGATATGTTTTAATAATGATGTAGATGAGAAGACCCACATTTTCAAGGTCAGTTTGTAATTTGCCATCTTTAAGAGTTCCAGCAAATTGGAACAGAAGCAAAACAGCTTTAATGTTTGCACGCAGAGCACTTTTATCACCTTTTGATATCTTTTCTTCACAGTTTTACTCTGCAAGAACAACATAATACGTTTTGCAGGATAACTTTTCACGCACACGCCCAACTTATAAAAAAGGAAATATAAAAAAAACATACTTGGAAGAAACGGAAACCTCCACAGAGAATACTGAGCTCTTTGTTTTTCATCTTTTGCAGAGTTCAGCAAGTTTATGTCCCGCTGATTCAAACCAAACATACTGAAATTGGAAAATTATTTTATTAAAAACAGACAGGATTTGTTTGTATGAACCGCTCAGATTTAATAAAGCGTATAAATAATTCCTCATCTTACATATTACCAACCAGAAATGTAGAGAATGCAGTTTTGTTTGACATATTCAGCTGAATTCAACAGTAATATTTCATTTAAATATTGAAGGTACGAGGGCAGCATTTTACTCAGCCTGCAAAAATATACACTTTATATTTACACTTAGAGGTTATCTCTAGGACTTTGATGCTACACATGATCTGTATGCAAGAAATCCATTAGCCGGTGGTCATGGGTAATAAGTAGTCAGGCTAGGTTGGCTCTTTTGTATTAGTATATTATCTAATGTTCACTCCATATTATCTACTGCAGTTTACTATACTGGGTTTTTGAAGTTATAGCTTAATATTAACAATTTCTATCATTTCCTTCCTGCTATTGCATAAAGCCTTGAGGATACTGATACTGTACCTCAGGCTGGAGCCTTGATACAGTTTTTGATTACAGACATTTTCACTTTAAAAAGCAATAGAAGGTTTTTGTGAGAGAGGCTGAATGTTTGTTTGTCAAATAAATTGTACCGAGCTTTTCTTTTTCTTTAAACAACTAGAAACACAAGTCTTAAAACCAATATCCATGTGTTGTGTATATTAGACAGAACTTGAAAGAACATTTGGTTCTTTGCTGAAGTTCTTTGAGCCTATTTTTATTCTCCACCAGTGTCTTTGAGGCTGAATAACTGACATACTTAACTGAAGTGGAATTAATACCACAGTGTGCAAAGCAGAAATCCTGCATTCAAACTCCTACTAGAGTAAGACATTTGAAAAATGTACTTGAAGTAGGGAAAGTAAAAGTACCCATTATGCAGCATGATTGCCTATTTTACTGTCAATTCAAACATATAATGTTGGACTATTATTAATGATGCTTAAGCAGCAGTAAAATGTAACTGATTGAGGCGGAACTACTTTATATAGTTAAATTGCTTATTCAAATACATATTCTACTGTTCTGTATACGTTTCATATTAAAATGAAGGGTAGCAAAAAGGGTGTTTTATATTAGTCAGCTGTGTTATTCACTACATTCGTGCTATTCAGTACATTTGCTGCTCAAACAGCCCAGAACAGGCACAGATGTTACTGGGTCATATAGTTGCGGGGATAAAACTTTAGCTTTTAGGATTAACAGTCCAGTATTTACATTCCAGTCATCTTCTTAATATGCTAATGCTAGTAATAAAACAATATCATGTTTAATAAAAGAACAAGTTAACACGATATACATTGAAGAAAATCACTACATTTTCCTGATAATAATCATATTTTTAATCTGATAAAATCCTGACTGAATTTTACATAGACTAGATTATTTTTAAGAGGTGATATTTATATTCTTATCTAAAAGATCAGAATAAATTGATATGAAATAGTTATGGACGGATCACAGAAACAGTCTACCAGGCACGGCCCAGGGGGATTGGGGCCCCCTCATCTTCTTCTGCAAATTATCTCGGGGAGAAATGCAAGACGACCACAAAAAGACATGAAACTGCTACAAGGAGAGAAATGACCACGAAGATGTATGAAATAAACAGGAGGAGACAAAACAACCACAAGCTACATGGTTGTTTTGTGTGTGTTTAAATGTGGGGGGGGTTTGCTCCTATGTAGGACGCCTTAACTTGACTTTGTCTGAGGGCCGACTGTGTCCTAACGCATCCATGTGGACAGTCTGTTACTTTATTTAAGAAGAAAAGAACGAGCCTGTTTAAACAGCAGCATAAATGATGTGGGACCTATTGTGTGTCACCTTTTCAAACCTGAGGAGCCACCCTGTTGCCACTAAATGTCAGCTTTGTGTCAGGACAGCTTGGCCCGGCAACAAAACAACAATTGTTTCCAATTGGCAGAATTTCCTTCCCTCAGCCGCGGCCTCGGCCAATCAGGGGCCAGCTCGGTGGAAACTGAGCGCGTTCACCGTGGCAACCACTCCGCTCTACCTCTGCTCACTGACATACTGTCCTCTATGTCTCCGTCTGATGGACAAAATAATACCCACTGGTGAAGTGAGACTGGCCTTTCCTGCAGCTCAAGGAGAGTTAACCCCCCATGGGGCAGAGGAGGAGGTTTCTGTGTCTTATATATGATGTTGTGGAAGAATTTTCCTTGTGCCTTTTCTTTTCTTTTTCATTAAACAAAGGCTTGAGTCAAAACACAATTTGACATATGAGGAGGTTTGTTTGTATATTTAGATTAACATTAGATACTGTATTGTGACAGCTGAGAGCCACAAGAAAAAGAAAATGCAAAAAATGTATGTGAATAAAAATAATGATGATTATAATAATAATAATTATAACAATAATATTATTATATTTAACATAATACATGCATAATATATTTGATATATATATATATATATATATATTTAGCGCTTTCTTGGCCTCAATCACCATGAGATCCTAAGCATTGGGTTCTTTTGTTTCTATAGCTTAATATTAACAATACCTATCATTTCCTTCCTGCTATTACATAAAGCCTTAAGGATACTGGACCTCAGCTGGAGCCTTGATACAGTTTTTATTTACAGATTATTGTAATTTTCAAAGTAATAGAAGGTTTTTGTGAGAGAGGCTGTATGTTTGTTTGTCAAAGGTTCAAGATGTAAAATGTAAAAAAGTTTCAAAACGCTTCTCTTTTTTTTAACAAGAAACGCTGGAAAAAGTCTTAAAAACCAATAACCATATGTTATGAATATTAGGCAGAAGTTGAAAGAACATGTTGTTCTGTGCTGAAGTTCAGAAACATTAACCACAGACATTGTTTTACTATTGTGGGCCCACGTAGAAAATAAACCCCCCAAAAACGGCAATAAAACGGCAATAAAACCCGGTTACAGGCCTGAGTGTAGCTTGAGAGCCACGTGTGAGGTGAGTGCACTTACAGTATGAATAGAGTCCTCACTCCTGGAGGCCATGACACGGTCACTTCCTCCTCCTCCTCCTCAGCTACACTCCCACCGGCCATGAAGAAGGCTTAAAACCTCCTCCGGGGGGATAGGAATTACCAAAAATGACAGAAACAATCTATTGAAAACATTTATTTATCAAATATTTAGACTATTGGTCTAAATATTGTTACTACTAGCTATTTAGTTTGGTCCCATCTGCTACCATAGAGGAGGCAATGTTTATGACTCCTACTGCAGCCAGCCATCAGATGGGTGAGCAGATGTTTTGGCTTCACTTGTGGCAGCTGACTTGTCATCCATCTTTATATACAGTCTTTAGACCAGATAAACAGCCTATGTATCTGTAGCTGTTTTCTGTCATGGAAAACTTTTAATGAACACAAAGAAAAACCATTGTGATGCTGATGATGATGATGATGATGAAGATGATCTGAAGATGCTCCATGGTCAGTCATGGTCTAACATCCCAAGCCATTTCCTGAATGACAAGACACATCCGTGGGAATTTCATCATCTCTTGAATATTTCCATCAGCTCCTCCTGCCAGAAAACCTGCTGCAAGTCACAGTGGTCTCTCTGTAACCAGTCTGACACCATAAAGTCTCACAGTCAGATAAACAGGACAGGGGTCAAGGGTCAACTAGATAATGGCAAAAAAATGCTCTGAGTGATTCCCCCTGCATATCTATTATTAAAAAAAAAGCTTGAGCAGTAAATAAAACTGCTGTACCGTAGAGGGTTAAGTGTAAAGTGGGTGTGACTTGTGATGCATGTTTTGATGTCGGAGGTGGTGACTCCACATGAGTAGGCATTGAGGCTATGTGAGAGCACCGTCCTCTGCCAACAGCAGCTGCTTGTGGGGGGGGGGAGCAGTGATATCTGAGCCGCAGCACAGATGTGGGAATACAGCTCAATACAAGTGTGGGTGGTGCTGAGCGTTTCAATGCAGTTGGGTCAAAAGACAAACCACGCTTATTTGAATAACCCTTCCTTGACCGCGCAACAGCAAACACACATCTGTAGCCAGGAACAAACACACACGCACACACACAGACTGATACTAAACACGCAGACCCCCAGTGGAGACATCTGCTTGACACTGAACTGAATGTGTTTACTCCCCCGCTTCTTTGAGACAACAGTGTTGCCATTAGGGGCTCAGAGAGACTGGGAAGCCATGTTTGGAGGATAATCTTGGGCAGACCATCTGGTCAAGATTTCCTCTCTTTTCTCTGGATTTCTGATTTCCTCTTTTTCACATGAGAGGCATGAAAAAATAATATTCTTTCGGAGCCTTGAAATACATCTGAGGCGTCGCAGGGATTTAATTCTCTTCCTCAAATGAATAACTGAACAGCGTTTGTTGCAGACAGGGCAGCTCGTGCAGCAGACCCCAGCCAGCGGTGAACTATATAATCTATACTTACACTATTACTGATCACTTGCAGTCGCTGCTGCCCATCTGGACATTCAGCAATCCCATTCCCCTCCCAGTATAATCGCTGGTGACACAGGAATTTAATCTAGATATCTTGGTGATGATGAAAGTGGTTGTAATAGGATTACTGGGCCTGACATGAGTGTGACATGGCTACGACAAGGCATCACTCAACATTGAATCATACCACGGGCGGGATGAAACGCTTTTACCCAGGACTGTGTTTCCAATGGAAGAACATGATATATAAGGTTATTCCCACAAGTAAACATCAGAATCTGCAGTTTATAATACTGAATGATTGTATGGAGGTTTTAGCTGCTTAACCACAAATCATTTAGATGAAATTTGGGATTTTATTTTACTTATTTTATTAACATTTCAGGTTACAATTTATTTCCATTCACATCTGAGCTTTTTAATAATAAGCCAGTGTTCTTAAAGCTTGATTATGTTCTAGGATCCAGATCAGTGATTTCAACTTTGCAGTTTGCAGATCTTTTTACATTATTTCATGATAATACAAATTTAAGATGAAAGAAAATAAGGAAAGCTTCTTTAAATTCAAAAATATCCCTTGGACGTCACTCTTAGCTCACCCATACATGCTATTTATCCTACAAAAAAAAAATCTGCAGCAAATGGGAGTTAAAAATAGGCCAAAGACCACAAAGGGTCTATTTATGTCTGGATTCGAAGCTCTTAAAGTCGTCTTCCCTTCTCATGTATCTGCCATGTGGCCTTTTACCATAGGACCAGATTATGGGTTGCATAGTTGGAGCCACAGAAAGCCATTACTTAGGAGCTGAAGGTTGGAGTTAAGATTATCTGCAGGACTTCAGACCAAAGACATTTGTATCCACAGGGTCAACATAACACTGTGTTTAACACTGAGAGGATTCTCGGGGCAACGGTTAAATCCAAGATTAAGCTAATTCTGGTTTGTGAGCATTTTTGTGAATTTCTGGGGAAATCTTACTAAATTCTCCCATTACCAACAGTGTAATAAGTGCTTGACGAAGAGCACTGGCAAAAGCAATCAAAGGTGTAAATGATTAATAAAAATAATATATACCTGGAATTAGCTAATTTTATGGCAACCTAGAGGCTTTGGAATCAAGTTATGAACACAACACTGACGTATTATCACCTCTTAATTAAATAAGAGTTATGTGTGTGGATACCTGGCAAATTTAGCCTACATTTCACTCTGTTTTGGTCTCCACCAACTCTGGAGGCAAATATATAACAGTATAACCCGGATCACGAATGGTGACCAGGCCCTTACTGTTAGAACCTCCAAATAATGAAATCCATTGATAAATATCTATTGATTTAATTTCAACTTTTCTTTCTTTCAGTTAAGCATTTGTTAAGAAACATGCTACATGAGGAAATTATTGTTTATTTGTATTTTATACATTTTATGACACAACCATGTATTATGCACAAACTGTATTTGTGAGAAAAATAGAGGAAAGAGGTTAGACCTTTGTTCCCTGCATTACCAAAAATTCTGAACCACCTGTGGCATTGATTTTCTTCCGTGCACAATGTGTGAGTTTCGTTTGAAGCCATTCAGGTCTGTGAAATTCTCAGAACAGACCTCGCTCTCAGTGTTTGGCATTTTAATGAGCATCCTTTTCAAGATAAAACAGCAGATGTTTAACTTTCACGGTCAGGGGCAAAGCGTGTGCAGAGAGTTTGCGGCTTGAGTCGGTGAACCTGAAAAAAGGCCCCGGCTTTGACCGATGCTTACGTGAGTCAGCATTCATCATGACAAATCATCCTGGCAGCATGTGAGCCTCTGGAGGTTTTCTGGTCACTCGCATCAAAAGTCGCTGTGAAAGTCACTGTGACTGAACTATGTGTCCTTGTGCCTCTATTATTATGATACATTTTTCTACTACTCAGATTTCATTCATATCCATACTTATATCTAAACCTATGTTAGCCATGTACTAATGATCTTTTAGCTGTTTTAAGTATCACTCTCACATTGACAATTACCTTTTTTGAGTGCGAATTTATTAAATGCGTTGGTCGACTTACGTGCAGTGCCTCTTGACCTCTAATAAACCATTTAAAAAAGCTTATAATGTTGTAATAATTTGATATATACAAGGTTTATTGATGAACTCTTTGTGTCAATCTGGAAATGCTTTCCCATAAATGCTGTTTCCTGTTTAAAGTTTAAAGTTTGGTTCAGTTGTAAAGTTAATCTGTTTAAACTCCAATAGTGGAAATAGGAAGCATTACAGCTTCCCTGCTCCTCTACATGTCACAGACACAGTGTGCAGACAAGCCAACAGGCTCTCACACCTCTCTGGATGTCTACATCAGAGAATCCTCACAGAGGTGCCAAACACCGGATGTCTCGTAAAAATACCCTCAGAGCATCAAGGCTGAGTAAAGACGAGTCTGAAGAAAATTAAGGTTTGCGTTTTGAGGTAGACAGAGAATAACCCAGATATACACAATTTATGAAAAATATTTGAGGACATACACTTTCTGATTCAACCCATTTATAGATCATATATTAATTACGTAGCATCATAATCCTTCATATGGAGCCATATTTTTGTCACTTGATGATTTTAGAGCAATTATTCTCTTTTTTTTTCATTCATTCAACCAGGTAATCTCAGGATAAAATCCCTTTTTAAAGAGAGACCATGGACAAAAAGACGGCATGAATGTCATCAAACAAGACAACTGTCACACAATGCAAATAAAAACAATATCCAGCAGATAAAAGTATTCAGTTAAGATTAAATTAAAGGGAAAAGACAAAACCAAAAGTAAATATCGGCACACAATTTTCCTGAAGTGTGTAATTTTGAATTGTTTGGACAATATTGATATCAGTGATGTGTTGGACAACCAAAACTTGTTTGAATTATCTGTTTGCCAGAAATGTCTCAATAATAAAATATTATTGGTTATTACTTGTGTGGTTTTAACTTGAGGTGTTAGATTTACTCTGCTTCTGTTTAGAGGAATCAAACACCTTGTATTTTAAGCACATTCATAACAATCAATCAGATACTTCATTGTTGTGTGTGTGTGTGTGTGTGGGTGTTTGGCCTGTGAACACCTCCCGTGCTCCTCCCTCGCAGGCTGCTGTGTGTCATTCCATTAATCCAGGTCAGGAATTGATCCAGGCCCTTGCAGCGAGCTACTGCTGGCAAGTGGCCATGGAGGGTCTGACTGACCTTTAACCCTGGCCACTGATTCTGGGCTCACTTGACTGGCTTTAAAAAGTGAAATGAAAACTATCAATCAATGACTGGAGGGATGTAGATCAGAGGGAATGCATAAATCAATACGTAGGAGAGGCTGTCCTCCCTTTTCTTTCCGAATAATAAATCTTCCAGCTGCGCTTGGCTGGTCCTTTGGCGTTCTGTGCTGCAGCTTCTGTTGCAGCAGCTGGGTTCTGGTCCATCAGTGAGTCAGGGAATCTAAGAACAAACTGTCACTGTTTATAATAAAATATGCTTAGTAAGAAAGGTGTTACGGAGCATTTGATTATGTTATGAGTTTATGAAGGGCTAAGAGATAATTAAAGCACTCCATATCTTGATATGTGGAGTTGTAAAAGCTCTTAATTCAATTTGGACATAAGAGTCTGCATAAAGATATTATTCCATTCAACAGTAGATGTTGCACAGTGAGTGAATACAGCCAGGCTCTAAATAAATGACATGACTCATTCCATGCGTGGTTAAGGTGTTGGTCTCGGTTTCAGATATTTGTAATGATTTATGGATAGCATATGTGTTAGTTATCAGCATATTCAAGAATGACGTCCAATTACACCTTTGCAGTGATATTAAATCAGTGAGTCACATCTATTACCCTTTAGTTTCGAGGAACGGGAGGGGTGGAGACGTTTGAGAGTGACGGAAGGTTTGTTGTTGAATAATTCATGGGAGAAATATCTTTATAATACTCAAACATCATGGAAAAAGTATTTGGGTATTATTTTATATTTTTGTCATTCATAAAATAAGTCCTTCTTGGAAGAAATTGTGCTTGCCAATTACATTACCTAGAAAAAAAGAGCTACAGCTTTTTCTATCAGGCAAAAGTGATGGTAGCCAACAAAAAAGGAGATTCATTTAATTTAATTTGTAAATAAAAATGTCATGAGTTACGATAAGATGAAACTTTATTGATCGACACACTAAAGGGAAATTCATCCAAGACGACATCAATATTTTTTAGTTTTAGGTCAAAGTACTGAATAAACCTTTGTGCTCAACCAGTCAGCCTCCTGGCAGGTGACTGGTCCGACTCGTGAGTAAACCTCTCCTGTGCAGCTCGGGTGTTTTCCACTGCTGTAGGACACCAACACACACTAATGTGCAGAGTGCAGCTCCCACCCTGCTTCAGTTCCCGCACTGACAGGCAGAATTCTTCATCCTCAGTACGAGGCACGACAGCACGGCACCGCTTCATAAACCACAGCTCCTCTTTGATGTGTAGTGTTTTCTTATGGGCGAGGAAGGCCTCATGGGTTGGGCTCTTCCCCGCTTCCACCACCACCACCACCTCCTCCTCCTCCTCCTCGTCTTCCTTTTACTCAGCTGGCATCTAACTCTCAGCACACGTTGACCAAAGGTTGGGTGAGCTCACCAAGCAGGAACAGCTTTATTGTGTTCAAAGTGTGCGTGAGATCGTGATTTCACCTGTAAATCATTTACCAAGCATTGGTGGGGGTCATTTGAAAGAGAGAAAAGCCAAAGGGCAGTACTGTACACTGAGCTGCACATGGCTCTGCTCTGCTTGGGAAACGCTGAGATTTCAAACAAGTAATTATCTGTTTCTATTTTCACCCTGCGTTGCCTCAGAGCAGCACAGGGCTGCTGGTTGTACGCCCTGTGCCAAGAAGTGTGTGGTTGTTAGTATGGCTTTTGGGTCCCATACACTTTAACTCCAGTCATTAACTTTTGGTAGGTGATTGTCCTGACCAGAGGACCCCTCCCTGAAATGAATGCTCCCCCTCACAGCAGGGGAAACTTAAAAACAGCTTGACTATTGGCAATATCCTCTGAACGCAAATGACAGCAGCAGAGGAAAGTCTTGTATCCTTTGAACGGATCTTGTTTTGATATTTGAAAGGACACAATTGCACTGAGAGATTTGCGATTACAGGTTTTTAAGAAGACCATCTAATGTACACTAAGTGGAAAACAGGACTGTGGAGCGAAGGACCTCTCGCAGCCTTTACGTTAAAAGCTCATTTTCCTTTTCCCCCAAATCCGTCTACACTGAACATCATCCAAACTGCAAGCTAATGCAAACTGCTGGCATGGCTTAAAAGCACTGCTGGGGTCTACTTCACTTCCTCTGCCCCCTTTTCCTTCTCTGCATCTCGAGCGGAGACAGTAAAGACTTTCAGAGAAACTGGAAAGGAACTGCTTTCACCTCTGCTCTGGATCTCTGAGTGGGTGGTGAGGTGGAAATAAAGCAGATTAGCTCCTGTGAATTGATCAGATAGTGTGTACGGAAAACAAAACCAGTGCCTCGTTGTGGAGAAGAGTACGTTACTGGTTTACACGAATGGTAGTGTGAATGTTAAGTTAAGTAATTAGCCTCATCATCAAGTATTTGGTAAAATTGTTTGTTGCTGTGTTAAAAGGTACCTTGTAGTAACTTTTGTGATTTTAAGGAAAAGTACACAATTTGATATTTGGTGAAGTTTCCATCTGTCAATATCAATCAGTTTCCAAGAAAGAAAAGGAACATTTTGATTTGTAAGGACTTTGATACAAACACACATGAAATATTGGTATCACTTTCATTTTAACCCATATTAATGCCTTTTGTCCACTATTTGCCCTTCTTGGAAATATTCATCTAATTTACAGTCAAAGTTCAGCTAATTTAAGGGCAATTTTAAGAAAATATACAAGGAATTAACTGCAAAAGATGGAACCAGTAAACACACACATTTACATGTCTGAAGGAGTTTACTATATATGTTATATTGATGTGAAACCTTTAGTATCGATCATCAAAATACAAAATCCAACACAGATGGGAAGATTGGACAAGTTTTGAATAGTTCATGTGATGAAAAATGTTCAGAGTATCTCCTGTACAAAATGCCAACAGGTAAAACAACTATAATATATGGTATTTTATTTCAATGAAGAAATTGACAAGCACTCATCAGTCAACATATTAAAACATTTGTGCCGTCTGTGCAAACCCACATGACGGCTCCTTAAAATAAATACTTTTAAGAGGAAATAATACAGACAGAATATGTGAGGCTCAAAACCACACGGACAAACAAATTATCCAAATGTCCAAGAGACAAAAGGGTCTGAAAATTCCCAAAGTCAACGCGACTCTCCAACGAAAAAGTGTTTGTATAAAACAGCTAGGTACTTTTAAAAATACAGAATCTTACAAAAAGTTTATTTTTTTAATCTTCTCACTTCTTTAAATCACTGTAAAATATCAGCTGGTATTATGACAAGAAATCAGGAATTTGTCCATGTATAATAATAATAAAAAGACAGAATGTGCTTCTGCATTTTTACAAAGTATTCACATACGTCATGAGTGTACTGTATCATCAACGTCCTCCGCTGCGATGGAGACGGGTGTGATGCACGGAGCGGCTCCCTCAAACCGACTTCCTGATCACTGAGCAACAAAAGGTGCAGTCAGTCCCCAGACACCCACACATTTGCAGAGACCATTTCACAAACCGTCTTCTCAGACAGTTTCCGTGCACCGTCCATCCCCAGGCAACAAATCACCTCACAGCCAAGTGTTCATTGTCTGTTTTCGGTTACATTATCAAACGTGTTCACATTTTCTCCATATAAAAACAAAAAAACCTTTAAAAAAAAAATCAATTCTCCTCGACAATTTGTCAACTTTCAAACTGTCCAAAAACAAAGAGACAAAGTAGCCATCGATGGGAGAGGGTTTCAAGAATACAGGTTACAGTACAAAAACGTGGTCCAGGTGGATGCACATGAAGCATGCATGTGTTTATGTTGCCCTGCTCACCCTCATGCGAAGACATACTGTATAAAAAGGCCACATGGCTTTTCCTTCACTATTAAATGCAAACGCGTTCTCCGACAACTGGCATCTTTGTCTGCTCTGCTCATCTAAAGATCAACGAAAGGTGCTTTTCTCTCCGACTCCTCGTCAATATGAAGTCTGTGTTTAGTGAGCGTTCTGCCACCAGACTGCAATCAATTGAACTCTTGGCAAGACAGCGAATAAGCGCATTTTAAATCAAATCATTTAAAAATCTTTTTTAAAATGTGAATCTACGGCCAGCAGGCATTTGGCTAAGGTTAGCTTAGCATAAAGACTGGATACAGAGAGAAACAGTTAGCATGGCTCTGTTCAAAGGTAACAGCGTGTCTTAAGTATGTTAGCTAACCTGTCATACCCTGTTAGTTGAATCTATATAAAAACGATAGCAAGTCGGTTATAATGTATACGGAACAAACTAAATGTGTTATTTAGCTTCAGTGGTACTATAATAGAGATTTTCCATTCCGTTTCTTGGCTTTATGCTACGCTAAGTTAAGCGACGCTGAAACTACATCAATCAGGCATTTAGCTTAGCTTAGCATAAAGACAGGGAACGCTCAGCAGCTAGCATGGCTCTGGCCAAAAGTTAAAAAAAAACGCTTCCTTCCACCACCTCTAAAGTTCATTAGCTAACATGTTTTGCATTGTAAGTTGAGTATGTATAAAAACCAAAACAATTAGCCTGTTGTCAGCGAGGGTGTTGTATTCCAGTCCTTATGCTATGCTATGCTAATCTAAGATATGATCAATTAAATGACTGCTTGCTGTAGCGCCATATTTTAACAGACAAATACGATAGTGGTGTTGATCTTCTCATTTAACACTCATCCAAAAAAATGATTAATCATCTCTTTAAAAATACAAAAATCACCGAAACCCCCCCGAAACCTCACTCCTCCGAAAACATCGATTTATACGTCTGCGTGGCCACAAACCTCACGAGTCGTCTTTACCAAGGGCCGTGTGTGTGTTAGGATCAGTGGGAGGATACTGTACGAGCATGTAAACAAAAGGCAGTTGGACTTGAGCATGAGTCTGCTGAGCTCCCTCTTTACATCACTCCAGATAAAACAGGACGTCTCCAGCCAGCCTCGGACTTTCTCACTATTCTAAGTGCTGAGGCTCAGTGAAGCCGATCACCCTTAATTTATATCATAATTTCCCCCCTCCATAATCTTTAACATCTGTACTGCAGAAATAACAACAAAAATATAACTTAAGATAAACTCTCTAGGCACTGTTTGATTTCCAAGGCTTTGTGTTGTAGACTGTGATAAAAGGTCAGCAAACAGATAAAAAAAAAAATAATAAAAAAAAGGAAAGCAGAGAGTGATGGTTCTGCAGACCAAACACTTTATCCTCTGTGATACATCGAAGTCCTCTGAGTCAGCTCACACGGCCAAACAGACTTGTGTCCAGCTCGGTGGTAGAGAGGCTGTAAGGGCAGAAAGTATCTAAAGGGTGAGTGTATAGAAGATTTCAAGGTTAAGCGTCAGTTCCAGTCTTTAACCTGTCGTCCTCCTTCATAAAAAGAAAGAACAAAAGGTCAGATCTTAAGCCATTATCTTCTGGGGGATCTCTATCGAAGCCTTGATGAAGATGCAGTTGTCTCGGACGTAGTTCCTCTTCTTGATCTCTTCGTGCGAGATGAACTTGGGGTAGCCGAAGCCCAGGGTGCTCTCGTCCAGCGAGTTGCGGGTGCTGCTGGGTTTCTGGAAGTTCTTCCAGTTGGGGTCGGGGTTGAAGGTCTCGGTGATGTGCTGGGGTTTGGAGAGCGATGGGTCGCTCTGGTCCATGATGGAGAAAGTCACCTTGTATGAGAAGGGCCACTCCAGCAGGCTGTCGTACTCTCCGGGCAGCACGCGGATGTAGACGGAGAGGTGGGAGCCCTCGCCACTGCCGTTACCGTTCAGGAACGCAGACACCTGCAGCTTGTAGCCGTAACGGTGAGTGTAGAAGGGCGGGCTGAAGAACTCATGGTTGCTTCGGATTTTGGCCTCCTGGAGCTTGCGTGAGTAGTCGCTGAGTTTCCAGATGAGGACGCCATCGTGACTGACGGAAAGCTCCTCCATCTCCCTTCGCAGCTCCAGGATCTCCTGCCGCTGGCGACCCACCAGGTTGCACATCATAGTCAGGTGAGCCTTAGTGGTGTCTTCCAGATGACGACTGATGGCCAGTTTGGGGCACTGCAGGAAAACGACAGAAAGATTATGTAGAAACTGCTAAAACGGAGACTTTAAACTATATGATTACATTCTGTCAAAATTACAAAATGATAAATCAGGCTAATTAGTGTGTTTTCAATATGATGTGATATTTTGATTTGAATGGTATAAATTAATTGTATTTCTTGATATCTGTAATATACAATAAACAGTTGAATACTGCATCTATTTATGAATCTGCTGTCCTCTGAACATGATGAAGATGTGGACACGTGGATCATCGGATTTCATGATGAGGCTGCTGTTCAGGAAACATGTCTCTACCATCTGTAAATGTTACACGTCAAGCTTTCCAGATGCTTCGTAATTCTTAACAGAGCGCCGAGCTGAAAACACAGAGAATGATCTGCCGCTCTTCCTCGAGCGTGTCCACATTTTCACAAATTGACGTCAGCTTCAAAAATAGACGGAAATGTGAAGTCAGACTACAGAAGTGTTGCTCTCATTAAAACCGACCCTACAGGCAGAGCACTGTGTGTTTTAAAGAGAGAGGAGAACCATTACTCTGGAAACGGTGAGTCGAGGATATGTTTGAAATATAAGGGGAAAATGTCCGTAAACAACTAAGACAAACAGGCCTGTCAGTTGATTAGCATTTATCAAACGCAGCCTTAAAATGAAACTTCGTTCCTCTAGGGTTAAATAATGTAGATCAGCTTTACCCTGTGTTTGCAGCCGGCGTCTTTGAATGGGCAGAGGACGAGTGCACTCCCGCAATTGTCCTTCACGTGATTGGCCAGGTCCTCTCGGGCGATGTTGGGAGTCCCGCACTGGTTTGGGCACTGGACAGGAAACCGAGGGCAGTGGTACTGGTGGTTCTGTAGAGAAATCAGGGACATTGTTTGAGTGACGGCGGGAAGTTCAAAAAAGCATGTGGTATAAAAATGAGGAAAAACTAAAAGAGCATAGAAAAATAGAGAACAGCTGATCATGCAGCATGAAGCCAAAGAACATACTTGAACATTGCTGCCAATAACACATTCAAAACCTGATTATGAAATTAAACACGCAAAACAGAATTTGTTTTATTCTTGCTTCTCTAATGAAATGATTGTCTCCTTGCCATTTTTAAAGTAAACCGAGAAGCTGTGGGTGGTTTAGATTACTGGCTGAACAAAGAAAGCAATCTGAAGAGGTCACCTCCTGGGAGATTGCAATGGCCTATTTTCTAATCTATTTTCTGATGTTGTAAGAAATGAAATGATTAATCAGCAGATGAATCAATATTCAACTCATCTTGATTAATAAAAGAATCATTTAGGCTGTAAAATCAATGGAAAATATCCATCCCGGTTTCTTTATCCAAAAGATTGTGATATTCAATGCTGCAACTTTGCTTGAAAAAGGCAGAAAGGAAATCACTGGACTGTGACAAAAACTGCTTCAATAAAACGAATCAGATGACATGCTCTTAAATCACTGCGTCCAAGACCGAGTTATTATATCTTGGCATCTTTAAATGTGAGGGAGGGGGGAGTGCTCAGCCTCTGGCCAGATGTGTGCAGAGGCAGATGTGAGCTCACACACAAACGCACAGACAGCAGAGCACCAGCTTCCACCAACATCCAGCTGCCACAGGACAGAGACACCATGAATCATGGGAATTACAACCAAGTAATTTCACTTATGAGACTGTGAATAATCTGTGAAATCTGTAAAAAAAAGTTTCTTATTGTAAAACTGTGTGAAACTGACCTGGATTGTGTCAAAGACAAACTCCTTGCCACAGTACTTGCAGGGCTGCGTGCGCTTGGGACACTCGGCCAGGCTGTGTTGGGACAGCAGCCGACGCATCATCCTCGCCCCACACTTGTTCTCACAGTAAACGCTCTCCTGAGGACACACACCCGTGTGGTTCTGGGAAAGGAAAGAGAAGTGATTACGATTTGGAGAAACAAATACTATCGATACAGCGGCTGTTTACACAAATGAAGTTTCTATTATTCAGTTTTCATGGCGCCAAACTGAATTTTCTAATAAAATATATAGTTCTTGGAAAATGAACAAAACTATAAACAATCTGTATTCCTTATCAAAAATGAGTTGAGAAACTTTTTTTAAATCGGCAAACCTGAAACCAGCATGGCAAAGGAAAAGCCTCGTACAAATGTTTTTAAAATGTTCATAATCAAATTTATTTTTGTTGAAAAAACTATAACTATTTATGTGGATTTTCTTAAGACAAAGTATCGATAGCATGGTCACTTTAGTATTGGTGTCAAAACTGCTGAAAGAATTACTTGATTAACTGATCAACAGATTTTAAATCAGACCCCTTTTCTAGTTAAATTTTTATTCATTTTTTTTTTTCAAAGCCACCAACTTTTCTTCAATGCGATAATTTGTTTATTTTATCATGTTTTATATTATCTTTGGGTTTTGTGGAAGGAAAACGTTAAGCGTTGACCTTTTCCTTTTACTCTATGGACTAAATAAAGATTGATTCATGAGATAATGGATCTGAATGAAAAACATTAACGTGAATTTCCAGTGTGAAAGCCAGAAGGTGTATTAATGCCCTGTAAGTGTGTGTAGAGGGAGACCACAAGGGCCAGAGTAAACAGAGGAGGGCCAGGTTGGTAAAAATGACTGAATGGTTCGTGAGGCGACTCTGAGGAAAACACATTCAGTATGAAAGAGCCAGTCAAAGCTTCTTTCCTTCTGTCAACATGTTCCATTTCAAAATAGGCCAACACTCTGAAAACACTGACACGCGTGCGTTAGACCTTCCTGCTGTTTTTCACAAAGGCAGCTTTCATATAGGCACGGAAATGATGAGGCGTCACTCTCAGTTATGTACATCAAGCTCCTGCTGGGGCCCAACGGGAATAGAAAGAATAAAAACAGGTGGAGTAGGTGTTTACCTCGTAGGCTTCACCGGTAAACTCGCTGCCACAGAACTCGCACTTGACCTTGCGCTTGGGGCAGTCGTGCTGCAGGTGGTCGGGCAGGTCGCGGCGCGTCAGCTTGACGGAGCAGCGGTTGGGGCAGGGAATCACGTTGAAGGCGCAGGTGGAGAAGTGGCCCTGAGGGAGAGACAAACGACAAAGCCGCGATGTGTCATCAAACTTTGACAAACACACGACCACATGTTAGGCGCTGTGCCAGGCTGTTGCCAGAAAACAACACGGTGAAAGGGGGTGAGGGAGGGGGCAGCACATCAGAGTGTTTGACAAAACAAGGAGAGAGCACATTGAAGCTTCTCACCTGCAGCTGCTTCATCTGGCCGGTCCAGCGGCAGCCTTCCTCACTGTGGATGCAGCGGATGGGCAGAGCCAGGATCTGCTGCTCTAGCTCTGGATCCGGGTAGATCTGCGGAGGAAGAGCAGGATGAGGTCAGTGTGGGAGATGATCCCGTCAATTACGCAGAAGGAAGACTGTAACATGGCAGCTTCAAACAGCACAGAGTTGTATAAATGCTATAGAGTATAGACTAATTAAAACCTGCATTTCCAAGGAAAATCTTCTCCTCTTTAAGTTAAATGAGTGTCACTGGATTAACAGAAAATTCACAACACTGTTTGAATTGTTTCAAGGATTAGGTTGGAAATATTCGAAATTTTTGTTATTGTTACCAAATCTCATTAGCAGGCCAAAACCGATAATGAAATGATCCTATTAATATGTATTAATAAGAATTTCCTGTGTATCCAAAGCCTGATACATCTGATATTAAAACAGACTCTCCTTTAAAACCTGTGCTGATTCCTTCATTATGATAAACATGGTGACTGTAATTTATTTTGAGTCAACCCCACAATTTAATCCACAGCTGAAAGTAGTTCCCAAAGAAATTCACAATTTACTCTTATATGGCTCAAGTTTAGTTCAAAGCTGTTTAAGGAAATTAGTCAACATTTAAAAGATGATAATAAATATTTCTCAATCTTCAGTTGGACACTAGAGAAGTCATACGGACTGACAAATTGTTGGTTATTATATTTTCAAGGGATTTGTGGTGTATCTCGAAAAGAAAGCAAATTAGCATATTTTCCAAAACATTGAGCTACCGCTCAACAATTGAACATATTGAGAACAGAATGTCACTGCAGTGATAATGACTTGGGTTATGCGTTTATGGGACCTTTGAGAGAACGAGCAGAGGAAAAACATAAATTTTTCCTCGGTCACTGAGCTATGGGGATGAGTCAGTTTTCTGCCCAAACCCCCCAAATCCTCCCCTCCAGCCCGCTGTCCCGAGGACTTATAGCTCTGCGTGGCGTCTCCATCCAGAGCTGCTGTCACATGAGCAGAGCGCTATAGTCAAACAAGAAAAGCCACTTCCTCCAAATGTCAAAACAGCCCTCTGAGCAAATAACAGCTCAGAAGCTGCTCACCTGCGCTCACGTGTGTCTCTGCGGCGGCACACGGGAGGTGTCTCCAGCAAATGAATGTGCATTTGGAATATCTTCTACAATTAAATACTTCCATTACTCATAGTTTGCAGCTGCTGTTAGGACAGAGCGCAAATAAGTGCATAAAACTACTTAAATATGCTCTACATATAATCTAATGCTCTTAAGTAAAGCACATATATCACTCCCATTAAACGCATGCTTGGCTTCTGTTGCACGCCACATATACAGTAAGCGCTGATGCTATCTCGCTGCCATAATCACATTCTTTGGGGAGAAACAGAGGGAGGAGGAAAATCCTCTAAAGCAAACTGAAACACTCACTCATTGTTCCAGTCTTCGAGTCTGCAGGGAGACTGCAATAATGACCTTTTAATAACTTAGTCGTAGCCAGAGCAGGGGGGTTAAGCTCTTTGGAGCTCTAACTTGGGGGGGGGGGGGGTACTCTGTCTGCTTTAGCCTCTCTTAGTCCCACACTGCTACAACTAATACTACAACAGCAGCACGGGACAATCCTTTAATTACCACAACACGCTTCTTCTGTTAGAGCCAGGTTGTGTTTGTGCATGTTTTGGAAGGACAGTGTGCTGTGATCAGCATAATAACCCTGACAGAAGACCACCAGCGAGGGGTAATTTGCAGGCGACTTTGAGGCCTTGGTAAATAACAACGTCCGACAGGTGTGCCCTGAGCACATCCTTTCCTGTGGAGCCTCCCTGCTATTAGAGGCGCCTCCATCGCTTGCAGCGCAGCATGCAGACCTGTGCTGATGCCCCGCTGAGCCTGATGAATCCCTGGGTTGATGTGTTCACAGCTCAATGGCTAATGCTGGCTTAAGCTAATGACATTAAAGTTTTTATTGTAAAAATTGTAAATTCAAAGTCACTATCCCCCAAAAAAAAAAATCTCATGAAATCGCAACTATGTCTAAATCTAATGTTGCAGGATTATCTCTATGTAGCTCTTTGATTTACACTGTTTGCCTAGTTTGCTTGTTTGTTTTAGGTTCTGATGTTATTTCAATTATTTTAGCATTTCTAGCTCATGTCTGGATCGTAGGGCTGCAACATTGCTCTTTTGGCCCAGGGACTTCTTGTCTAGCCCCGCTCTCATTACCATCATCTATCGGCTATACAAAGTATGGGGCCCCTGATTTGCAATACAGCTTTAGTGTTCAGTGATAATTAAAACTTTGCTAGCATGCTAAAAGGCTAAACTAAGATAGTGAACATGGTACCCTTCTACAAACAAGCATGACGGTATTGCCACTTTAAGTATGTTAGCATGTTGATATCAGCATTTAGCTCAAAGCACAGCTGGGCGTCATAGAGCCATTAGCATGGATGTAGATGACCGTAGATAAATAAATCTTTGATTGTATGGATAGAATGATGATGAATTGGTGGTTGGGTGGATGGTGTGAACAGTTACGTCACATCAGTATACTGGGTGTAAACTCTTACCTTGGCATAGTCCAGCGGTAGCTGATCCTCTGGACACTTGAAAACACCCTCACTGCAACAAAACAGAAACAAACATTTTGTTATTAATGGAATCACTCAAAATAAAAGCCTGCAGAAGACAAACACAAAAAAAAACTCATCTCTACGGCGTGTCCAGCCATTTTTTAAATCAGTGCTCAGTGAGATTTATATCCTTGTCCCTGAGTGAACACAACCAGAACTAAAAGCCTCCTCTATGTCAGTCTGTAAAAGCAGTGCTGTCGTGTCCTTAGTTGTATTCTGTCTCTTCAAACACACTCTTAATCTGAGGCGTTCTACGACTCATCATTCTGTATGACGAACAAACACACACTCACAAGCACACACTGCACAATAAAGTCAGATCTGTGAGTGACTGGCTGAAACGACATTCGCTCTTTCATCTGCTTCTCTCTTAGAGGACACCTAGATCTGCACAGATTATTATCCCTGAAGCAGGAAGAAAAAACTGTCGCCTTCTATAGTTTCTTTCACAGCTTAGAGTGTTTGATTTTTTTTGTCCTTGTTTCAGAGTGGAGATAAGATTGTGCCAGTTACTACAGGCTTCTGTCTTCCAGAGAATAAAGCAGTGTAAACCTTGCCTTCATGCTTGAGGCTATTCCTCGGGATAAACAGATGATTTAGCTGATTTGCTACAGTGAGTGTGAGACAAAGTTTCACGCCCTTTTTCTTAGTTCTTCCATGCAGCAGTTGAACCAAAAATAAAATCTAAACTCTTGTTTTACTATAGACCACTGTGCAGTGTTTGTGGTGCAGCAGAGATGTCTTCACTGGCCTGTTTTAGGGCCAAATGAGTGAGTTCCATGGCTCATTAGGGTAGCCCCCTCCCAGAAAGTCCCTACCCTGATGTCATCATTAAATATTCACACTAATAGAGGCAGAACCCACGATGGGTGAGCTGCTACAAAGTGTCTGAGCTTCTGGCTGCACCGCAAACACATCCAGACCCACCAAGGTGAGCTAAAAAAAACTGAAAAGTCAAATCGGAGGCTTATCTCCTGGGATATGACTAAATATAAATAAACAGCACTTTTTGTATCTCACATGAAATCTACTGAAGCCAGACACAGCAAGGATGCACAGAAACATGCTTTGTTCAGAAGTCCCAGGCCCCGAGGCTCGATCTGACCTCACGTGCAGAGAGGGTCTCCATAACCCCCACCATGTCTAAATTATGTTTAGACTCATTAAGGGACGACAGTGTGCAAACACTAAGAATTTGCCTCTTGGTGCTCTAGTTTGGTTCGCTGCAGTGTCACCTGACCGCGGCTCCCAGAGGCACCGGGACATGTGACAGGGCAGCAGTGCATGTGTACCTCGCCCCGTCTACCCAGCTGCTGTGAAACCAAGGAGTATGCCAAAGGGGGAGGGGGTTGAAGCAGAGTTTAGGCCTGAGGTGGAGGGAGCGTTGATGAAAGAGGGGGGGTGTGAGGAGGGAGGTTAATGCATGACGAGACGGCAGTAATTCTCCTCCATTAGGGTCACTGTGTCAGCAGGGAGCTGGAGACCAATTAACAAGCCACGACGGGCTGTAAAAGAGGGTCAATCGATGAGAGCCCAGTCAGCATCACATGTGTAGTGTGAAATCATCCTGCTTTCAGACATGCACTGAACTCCGCAGCTCCTCCGTGTTGTCTCCGGAGGAGGTGCACGTGTGAACGCAAATGTCCGAATGAGACGCTTCACAGTCTCTGCGAACTATCTCCGCCTGGCCTCCTAGTGTCATGTGGGGGATCCCCGCGATGGATTCATAATAATCAACAAGCATGTGACGTAATCTAGCGACTTTTAGCTTAATTTCAGAGAGGTGAATTCTGGGTACTGGGTGAACTCCGCAGCCAATTCTCCAGACTGTACCCACAGGTCATGTCTTAAAATGGCTTCACGGTACTCAGCACCATCACCGAGGAACCATCTCACTGTTTGAGAAGTAAAGAGGGCGCCGACTGCAGCAGTAAGAGGAGATGGGAAGCGACAGGCTCTCAGCTCCAGATAGGGGACAGCCAGAGGCCCCCGTCCAGCTCGGGCCCCGTATCTGATGCACAGAGAGGCGGACAGGCGAAAAGAGCCGAGTCACAGACTGTCAGGATAATTCATTCCCTGGTCGCAGAGTAGCTCCCGCAGCCACACATTCATGTGTTTGTCCCCACTGCTGCTAACACCCCTCCGCTCCCTCCACCGCGCGTGACTCCAACTCGCTGCCGCTTCGGGACAGCACATTAGCAGTGAAAGGTGAGGCCGATGTGAAACACAGATCCAGTCCAATTCCATCCTTCTTCACCCACTAACAATTTATCTGACTCGTGAGGACTTTTTAGGTGAGAGGACCGAACATGGCTCACAATAACTGAACATCACAAATTTGAATGATTGATTAATCTAATAAATGTATTTTTGTCTATAAATGTAAGTAAACATCAGTAAAGACCTGCAAGACCCAACATAATTAACACACTACGCTATGAATATTAGCATGCTAAGGTTACCATCTAGCTTACTAGCACTGTTGCCACTTGATAAAATGATTAATTATCAAATTGTTATAGCCCATTTAACTTTTGTATAGAAAACAGATTAATCTTCTGTGAAACATCAAATATGTTTACAACAGCTGAACACAAAAAGATACAAATTCAGTTTTACATGAAAAAAACTCTTGAGTTTGGAGACATTTAGAGTTCAGTTGAATATTCTGGAGAGGTTCATGAGTAGATAAGGCGCAGCCCTGATACACTTAGTTAAAGATAAACAAAGTTGTTACACAAAGTTCAAAGGAAAAACTCCTTTATGTAAACCCCCACATGTGGGAACTTGCAGTCGGCCTCTTTTAGAAAAGGAGTTTCTCACTGATGCTTGTCTACCACAGATCCCTGACTGCAGTTCACACCCTGGTCAATGATAATCCAGGGCGAGAGGCTGATAAACTGCTGTTTCTGTGTCTATCGCAGCGGAGCAGCTTAAGACCGGACAGCCTACACAGTATAATGCAATCACCTCATTAAAATTTCATTGCCTCCTTGTGTCTCGCTCATACCGTGAGAGCAGCGGCGGCTCTACAGCTGCTCCGCTGCGGTGCACGATCATGTGTAAACCACCTCGAATTCACTGTCAGACAAGGGTACAAACATTACCATGTTGTGTTGACTTGAAAGAAACACGCGTGGACGTCTGCAGGTGAAAGGCACCTACTATTCTGACCCATTACTGCTCTGGACCCTAAATCCCTCTCCCCTCTAATTACCTCCTCTCCTCCCTGTCCTCAAATATTCTTTTCAGGAGCAGATTAAACCCGCCGTCCATTCATGCAGCTGATACCACGAGGACAGCCGTCACAACATGCCTCGTCACGCTGCACACGGCTCCTGACAGGCAGACGGTGAGACGCACAAATCCCTCAGGTTTAATCTCGCTGGTGCACAGCGGAGGGGTGGTGCTCAGGCGACAGCGACCGGGCTGCAGGCCACACAGAGAGGACATGTTGTTGACAGGTCGCCTCCTCTCAAAGCACGACCACTGAGCGACCTTGAGGCCTAACAGAGAGACTCCTAAACAAACCTTCCTGTGTTTGCATTTGGGGCGAGCGGGGCTTTTCGAGACACACTAAACAAACTGAATCGAAAGCATGAGGAGCGGTGGAGAGTTCGAGTGACTGTGGCACACTCTAAACAGACCCACGTCCCACCAGGTGTTTTTCTCATCGACTCAAATAGCAGAGGGATCCCTGAGTGAACTCCCCACTTATCTCCCCCCGGAGCTCCCTACCAGCTTTTGTGTTCATCCTCGTGCTAAACCCTTTTGTCTTTTCAAGTACAAACCAAAGATTAACGTTTATATATGCAAACAAACCCTTAAATTCCTCCAGTGCCCTCCGTTCAGACTCTTGGTCTCACATACAGAAACGTCTCCTCTCAGGAAGTTGGCATAAAAGAGGAATTTTGTCTCATCTCAGATAAGAGTTTCTATAATCCCTCATATCCATCTGGTTCTGGGTTTATGTCTTTAAGACTGCGTGCAGTCATGACTTCCTGCTTCTGAGCCAACTATTCTGAACACTAATGAGAGCGGATAGTAAAAAGACAATATAGAGTGAGTGAGGGATATTTTTCCATAATTATCAGTCTGTGATGTCCTACATACTTAATGTTGCTTCTCGGTCAAATCGAGACATTTGCTTATTTTTTATTAAGATACATATATAAGCAAGCTGTTTCCCCCCCGTTCCCAGTCTTTGTGCTAAGCTAAGCTAACTGCTACAATGCCTTTCCAGCTTCAAGGAATATGTCCCAGTTTCCCACTTGAGGTGTTATGTTCATATTTGAGACAAAAGTGATTAATGAAGCCCAACTGAAACCACGTCAACAGATTTATTTAAACCCAAACGCTTTATAAACTCAAATAAATAGTCATAGTTTACTTAATGCAGAATAATACTTCTATGCAAACTGGCAATTAGTGAAGAAGTAATTAGTGTACTTCACTGGTCTTTACTGAGATTAAAATTATATAGGATGTGCAACGTGGGACACTTTAATTATGGAAACTTCACAAAAGACAAAGCACAATCTTTTTCCAAAGATTTAATAGTTCATTTTTCCGAGCAGTCTCTGGAGCTGTCTGACCACAACCCACAATTTGTCTTAATTTCTTCCAAATGTAAATATCTGCTTACAGGCAGCAGAAATGAAGGCAGTTCTGTTGTGTACAGCGATTTGGGACAATAAGATGAACAGTACGCCAAAAAAAAAAGCACATTATAGGCACAAGAAGAAACCGGTTGCTAATGGCCCCTATAGATTGTGTAACTTCTTCCACCCACCAACTTTAAACTCTCCAACCGTCAACCCTAAAAAACAACTTTCTCCTGCCAGCAGAACAATAAAGCAGCAGAAGGTGTTGTAGCTGCAGAGTCTCTCCCTCTCATCCTCAGGACTGTCTGGATTAACGCCCACATGTGAGCAGACCAAAGAGCCCCCCTCCCCCCCGTAAATGAGGTAAACGAGTTCGAGTGACAAGGCTGGAGCTTCCACCTGTGCAACCCGATACGCCGGGAGCGCGGAGCTCCCTTCGCCCACGGCTGATCTGGCTCTGAGCCGCGCTCTCCACAGCCCTCTCATTTGTCTGGAAAGGGAGGAGCAGGTCTTACTTTCACAGAGAGCGTGATGACACACCGGCCCACAGGTGGATCTGCTGCTCCTCCACAGACTATCTTTGTGGGACGTTCACACTGAGAGATGCTGTGACAGCTGCTTGTGTGGGATTGAATACCTACAAGATAAGCCGTCCATATCTGGGGTTTGCTGCAGATTATATTGCACAAGCTCACTGACGTTTGTGGGCTGAGCTACGTCTCATAAGAGCGTGTGAAGAGACGAGGTTAAATCTCAATTGTTGAAAACTGTATTATCAGTAAAAATATTGCACTGTAAACAAAGTTATGAATATCACCGGATATGAGACTTGTTGTTGTATTAATACTTCTTCCAGCACCTTGCAAGGAATCTTTTGAATTCTATATTATGTTAACGTTCCTTTCTATGGGTAACTTTAGAGACTTAATGGAGGTTATTCTCTGTGTGTTTAATCATGTTCTTATCTGTTTTAATTATTATTATTATTATTATTAATTACTGACCACATTTAATTTGCTATTTGTTTCAAGGCAGGCTTCAGAAAGTCTATAAAATTGGGTAAAACTGAAATAATTGCTCATATAAATGATCCGAAAAGGACAGACAACAGGAAAACAAATCCAAACTTCAAATGTGTATTCTATTCCGATGAGAATCAAAATCTGACAATATGTTTTTAACAGAAACTGGTTTGTTGAAGTCTGCGTTGGACACCTGTCCAGAACATGACACCTGTAAAATCCCAAGTGATTTCCTCTGCTGGTCACTAACAGCCACTGGCAGCTGTTTCTTATGAAGTAACAATGGCTGACAGTTTGCAGGTCATGGTCATCAACGGGACAGATATAAATTACATCTGACTCAGTGTCAGGACGACCTAAAAAGACAGGCGGAAAATTGTTACTGCTTCCGAGGGCGATTACACTTATCCGTGTAAATCCAGCAGAGCTAAACTCGTACACGCAGTTTGAAATCTATAGTTTATGTTTCTTTTTCCAGAGAAAAAAAAAACAACATGTTTTTGTTGTGTTGCTTTGCCAAAGCAGGAAAAAAAAATATATGATGCAAGTTGGAGGAAAGGCACTACTACGAGAGAGAGTGTCTGTGAGGGGGTGGATGTCTGGCCTCTTTCCATGGCTTCTTCTCCAGCAACCCATGTTACACTCACTGGGACCAAATGTGGACTAAGACAGAAAAACCCATTAGAGGATGGTTTCACGATGAGCTGCACTGACACTACCTACACAGACCTGAACAAAAGAACATGGGTTTTACTTCTGCTCTGGGATTTGGCTCTGTTGTAATATTCCCATGTGAAATTCTTCATAAACACACAAGCTCTGTTAGATCCCGGCTGTGAGGCCACCTGAGGCCGGCCTGACTCAAGCCGTCATCACTTATGTAATGATATTCATTTCTCCTTGCAGTTCACCTCACCGTGCTGACATTTGTGAGCGCGGGCCATCTGTGAGCGAGCACACACGGCTATAAAGCGTCCAAAAGGTTAATAAAACCTCTGTTAGTTTTTCTTAAATGTCAGCTTCGCAGTACAGGAGCCTGTACATTGAGTGATATTACTGCATACTGTACTGTGTGTTGTTTAACGACTGACTTTGTCTAGAACGTAACTTTAATTTCCGTGTTAATTTTCATTTAAGAGTCCAGATTATATCTTGTCTGCAATAACATGTGCCAATAAGATATAGACCCACAAATATGACATAAAATTAACAAATATGTTAATTGTGTAATAAGCCTGTTGCCATATATGCTTCGGCGCTAGAATTACCCCTCTACATGAAAGCAGACCCACATTTCCTGGATGGAAATATTTGCTTACTTCAATGTTTAGGTGAAATCAGTCATTCGGTTTGAAATTATGAGCAATTAGACGATGATTCATCAAACCGCCAGAGGTGCAGCACTGACACACTGTAAAGGAAAGAGCCACCTGCCAGAGGACGAGCTGGCAAAGAGAAAAAAGAGAGCGGGAGGAAGGGAAGAGGCAGGAAGGATGGATGAATAGATGAAGGGAGGGTCACAGGGAGGATGAGCAGCCATCTGCAGGCTGAACACAAGCCTGCGAGATGCCATAATCCATCCTTAAGTGTGAGAGAAGGGGAAACAGTTCCTACAAGTATTTATAATCCCCCCTCCCCCTCCTGCACTCCTCCTCGAGTCTCCTTCCATCAGTCTAATCGGGCTTTGACATAGAGTCTCTCTTGGGGAGGGGAGGGTTACAACATGAAATCGTAACCCGGCTCCTTTAGTTTGTTTCCATTGATTTTACGAGTTTGGAGCAAACTTCATCTGGACTTCACCTCCACTGCACCTGGAATAATATGAGTTTAAAGGAATAGTTACACAGATGGACTACACTAAATGTGGATTTCTCAAAAAGCTAGATATTCCTACATTTCAGAAAGTATAACATGTTTTCTTCTTAAGTTTAAATACTGATCTGTATTATGAGAGGGAAAAGGCCTGTCCCATCAATTGCATCGAGAGCCGAGCTCATGCACGCACAAGTGGCGTCACCCTCACCCCCACAGTAAACGGTGGGGGGTGGGGGGGAAGAGAGAGAGAGAGACCACCAAAACAGAGGCGTACGCACACGCACGAGGGCCCGACGCCGCGGACATGAAAGCAAAGCAGCGCTTGAAAGGAGCAGCCTCACGTTTGATCTGGTTGAAGGGCTGTTTGTGGGGGGGCGGGATGGGTGGAGGACTGCGCCCCGGAGATCGATGAAAGTCCTGAGCTTTAACATGTCGCACATGTGGGAAGAACCCACCGGTCTGTGTGAGGAAAGTGCTAAAAGCTGCTGTCAAGGTTGCAGTAGGTGTGAAACGCCCCAAACTCCATTTCACTACCCGCTGTCACACGTTGGTGAAGACTCAGATGCTGTGAAGGAACGAGAGCGTGATGGAGTGGTATTCGGCAACTTCAGGCCAAACGGAGGCAGCTACGTGCTATACATTTCTCCAGACGCGGGTGATTTTTAGCCGTGTTAATCACAGATGGCTGGTCTAATTTTAGCTCAGCTTCCGAGGGCAGATTTCTGCTCCGAAGGGGGGGGGGCGATGCGCAGCGACGTCGGCTGGCTTCGAGGAGCTGCAGCGCTGCCACACTAATCCTCTCGGATGCCCGCACTGGACGGAGGGGACCCGAGTTTGCCAAGGAATTGCCTGGCCTGTTAAAAGAAGGGCCGCCTGCCAACTGTATGCATATGGCAGCCGGAAAGGCAGTGGTAGACACGGTCACCTCATTTTCCTTCAAACAGCATTAATGAATCAGCGATCGGAGTCACAATCATCAAGAAGCACAGCGTGAAATCGCCCTGCGCTGATACAGATTGAATGCGGAAGCAGCTGCGCACTTCAGGTTATTGTACAAGCCGTCTATCAGAGTGAGGGGAGGGAATATGTGCATTTCAATCAGCGTGTGAAGTCTGCCATAATAATTAACGTGTGTCATTCAGAGATCAGAAAGCTGCTAAAGCTCAGGTGTTTCATTTTCAGTTCTGGCATCCTCTGTTCTGAATTTACACAATTATTTCCCATTTATCAACCATTTACTTTATTAAAACTTGATATGAATTAAAACTACGCTCAATTACGCTCAATGAGCGATTATTCTATGCAGATATGGGAGCACGACTAATCTTCTTAAATACAAGAAAGCATATTTCCCAAAGTGTAGAGGAATTTCTTTAAATTACAGTATTTCAAATCTTCTTAGAAACTCCTTAACGAGCTCATATGGTTGGTCGGATAAGCATATTCTCTGCCATAAAACATATCTGTTTGAACACACTTCTCTGGTTATTATAGTTATCATACTGCAGGAGCTGAGAAATCAGTTCTTCATACAAACAGCAGAGTCACACAAGATATAAATTGATGTTTCTGTTTAAGCATCCGGAGCGAAGGGTGCAACCCTGAAATATGAAACCTCCGTCAGTCGTGACTGGATTGAGATTTAATGGAGTGTCTCTATGATCCTCCTTCGCAGTAATAAAGACTAAAGAAAAGAAAAAACTCCAGACACAAAATCCCACCAGGCGTTTGCGTTAAAAAGCCATTAAAATTCAGAAAAGGATTTTACATCCAGAGGTTTCATGCTCCGTTAACCAATTAAGACGCTGTGTATGAGGTCATCCCATTGTAGGATCATTCACAAGCCGTTACCCAAATTAAGCGGTTCCGATTTCAGCGTGAATTAAGTATCTGGATGCTTTTTTACGTCAGTCTCAACTCCCGTGAAGGGGAATGTACCAATGGTGTGTCAGCTGCTCCGAACGGCACATTATTCCTGCGCAGCAACCTCCTCTTGCTCTCTGTGGTGGGGTTTGTTTTATGACTTCCAGAACCGCCAAGATCTCTTTCAGGCAGCCCAGAAGCCAAGAGGGACAGTTTCTCTTTAAAGAGAATTCACTCCACACTTGGCCACCAGAGCCGGGACATTAATCAGGGGCCACTTAGAGGTAAAGTTTTACGATTTAGCACCTATAGACACATGAGCTCACGCTACCGGGACAGGAGAGGGACGAGATGCTGCTTTGCATGCTCTCGTCATAAATCAGATTTTATGCAAATGGTAAGCAGAATACTTCAGATCGTTCGTTTGTGGAGTCGACGCTCAATACCAAAGCCCACAGCAGACAAAGAGGACTTTTGTTTCTGACGTGCACAGAACTACTGAGCCTCAGAGAGACAAAGCTCTCGTCGCCCTTCAATTAAAACCGCTCCTTTATTGCAGTGTGATTGTCACTGCTTTGAAAGGAAGTGGAGAAGAAGTGAGCATGAAAACAAGATGAGAGGAGAAAACAAAACAATATATATGGGTTAAAAATTGGGTCAGTAAGACTTTGAGAGCGTCAAGTGATCATATTTTTTCGTAAACTTTGAAACAAATACATAGGGAATTCAAGTTTGTTCATGTGTAGAAAAGATATCAAAATAAGACAGTTGTGATTTAAAAATAAGAATACATTAAAAGATCAGAAACAAACTGTGTGTGAATCTGAGGGTCCAAAGTCCCCACATCGCCTTTGATAATGTAATTACAACTTATGAAATTTGACCTTCTTTTTACACCAGAATCTGAATGGACGGTGACAATCCAATCACATAACAGAGCTAAACTGTCCAATCAAAGGGCAGACGGCTGGTCTTCTGTCACCGAGGTGCTTTTGAATACACACACATCACATTCGAAGGGTTTGTCATGGAAGAGCCCATTGTTGTCCATCGTGAAAATCTAATGCTCATTCAGGCATCACATCCACCTGCTTCTTGAGTGGAACTATGCTTTGTAATTGGATAGTCGTTGTCCAATCACACGTAAAGACAGGGTCACAACCTGCACTTGTAACTTGAGCGTCGCCGTTTGGGAACTTAAAGCGTTTCATGGTTTTAGAGCTTTTACTTATGCACAGATGTTCACAGAATCACTTCTTTGTGTAACATTACCACTCATATCATTCTTTCAACTATAAATATCCAATTTGAACCGTTACTGACATTTTAACAAACATCAACCGCAACTCTCAGTTGAGGGAATACCTTCGCCAGGTCCAAAAAGTCCACTTAAAGTCAATCAAGCCGCCAAATAGCAAACATTCACCAATATCAGTCCTCTAAATATGCTTGATTTTTATCAGGATCAATGTGTTCTTTCTTGGCCCTTGCCCCATCCTCCCACCAAGTTTCATTGAAATCAGTTCAGTAGACTTTGAATATTCCTTCTGACAATCAAACCAACCCATCCAGACACATATCGGCGCGTAACCTCCTAACAATATCAGATCATTTCACCTAATTCATACATTTCCCCCCCCCCCCCCCCCCCTTCCTCTATGAGCATCGGGGCAGGTGGGCGGCGCAGATTATCCCTCCGACCAGTCGCGTCTTATACGGAAAACAGAGCTTTAAATTAACCTCCACCTGTTCTCCGTGTGACCCCGAAAAGGAAGGGAAACCCAACAACCTGAGATTATTAAAAATTTGAATCTGTCTAGACAAAGGTTTTCAGAAGTACACTACAAATACAAACTGCTGGTGACACCAGGAGGAAAGAAAAGCTCTGCCGTCATTGTCTGTGCCCCCCCCCCCCCCTCTGTCCTTCACAGATAAGTTCTCCACTCCATGCACACACCTCTCAAGTTGACCTGCTATGTGTGCGCGAGATAGCAGGTGTGGGTAAACCATTATCAGCTTTCCCCCCCGTGAGGGAGTTATTTTGGTCCGATCCCACAAGAACACCTTTGGAAAAAAAAAATTGCAATGCCCTCAGTGACATCTCCATTAATTAGCGCGAGGCGGCGGGGTTCAATTCTACCGGATCACGAAGCGTAAAAGAGCGGAGAAGTGGTTTCCATGTGTCGACACAATGAGTCAACCTCAGAGATTGATTGTGGTAAACGCTGTGAAACTGATAAGAGAGTCGGAGCGAACTTAAGACGGTGCAGAGTGGAGATGGGATGATGATTTGGATTTTTCCCATTATCGCTGCAGAGGGCGGGAGGCGTGAGTCTGATGTGTCATGAGTCACTCGTTTTCCTCTCAGGCAGAGAAAAAAACAACAAACTTTTTCCCCTCTCAGCTTCATCTTAACTGCTTTCCTATAGATGCAGATTACCTCGCTGTCTTTTCCTGCGGATTCAAAATTACATACTATGGATTTCTGCTTCAGGACCATTTGCATTTTTCCCGTGAAATGCAGACGGTAAAAAGCTTCTTTTCCTAATTTGTCTTCGAGCTGATTTGGGTCTGTGAGGTGTGCACATCACCAGCAGTGACACATTTAGGCCCTGTGCTTTAGTGTCCATGGTAACTGGGAAGGTGAGGGCTTTTTGAGGTGTGTGGGGGGGAAAGGGGGGGAGACAGAGGGAGCAGTCGACAGACAGTGAACACACACACAGACACACACACACAGACATGCACCGATTCACAAAAATAATAAACAGTCGCTGCCCGCTGCTTTTATTATCATCCGCTATGATCACACCACAGACGTGCTGGGGCTCCTGTTTGTGTTTATCGGTCTGAATCTGTGCAGAGACATGTAGATACAATCCACAGAAACACAGTCACCACCCCCCCCGGCCCCAAACATGCCCCCCCCCCTGCGACTGTGGACCAGCCCCGAGCCGCTCTTCCTGCACTCGTCCACTTCTCAGCTTTGCGGATGCAATTTCTTTGTTCGGCGAGGCGAGGTGCTGACGTCAGATCAGCCTCTTTTGTTTCGGAACGCCGCAGCTGCATTGTTCTTCTTCTAGCTTTAATTCTTCAACCTGCTGCTGTTTGCCGGGGGGGGGCAACAATGAGATAAATGACAACGATTTTTCAATCACCGCATAAAAAGAGCAGAGGAGGGAGTGAGGAGGCGATCCGGCGACAGATAGAGATGTGACACGCTCCTCGTAGGAGTGAACTATTTGAGCGAGATGTGGGAAAAAAAAGCAATTTTCTTTTTTGTCAACTAAATCATAAACTGCCACAGTATGGGCAGTTTTCATGTTTTCTTTTAGGTGTAAGTTTTTAAAAACGTACATGTGATTATTGTTTATGACGTGTCTTTACAGGTACAGCTGAAAGGATAAGCATTTATAATAATAGTTTTATCATAATTTAGTCATGACTTGCAGTTTATTCTATGTTCTCAGCTGTTAACACTTAATACTTCTCGTTGTCTAGTTATTTGAAAAACTTTTGAAAATTGTGATTTTATTTTTAGACCCGATAATCTAGAAAACTGATCGGCAGATAAATCAATAACACAAATAATCACTACTTGTATAGTCATCCACCACCAGAGTCATTTCAATGGTTCGAGAGGGTTTTGGAAAAAAGCGCCTCCTCCTCCTGAAAGACTCGACTGAATGATGCATCCGGACGGGCACAGAGCGGAGTGACTTCCTTCACTGGGATCAATAGCTGTTCTGTGCAGAGGGAGGAAGAGGGCGGTTCAGAGTGTTAACGCCGTGTTGACATATCTGAAAATGAGTCGCGAGTGAGAACCTGAGACTTAACACTAGGGAGTTCATGTACTTGACAGAGCCATTGAGCTGTTTGGTTAAAGGACCACCACATTAAACAGACAAGGAGAGAGAGAGATGGAAGAGTCCTGACAGGAAGGAAGGGCTGAGGGGGCAACCGGGCAGTGACCTTAACGTTAATGGGGCCCCTGTGGATAAATGACGATAATTCAGAGTGTGTTCGCTTCAAGTGAGGAGCTTAACTGCTCTGCCAACACCTGTTCAGCTCCACAGAGGAGCCTTTCACTCAGGACAGGTGCCTCAGCAGCGAGACGCCCACTTCCCCTCGCTCCCAGCTGCTCGTCTTTCAGGCCTCGGACTCAGATTCCTCACGTGCCTTCCTGTCAGCTCGGGCAACCGCTGCAGCGGCCACTCAGCTGCCGGCTCCCAAAGACAACAGCCCAACACAAACAAGGCCTCTCATCACATCTCACATCGAGTCAACCTGACGTGGACATACCCCTTCATCTGAGGGTTATTGTCTAAGTGGTGTATTCTGCATATTTGTGCACTGAAAACACCTCTATGAATAACAACAAGATCATTTGGATCAGCAGTTTGACTCATTTTCAAGAAAAATGAACACAACTCATTGCTGAGATCATATTACTTAAATTTCTTACTTGAACATATTCTTCTCCAAACCCTCCAAAATGTGTTAATTTTACTAAAAAGAAAAACTACAGATTTTCATTTTTGAGAAGCCTGTTTGTCATTTTCTATTTTAAAAAAAAGGACAATTCAAGTTTTAAAGTAGTCGCCTCATTAATGATGGTCTAATTGATTTATAGACAAATCTTGTCAGAGGAAATACTGGTATTTAACATGACAAAAATATATATATTAATGTATAAAATATTAAAGTCAGTTTATCATCAAAAGCAGATTGAGTGATTGTCTGCATATATTTTGTGTCTGCAGCCCGCTCTGGGGCCGAGTGTGACACAATTCAGTAAAATAAAAATCATCAGGCTGGAATCATTTCTGTGGGAGATTGAACATGTGTGTGTTGCTGCATGTATGCGTGCGCGCACATACACACACACACAGTTTGTGATGCTGATTCAGTGACCTGTGCACAAGACAAACTGACTGGAGGGGAGGGTGGGGGGTTCAATTAGTGCTATAGCAAGCAAAGCGTAGACAAACCCAGACTGAAAAGGTTCTGAACCGTGTCTCTTACTGTACAAATATCAAAATTAAACCCTTGACTGTTAATTTACACCTAATTACAAGTCTCCATAACCTCTGGAGGAGCTTCACGTGGTTCGTGGCGTGAACAGGGGGCCGGCATGCGTCTGTTATGATAAACATACCTTTATCTAAGCTGTTTCACATAGCACGCATACCCGGGCATGTGTAAGCACTAGCCATGCTTTGCAGATCTATGCCAGCTGGCCGCGGTCCAGCAGGGCTGGGTTTTGGCGGTTGGGTCCCAGCATGCTTGCTGTGAGCGGGGCAAGGTGCTTCGCTGCATAGCTGGAATGTTTTCCATCTTTGTGTGGCCCGAAAGGCTGGGATCCATTTTAAAATGAGCTCTTATAGAAGAGGGCAAGTCCAGGCATGTCTATAACCAGATCTTATTGGTTTATATTCACACACACTCTCAGATAATCAGAGCTGGCATTTAGTTCTTTGATTAATATAAATCAAACTAATGGCCAGTAAGAGTAGAGTTTAACCTAGACACTTTACTTTCTGGACTTTAACTAATGTTGTCATTAGTGGGATTTCCCGGAGCCCAATCTGACATATTTAATTGTCTTGTTTTGTCAGTAACTTGTCCAGTCAAGTCAAATTTATTTATAAAGCACATTAAAAAACAACTGGAGCTGAGGGCTCTGCTATCATGGCAAAGGAGCAGAGCCGAATAGAATCAAAACCTATGCTTTACATATTGTAAACATTACATAACAATCCATGACTCATCTCTCCAGCTAGAGTGGTCATGGAAGTGCTAAGTGGTTCTTGTCCTGTCAAACTTGTTTTGAACTAATAGAACAGCGGCAGACACAGGAACAGACGTTTTAATGCAGGTCTACTCGAAGTCCGGGGGTGAGTTGAATGTGTAAAATCACATCTAATATTTTAAAGCTAATGATTAAAAATGTAATAATCTAAATAAAGACATATATACACAAATAAAGTAAAAAACATATAATTTTTATATTCACAACCAGATATACCGAGCAACATCCAAACCATAGCTAGCTTCAACTATGCAGGGGACCTGACATCAAATATTACAAATAAGACCCGTGATTTAGCTGTCAGCTGGGCGTGTCTTCATATTGTGCTGACTGACGTGGATTCAATTCCTTAACAAACATGCTATTAGTTAAATTACTGAACACTAAATTGACAGGAGGTGAATGTGGGAGTTTCGGCCCTTGGGGTTGGGTGGGTGGATGAGGAGCCTTTCCCCTTCAGTAATCCAGCTTCGTGAGCTCATCTCTTCAAATGGAACACGAAGTCGAACAGTAATTGCAGTGATTTGAAGTTATTCTCTGCGAGTGACTCAGGTGTGTTGAAGTTGAGTCATGGCTTTAAAAAACTTTCCCTGAACCACAAATTGCCTTTTTATAAATCGACCGTAGAGCAGTGAAAAGACGCCCTGTGTGGTCGCTGAGGAAGACGCACGATTCTTCTTTGTGAGGAGGCAGAAATGAGCAACGTCAGGGCATGGAGGACACGTTGTTGAGCGGATCAAATGAAAATCACTTTCAGGAGTCTTTCAAAAGTAAAGAGTTATATCTGAGCTGGCTGTCACCATTAACTTCCTGGCAGGCGATGGATGACATGACCTGAAAAGTGACAGACTCAGAGCTGCAGCGGCACAACGAGAGGACAAACATCTCCATGGAAAAATGAATAGTGGAAGAAATACTTGGATGTTTTACTGAAGACAAAAGTATTATAACTCTGTGGTACTTTGACTTATGAATATTTTTTTATTAGGGATCAATCTCCTGGCTATTTTTTTGATTTCTTGATAAGTTGATTTGTAGTCAGGACTTACTTTTTAGCCATTTTCCCCTTTTTGTTCGACAACTTTACTTTCATGTAAATCTTTCTAAGATAAGGTATATTTTTATGTTTACATATTGATCTCATTATGCTCATCCTTTTTGTTTGTTTTTATTATCTTTACCTTCTATTCTCATAATCCCTTGTTCTTTTCTTGTCTGCTGCTTTTCTTTGTAACTATCGTAACCCTAAGGATCGAGAAAGATCAATAAATCCATCACTATATCCGTCACCATTACCAAACTTTTTTTTATAACCAAATTATCAAAACAAAAAGCAAGTCAATGTGCCTCAAACTAGAGCGTTCTCTACATTCCGTCACAGGAGACAATCCAGATAAGGATTTAAAGCGCCCTCCTTTGCGTTATACAAACAGCTGTCACAATACGAGCCTCGTAATAACATCTCGTCTGCAGCTGTGTGGAATCGCCGGAGCGCCTTCTCCCGGCGATGTCATCATCACAGCTGCATCTCTGAAGCTCCTCAGCTTCCTCTCTCCGGAGAGGCGCCGCAATTACCTTATCCTGAAAGAGGCCCGGCCCAACATCTATCCGTCTGTCTCTGGGGGGACGGAGGACCGACGGACAGACGCAGGGATGGACGGCGCCGTGGAAAAACGCTTAGAGAGCAAATCCACAGAGGACAAAAGTAGTGTTTCCTCAATTCGCCATTAGAAGCTCTAATTCACTGCTGGTAAAAGTTTACATGTCCATTAACTCCAATTAATTCCTGAATTGCTTCCTTGAAAAAACTGTGTGGTTTGACACCAAGGCAATTTCCTGTATGTGCAATCATACTTGGCAATAAAAAGAATTCTGATTCTGAAGTAGAAAAAAGAAAAAGTTCTGATACCGATATTTTGCTTAATTGACTTACGGCTGAATTTCCACTGAAATCCTTACTGTAGAAGGATTTCAGGATTTCCGGTGGTCCATTTAAACATATTTATATTTATAATATAAACTTTATTTTTCATTCATGCTGACTTGACTAGTTTTTTTAGACACATTTCACGGGTTTAACCTGCTATTCACCGACTGCAAAGACTCAAGGCTGTGCCACAAAGAGCTGGAAGTGCTCCAACTCATCTCACTCTATCTTAATGGAAACTTCAAAACCTGCACTTTTAGTCGATTTTTTTCATGCCTGCTTTTATCCGTTCCAAACATGGGTAAATTACTGGGTATCAGATGTCAACATCCATTTCCTCACTCTCCCGTTGTTCGCTTGGATTCCATTCTTAGACTCTGTTGACAACTGTGCTCTAGTTATTTCACAGTGCTTCAAAGATGAAATGTTGCAGTTCCCACAAGAGCGGACAAAGAATTTAGCTAAATTTAAATCACTGATTAAATCATTTCGGGGAAATGTGTCCAACGCTCACGGGTTGTCGTCTCTCAAATGTGAGAATTTGAAGCCTTTTCTCTGTTTTATATCTTTGTAAACTGAGTGTTTCAGGATTTAAACAGTTTCTTTGATAAAAAAAAACAAGTTATTGAATGAGCTCAAATTCGGATTTACAGAAGAATTATCAGCTGATTTCAGCAAATCAAAACAGTTGCAACAAAAGTTTGGTAACTGCACCTTAAATGTGAATTTTTTTTTCTGCACCATTCAAACTGAACCAAACCAGGATCAGTGTGGAAGTGTCCGTGCTGTGGAATCTGTTTCTAGTTCAGAGAGTAAAGCACCTGAGGCAGTGAGATAAACATCCGTGTTAAACTTAGAAAATCAGTCACTTCTCATATACTTCTGTCAATTAGTTTCAAAGTCCAGGAGTGTGATCAGGTGTAAAGTTCAGGAGCCAGCGACTTGTTGTTCCCTACAGTTAGAAAACAGAGTGGGTGGTGCAGCGTCACAGGAGTTTGCTTCTCTACAGGTGCTGAACGTCTGGGAAGCTCAGCGGCCGGGTTTAGAGCCATGACTCCTCTTCTCTGACACTAATGCTGCCGTATCTAACTGCATTTAACCCCCCCTTGTTTCCTCTGAGTCAGTGGCTCCTTCTTTGCATTGATGTGCTTGAATTTACTGGGCTGTTTCCAGCTCTGTCCCCCCCCCGACAGCAGTCTTCAGCTCTGAGAGACCCTCACAGAACCCAGAGTGCAGCGTGGAGAGGCCCCCGGGAGCTTTGAGTCCGCTCTACACAGCTCCTCTCTGTGCGCAGCTCACTGACCACCGTTGTGGTCAGAGAAGGATGGCACATTAAAGTCCCCCCCCCCCCCCCGAAAGCGCTCCGGATCCGGACCCAGGATGCCCGCGCAGCCTTCGGACACCTGCGGGGGGGGGGGACTGTGAATGTCCCTGTGATGGGGCCGGGGGTCGGGAACACATGGGGTAATGGACACACGGGCATTCATCAGCGATCCGTGGCATCGCTCCCATTCAAGACACAGATACCCACTGAGACACAAAGCCCCAGCTGCCCGGAGTGGCAGACTGACACACAACATTGGGCAGCAACGCAACACAGCTCCATTTAGGCCTTAAAGAAACGCCCCGTCACAGCCGCCAGAGTGCCGCTCTATACATCCCATCTGGACGGCAAGGCGCACAATGGACAGAAGTGGATTTATTATGTGTTAGAAGGACAGAACTCCTGCCACAGATAAACATGTCTCTGATCACATCTGTGCTTTTATTCCTTGAGTATCACTTTCAAAATAAATCACCCTTAAACACAGGATTTCATTTACTTTAAAAGGGAAAACAAATAATTTAATAAGACCCTTGTGTTTTCAGCTCTGTAGAGGAACAGTTCAACATTTTGAGAAACAGACCCTTTAAGTTCCTTGCAGGGAATATTTTCGAGAAGCTTGTGTCTATTGAATATGAAGCTACAGCCGGATGCTAGTTAGCTTAGCTCAGCATACAGACCGGTAGATTCTGTTACTGTTGGACAGAGCCAGGCTAACGTTTCCTTCTGTTTCCAGCCTTGATGCTAGGTTAAGCTAAAAAGATAAAGCCATGTTCACCATACAAAAATCAGTGACCTAATTCTCAACACAAAAAGGAAGAAGAGTTTTTGGGGAAAATGTCTTGTTCAGCAGATTAATTGTTAACGAAACTAATCATCAGTTGGAGCCCAATCCATCCGCACACAGTATAAACCCAAAAATGTTGACTCTCCAGAAAGAACTATGGATTTTTCTTCCACTAAACCAAACCCCCCACATTCGAATAAAAACAGACAGTTCCTGGTTCCAAGAGGAAGTAGGTGTTTGTCTGTTGTACTTATAAAGCTGGCGACTGTGCACCAGGGTATTCAGACTATAAACGCGTGGGAGAGCGCTGCAGGAACAAAAAGCGAGTATCACCTACATCAGAGGAGAGAAAAAAGAAAAAAAACTACACTACACGCAGCGGATGTGTCAAAGTTCAGAATCACAGTCCATTCCCAAAAACACCGCCCTCCCCTGGCTTTTTGGACAGTGAATAATGGAGCTGGGAAAACTTCTTGTATTGGGCCACTTTGGGGCTCCTCGTGACTCCGGGTAAGTCAGCTCTCGCTCTATATACACGACGTGGGGGCCTGTAGGAAGAAGCTCCCGAGCCGAACAAACCAATTACACCCCTATCAGGGCCGTGGCACAGCGCTGCATCATGCACAGAGAAGCCACTGTCACATCGGATGGCATTACTGTGGCTCAGCGGACCCAGGACTGACGAGCCAAGAGGCCGGGCATGTGTGGCACGACTGTAAGCTCCACTCAGCCCTCACACACTGGAGGAAACTGTGTTCCATACCATTTAATGTTGTTCTCCTCGTTTTAAAGAGGCAGTGCAGTTACAACGAGGGGCTGCTCACACTGAACTGTTGAAGCATGTGACTCATATTAGATTGCGTTGAGTTGTCGGAGCTGCGGGGCGCCGCTGCCTTGGGTCCGCGACTCTCCTGCAGAGCGGGGGCAGACTCCAGGACTGCTGTGGCTGCTGCTGCAGACAATGTCGACATTCCTCCCCCAGGGCCAAAAGCATCACATTAGCATCACATGCTAACATGCCCGTGGACACAGGGGCCATGACCAGCACGTGTCAGCGCTCGGACTCGGAGAAGTGAGAACGATTCATGCGTTTCCTCGAGTTCCTCTCAGGGAAATTCAAGAATTAACCCTTTTCATAAAATGACAAGGAAGTAAACAACATGTATGAGCAGCAAATAAATAATAATAAACTGATCACAACACACTGTAATGTAGTTGTGAGCAGATTTAGGCGTTTACTAATGTGCTTATCAACAATTGTAGCTGCTCCTGTGGGCTCCCATGTATCGGCTTGATTCAAGCTCTTTATTAATAACTAATTTACATGTGTAACTGCAGATGTGATGATTAAAACCCCACATTTGTGACTTCATTATGAAGATAATTGCAGATTTGATTGCTAAGAGGTTTTATTAGTGACTTATACCTGCAGAACCTGAGAAACCTGTGACTGTTTGTTGACGATTTGTCGTTTATCATCTCCTGATAACCCAACATTTTTACTGTTAATGATTTATAATGAGATATTTAGCATTAGTAAATGATTCATCAACCATGGAGGGAGCGTATGTTATTTTTTACATTCAACGTTGCACTATGTAGTAACACAGAGGTGTAAAAATATGTTTTCTATCGCAGAAATATTTCAGATAACCTGTTTTTGTTGTATCTCAGTGGGTTTTTGCTTTTAAACCAGATTTCCTGCTCCACTTCTCAGGTGGAATAAAGTTGAACTAAACATTTATATCCGCAGCACAGGACATTTCAGCGGCTCCTCCACCTGCAGCCGCACAGAGACGAGGCTGCAGCCGAGCGGACAGGCTGCATCGTCATCTCTTTAATTAGCAAAGTGTGCCAGCCCAGCCCAGTCTCAGCTCTCGCGGCCATCGAGCGCCTTCATCTTTTTTCTGCCCGTGAGGGGAGTTCAGGTTTATCAAGGCTGACAGACAGTCGTTAGCTAATGCTTTGCCCTTTGTGCAACCAGGTTGATCTTTTTGCCGTAATAATTGAAGGCCGTGAAACATCCAGCCCGGGCTCGCCGGCCAAGTCTGGACACTTTCACACTTGTCACCCGCTCCAGAACTCGCTGCTCTGTTGCAATAAGCCATGGAAGAATGTTAGTACACTGTCTGACTGCTCATTATCATTTCCTAAGAAACTTAGTCATCGCTGAATTTACCTATTACCCAACTGTTAACACTTTACCTCCCGCATTTAGCATCTATAAGAAGCATATTAATGGATTTCATACATGAGGCAAGACGGCAGTAAAGAGGGCAGTAAGGAATAAACACTAGTAAAGTAATAATAGTTATAATGTAAGGAATATATACGGTTTGTTGATCAACCATTAATAAGAGATTACAACTTACTATAAAGCCGTACTTATATTAGAGAGATACCCTTATAAAAAAAGGTCATGGAGGTCAGACAGTGAAGAATCATCACATCTACATCGTCACTCTGACCAAGGAGAAGAACACTCAACTAAAAAAACCTGAGTTTGGAAACTTCAGTAAACGTCAGTGAGTCTGTGGGAGTGATGAAACAAAGGAGCATAAACTGGAGGAGGAACTCGGAGGTGGGCAGGAGGAGGCAGACAAACGTCAAGCCGCTAAACTCGCTGATCGGCAGCAAGCGCCGTTCCTCCCTCGCTCTTTTTGTTCATCTGAGTTTGTGCTTTCCAGCCAGATGCGGGTGGCTGCTGCCTTAACAAGCCAGAGGAGGCTTCCTGATGACACACACACACACACACACACACACACACACACACACACACACACACACACACACACACACACACACACACACACACACACACACACACACACACACACACACACACACACACACACACACACACACACACACACACACACACAGGGTTTATGTATTCACAGCGTTAATCCATATCTCCACCCCCCCGCTTGTCTCATTCTCTGACACAGGACGGTTGAGAGCGTGAAATGTTGACATGAAAATATTGTCTGGTAAGATTAGATATTCTGTTTTCCTGATGGCAAATGTTGTTTTATTTATCTGTGAGTTTCCCTCAGGACGTCTTCTCGTTTCATCGAGTACAACTGAAGCTTTTAAAGATCTTTTCCGACGTTTCTTACATTTGTAACTGAGACAAACCTCCAAATAGCTGCAGACAGAGCAGCAGCAACACAGCAAAACAAGAAACCGCAGCGTTTTCTATTCATAATAAAACTGAATTTTAAATCAAATTGTTATATTTGACTTATATACAAGAGCTTTAAGGCTTTAAAGATAAAAACCTGTTTTCAGCTTCTCCACTTAAAAGGTGAGCAAACAGCAAGTTTCGGTTTCATCTTTATCTTTTCCAAAGAATCACTGAAGCGTCAACATGTCAACACACGTGCGATCTACAACACAGGAGCTGGAGCTCTACTGTAAATCATCAGCTCTACTGCATCACGCACTGATAAAAAGTGCGTGATGCACTTTTTATCAGTGCATCACGCAGGTGAAGCTACACCCTTCATTTTCATGACAAAATATTTAGCTGATGTTGCCTTTAACACAAAGTTACATCATTAAATTGGGTCTTTTGAGTAAATATAAAATATTTGCTTGCTCAAGTTTCTTCAATGTGAAGATTTGCTGTTTATTTACCTCTGTTTATACAATCGTGCTGAGACATTTGGGGATTTCAGAGCTGTGGATCGAACAAGAAACATTTTGAGATGAGACAAACAGCCCAGAAAGTAGGACTCACTTTCTCACCATCTTCAAGCTGAAGGTTTTATGAATCTACTGAATTAAGTCGACAGAGGAACAACAACAGTTCATCAACTTCAGATTTTAGGGACCAAAGATTCGGAGACAAACACTATTCTATTATAACTATAATAAATCTTAGTTTGGCTTGATACACTATTTTAAGGCATTGCTCTTCAACAACAAAAGATTGATGGACACAAAGTTAAACATTACATCTCCATGAACAAATGCATCCTATCACCACATGAAGCGACAACTCAACAGACACATGGAGTTATTAACTCTGGCCATGGCCGCATTAACCTTATATGGGGGCCTTGGGGCAAAAGTTTGTTGCTGGGCCCCTACTGCCCCCCCCCCCCCCCCCCCCCCCTCAATGAACACGACATTAGACTTAATGTGTTTTTAGGTTGTTGATGTTTTCTTTGTGTGATTACTTGACACGGTCATATGAACCAATTGGATAAATCACAACTTTACAATAAATGAGCTCAGTATAAACCAAAGTAGGAAAGGTCGATTTTGACACCAATCAGATTTCGTACTGCGCTTGTGACAAATCAAATTATGTTTGATTAATAAGAAAGAACATAAGACTTTGAGGCCCCTTTATGCTGTAGCCTGGTGATTTGCACATGTCGTCCAAGTTATCGTTTGTATCAAAAGTGAGATTCAATAAATTGCTTGATAATTAGTGACTCTTCAGTGGCGGTATCGTCATCAAAGCTTAAAAAACAAAGACTTCCTTTCTACGAGTCTCAACACAGACGTCAATGTCCAGCAGATTAGGTGGTGAGGTGGGGGTCTGACCTCAAAATGAAAGGTCCCTCAACACACAGACAGACACACATTCATCCGCATTGCCCCTAACCCACAACAACCCATGCAAAACTCAGCCACCCTGGGGCCAAATCACAGACAGGATGAGGAGGCAGGGGGCCTCTGCAGGACACATGCACCACAGCATGAAATACTCAAAATAAAAAATAAAGCGAGAATTTGCACCATTTTGACTCATGCAACAACAACAACCACCTCCTCTGCCTGTCCACACAAGGTCCCCGCATGGCTGCTCCAGAGACAGGGGCTGCTCACAGTTGTTTTTGTGCACATGCACCAGAGTAAACACACCTGAAACTACAGGATGGGGGGGATTGACACCAGGCTCTGCTCACCAGTCCAGGCCTCATATCCCATTCTGGTATTATCAGCTGCACTGATATAAAATAACGCAAACCCCCGAAGAGGAAAGGTGAGGAGGACACACCTACACATCCTTTATTTACTGTGCATGCCTCGACCGAAACTAGCCGAGGCTGCAGGCTCCGGTATCGGAGGTGGATCACGCACGCAAACACACACACACATGCATGCATGCAAACACAAACACACACTGCTGTGTACCTGAGGAATTCTTGCAGGCAGGTGTCACAGAAGCGGTGTCCACAGGTAGACACTTGGACCGGCTCCCGCATCGCCTTGCTGCAGAGCGGACATTGGAAGCGTCTCTTTGGCTTCTCCAGAAACTTGTAATCAAACCCGGGCATGGCTGCAGCGTCTCTCGGCGTATGTCTCTGCAGGTGGTGGGTAAATGTCCCTGGACCCTGACTCCCCTCCTCCACGGGGAAAAAAAAAGAAGATAAAAACAAGGGGGGGTGGGGGTATTCAGCTGCGGTGCCGGTTTACACCGACGAGAGGTTCGTGCATATCACGTCCCTTCCGCCACCGACGGATCGGGCGAGTCCTTTCCCCCGCAGCGTGTCCTCCTGTCGGCCGCAGAGCGCAGGAAGCACCGGTGTCCAGGAGCGCGCTGCTGCTGCTGCTGCTGCCGCAGACGGGTTCGTCCTGTGAGGGTTTGTTGTGGCTGTCAGAGCTGCGGTGTGGCCCTGTCCTCCTCTCCTCCTGGGTGGATGCAGCACTGACACACTGAACACAATGCCCTCACCCCTCCGTCTGTTTAGGTGCAGCCGAGTCCCGCCTCCTCCTCCTCCTCCTCCTCCAGGCAGGAGGAGTCAAGAAGCTGCTCTCTCCATTTTCTCCCCCTCATGTCCCTGAATGCATCTTTAATTGAGCCTTTTGTCTGGCTGCACGATCCTCTCATGAGATGCGTGTTGATTTCATGCCCATGCTTCATGTTTATTGTTTGTTTGTCCAGTAAAACTCGTGTTTACCTCCATAAATACACATAAACCGGTTTTTACTTCAGAGTTGTTAAAGCTGCACGCTCTTGATTGACGGGAAGAGAAATTGAGGATTTGATTGTGAAGATTTAATTGTTAAAACGTCTAATTAACCTCAAATAGTGGCATTCAGTGCAGGGAGAGGTGACAGACGCCCCCTGGTGGTGGAGCAGTCACACAAAATGAAGGTATTCTGTATTTTGTCTTTATTTAATTATTAATCCATGATACAAATGTGACCAGTATAAATATACATATTTAAAATAAATGCTTGACTTTAGTTAAAATACTGATGAAAAAAAATCAAATGCACATCCTTCTAAACACTGGGACTAAAGATCATAATCCACACAACTGGATCTTCTCTCACGAGCTGTGTTGCCACCGGATTACATCATCATTACATCATCACAAAAGGCAACCACAGTAAATGGTCCATGTCGTCACAGAAGGTGTGGATAATCAACAATTACATAAAAAATTTGATTACAGTTTGAAAAATAACATAAGAATCTTCATAAATATATTCTTCATAATTAAATACAACATATGAAATGATTATATATCACGATAATTACAATAGTCAGAGCGGCTGATCATTAATCTGTTAATCAAATTATAAAGGAACGTACATAATGAATCAGGTGATTAATGTGACACTGCGGGGGCAGAGTAAAGCAAAGGTATAATCAGACTGTCTCTGAGAAAGCCTGTGGTTCATATTTGGCTTGATGTTGATTTTTATCTAATAATTTTAAAGTGATGAGGTTTTATTTTTAAATCAAACTTCTCAGTTCAGATACAGAAGTTTCCTATCCACATGTACCTGAATATTTATTTCAGCAGCTTTTGGTTTTGATATTAAAAAGATGTAATAACTAACTAGCTCAGTTTCTGAAAACCTCAGCGTCTCTAACGTAAGGCTCATGCAAAGTGAAACCATCCTCTAATGCAACATACACTAATATACACATATATAAAATACATCTGAATTACAAAATGTGATTTTCCCATAACCAGAAGGGTTTTTAAAAGCTTTAACACTAGAAAATATTTTGATAACTGCATTTGATAATAGTTGAAAAAACATGTCATTTTACTACAAATATTTGACTCAAAGGCACCAGTGGTGGTAAATACTGCAATTACATACGGTCTTGAGGTATTTGGACTTAACTTGAGTATTTTCATTTGATGGTATCGAATATTTTACACTTTACTATATTTCAGAGGAAAATATTGTACCTTTTAATCCACTGTAATATATTTGGCAGATTTGGTTACTTTGCAGATTTAGATTAGTAATACAAATATATTAAACAATTATATATATATATATATATATATATCATCTCACTTAAAATATCCCTCCCTAGTTACTGTATATTGCACTATATCTATTGTACATCATATTATGTGAGTGTTCAGATTATCCAAGTGAGTGCTCCTCAAACATTTATACTGAAAACTGAAAACAGTTCTTACAACTAACGATCCCCCGACATGTAGATTATTCACAAGTGTCTGAAATCTGTGTTTACTTTTCCCTTTAGAAAAGGAAGAGGTGAGTGAGTGGGTTCGGACACAGTCAGGCCCTTTAACACCATGAAAGCTTGTTTCTGTGTTACCCTGAACAACAGGTCGTTATCTGGTCCGAACACTGGGTTACAAATGTATGTGAGGGTTAATCCAATAAAGCACAATGTGACCACTGAGGACCTGATGCAGATGAATGCATTTGGTTCATTTGACTGATGAACTCCCAAGTGGCTCCTTTCTTTTCTTTTTCTCTTCTGTGCTTTGTATCATCACATTCACCAGTGACTTAACAGAGCTCCAACCAGTTCCATGGTTTATCATGCTCACGCTGCACGTGGGAGAGGACAATAGTCCACCACATGAAAGCAGCCTAATGACTTCCTGCAGTCCGGCTTCAGTCACAGTGTTACAACCTCTCTTTATCCAACCTGGTTGGGAGATACTCAGGTTGTGACCTTTGCTCCATGAGAGACACAGAATGAGGCACAAACATTCATCCCTGAAAAAAAAAGCATAGATACAGAGGAGAAAGACCGAGAGAAAACCTGAAGCCGCAGCTGCAGTATGAAAAGAAATCTTTCAACGGAACCGCAGCTGGAGGAGGAAGCCGTCACCTCACAGCACCGCCGGGCTGCAGGACGGCCGCTGAGCCGGTTCTTCTTCAGGACAAACTCATCTCTGGACAGAATCCTCGAGCAAAGCTGTAACAAGAGGCAGCAATTCATCGATTGGTTGATTGACACAAACTCATGAATTCGCACCTATTGTGATAAGTATTACATTTGTAAGCATAATCTACTGCTTCCATCTTCTCAAAAGTGAGGATATGTTGGTTTTCATCATCACGCATACGTTTTGTGATTGGATGAACACACAGATGATTATTCAATTCACAGCAGATTCAGCAATGTAGAAAATAAACTCATCTGCTGCATTGAACATGGAGGAAAATACTTGTTATTTAAATTTCTATTAGTGCCTCTTCAGTGTTAGTTGATCTCGGTCTCCATTGTCACAGGAAATGTTCAAACAGCCGCCCTGCAGCCTGCAGCCTGCAGCAAGGATTACCAACATCTCTGTTACTTATTAAACTGTGCTGCAGTTTAATCTTCCCTAAATCTGCAGCTATATTCAATTTGAACTGTAGAGTCATGATTTAATCCCACCTTCACTGCTTTTCAGTTCACATCAGGATCTCTGGCTTTTGCACCGATGCCGGCGTCCACCGTAAAAGGTACGTGGCCACGTGATTCAGCTCAGACTAAAATCAATATCATCATGGCAAAACTGGACCGAACAAGTTCCAGTATGGCTGATAGGAACCAGTGTCAACAAGTCACTGGAAATGCTTTCAGATGTAAAGGCTGCCTGAAAAAGAGCTGTCGTCATGTTTAAAGCCAGTGGACTTTAAGACTTACACATGAATCCATTCACAGTTCTCCACCGAAAAACCTCTCTGAGAGGATTCATATTCTCCCTGACAGATTTCACCCCATCCCGACACGTCCCAGTGTTTGTTAACAAAGAGTAATAAGCAAAATATTACGTTTCACTGCCAGCAGAGTGTTGCCATGACAACAAGCCACTGATGTCACCATGAACGGGTGACTTTCGTCAAGCTGCACTGCCTTCGGTATCCCAGAATCCTCCTCTTTCCTGCCGAGGCGGCCACGGGCCCCCTTTCCCCAGGTGTACACCTCCCCTTCTGTGAAATAACGAAAAGAAAAAAAAATCAGGGGAACAAGGAGCTGTTTGCTGTTTCTTCACATTAATCCGCCCAAATCTTTAACTGATGACTCTGTCTCTCCTGCAGTGGCGGCATAATGGCTCAATCTGAAGGAAGCGGAACAAAGCTTTTCAATAACAAAGAGAACCGACAGCCATGGCTGGCACCGCCGGATTTCTCCCCAGGGAACCGAGAACTGGCACAATACGTCATTTTTACCATGTCGCCCCCAGCTTTAAGGACAGAACACACATTGAGAGACGCACGAGTGCACGCACAAACACACACACACACACACACACACACATAGACACAAACAAAAAGACACACGTTAACCCACATGTTTAGGAGACCGTACCAGCGGTTTTGTATTTTTAGTCCATTAGCTGAAACCACTGTATAGATTGCATGACTGCCAACCATTTTCCAACAAAACATCTTCCACCTAACCATTCGTTTTTTAATCTTTTAATTTGCAGAGGATTAACAACAATCCATCTGAGTGGCCCAGTTTTTAAGTCAGATTCCTGTCGTGTGGTCACAGAGTTTAAAATGCTGTAAAAGCTGTTTTCATTGGAGCATCTAAAACCACAGATATCTGAGAAATGCTGCCTCCACTCAGAGCAGAGATGAACCCTGTTGTGTTTACTCCTGCATCTCACACATGGCTCCGAACAACTCTTTTCGACTGAGGGATTAACACTGATGGAAAATATGGAAAATTATTCTTTTGTTTTATTCTATATTTGGAAAACTGTCACCGAAAGTCCTCTGCATAACGGCAACTGTCAGCTGTTAATGCAAAGCCATCAAAGTCTCATCACCTGCTTTTAGAATATGTGTTTATGATATGCTTTTAAGTTAATACGTCATAGTTTTCATTTAACTCTGCAAACAGTGACAACAAAACACAAGTTTTAAAGCCTCTGCACATCTGGAATAACCTAAGATCTCCTCTAATTCTCTTGTTCATGTCATTTGTAGTGTCAGACTTTTAAATAGAGCTCGTCTCAAACTTCCAAATCATAGTTATAAATGGGAGAGCTCTCATAAATGATGAGACAATCGGCTCTTAATATAAGGTAAATGTTTGACCTCCGAAAAAATGGTTGCTCAATGAAATTAAACCCAAATGTAATAGATATGGTGCTGTAATGTCAATCTAACAACCATCTGGATGACATTAACGTTCAAGTTGTTGATGCTGGAATCTTAAATCTATCACATCTGAACGAACCAAAATCAAAGCTTTGGTTGCACATTTAAAAATTTGTAGGCACGAGCGTCGCCCACGAATGAGCCTAAAAAAGAAAGTGGCAGAGAAGTGGAACCAGTTTGGCAGCAGTGATAGTGACACAGATTTTGATAAAAACCCTACTTGGTTTACAACCCTGTGGACTGCAGCCAATCCTAACCCAGCTCTTTCCTCTCCTCTTTGTTCTCGGCCTCACCATGAAAGTCTATTTTATCCGGTGGATTTTGGTCTGACTGCAGCGTTAAGTCTGTGTGTGGGCGTGTAAAGTCTGAGCTTGAAGGATATCTTAGATCCCTTTGTAAGCACCTGACACATCACACCTTTATCATTCTTATAAGGTCAACTGATCTGGTGACCTCATACACGTCGCACCCCATCGTCGACCAGAGCAGAGGTCACCTGTGGACGTGCGTACGACCTTAAAGAAAAGAGAGAAGGTCATAATATCCCACATGGTCCCTTCTACTCACCAGATCCAATAGCTAAGGTGAAAGCGTCTCCGCAGGCAGCCATGGCGATGTCCTGCATGCCGGGTACCGGGTAGGGCACACGGCTGCTGCGACGGGAGCTGCAGCCCATCTGGCCGTGCTGGTTACTGCCAAAGGTGAAACACTGACCCCTGTCTGGAGGACAAACGTGAGTCTTGTGAAAGTCGTGATGCAAACAAAACCATCTGGGAGCTGAAACCAACAAATTTGTTGCTGCAACAACTGAAAAAACTAGTCTGGCTGGTGCTGAGTGAAACTGTGACCTTCTCCTATTTCGCACCATCACGGAGGAAGTCACACGGAAATGTGTTACCGCCAAAGGGTCTGCTTCGAAAATGTCTTTTAAATAATATAATGATTTTATTAATGACTTTAATAATTTCTTTACCTGTAACAGCAACAGAGTGGGACGTTCCAATGTCAATGTAAGTGATCCTCTCAGAGTCGAGCGGCGCTGATTGGATGGGGCTGTACGAATTAACTTCTTCCACTTGGTTTGAGGGATTCGGTTCCTCTTCGGCTGTTATCTTATCCAACCCGAGCTTATTGAACCTGACCGCAACAAAACGACAAAATCAAAGCTTTTCAACAGAGGCAGTTCAATGTTATTGCAAAGTTTTTAATGTACATAAACATAACTTTGTGACAAGACCCGTTAATATTAAATGTGTTTTCTTGTCAGCTGCCGGAAGCTGCTGAGCTGCAGTTTTTGAATTTGTGCTTCTTACAAACACATCGACATCCTGTCCTGAGTCTCTGTGACAGTGAGGGATTAACGATGCGAGAAAACAAAGTGGTTGTCACTTTAGGAGAATGCTGTCTCACAGGTTGTGAACCAGGAAACTGACTCTCTGCACCTTTAATCTACCACCGCCCACAGGCACAAGAAAGAGTTCATACAGGGGGCAGATGAGAAGCATTGGTTTATTAAATGTTAACACGAGTAGATCATTTTCACAGAATGCAGCAGTGCTGTTCTCTCATTAAATTTGAAACGAGGGATGTTTTCACTGCCGATCACGAGCTTCTCAGTCGGTGTTCACTGAGACTAATGATAAGTGTTTTAGGATGACGAATACAATAATTACCTGTTGCTTCCACACGCCATAATTCTGTGTTGGGTGCTGACAATCATGGAACAGTCGACTCCACACATGACCCTCTGGGCCTCAAATTCCACAGGTAAACACACCTGCTGCGGAGAGTTGTGGGTGTCCTGGTCCCCGAGCCCCAGGCGACCTTCCAGACAGAGTGAGACTCAACAATCATGTTGTGTGCTGATGAGCTGTCGTCATAAATCAGTCATATAGGCAAACAAATGCTGAAAAGGTAGACAGAGCGGACTCTAAAACAACCAGTTAATTTTACGATACCATTGTCTCCTCTTCCCCAGGCAAATACTTCTCTTTCATTGGTCACGGCGAGAACGTGGGAAGCGCCGCACGACACCTGAACCAGCTCGTAGCCGAGGAGGGCCTCGACTATCTTAGGCTGAGAACAGAATCAGAGAAAGAAAATAAATGTTATCCAATAGTGACACAGCTTCCTGTTGCTCCTTTGCTTCACGTAATACCGCCTCTCTACTGCCAACTGTCCAACAAAGGTCAAATGGCCAACAACGTAAAGTTTGTCATGTTTTTTTAGCTTTAAGTTTAAGTGTACCTACTAAAATGCTTACTGAGTTTGCATTAATCAGAGTGAAAATGTACCTGTGTTACATCGTTGAAGTTACCGTGTCCTAGACAGCCATTGCTCCCACTTCCAAATGTCATAATGATGCCCCTGTCTGCAAATCGAAAAAATAAAGAGTAAGGGATTAGAGGCATTATTTGTTGATGAGGGTAGGTGTATTCATGAGTGGACCAACAGAATACCTCTAATCCCTATTTTAGGAAATGCTAATCTGCATCACTACAGTGAAAAGTGATGAGAGGCAACTGAGCTGGAAGGAAAGGTCTTTAATCCTGTGTTTTCTGCTTTGTGATGATGGATATACTGAAAGCAGCTTTCACAACACACAATCACACAAAACAACAACAGAGCACCAGAGTTTCAGCTCAACACAATTGTACGATGGAAAAAAAAGACTGGTGGGTTAAGTGCAGACAATAAACAGCCAAGCTTCCTTTCTACACTGACTGAGCACGGCTGTGATCTCTTTGATTTCTGTCCAAACAGGAGAAGCCCACCAACCTGTCATGCAGATGGTGAAGAGATCGCCACAGGACACAGACTTGATGGTGACTCCAGACTGACCCTCGAGGAAGCGAGAGATGAACTGAGGCTGCATCTGCTCCACCACGCCGGGCAGGCTGGCCTCACCGGATCCCACTGACGGAGCCTGCAACATTCTGTGGTTATTAATTGTTTGTTTGCAGACAGATAATTAGACACCATCAGTCTGTGATGTTCACTGCTTCCCAGCACTTCTTTTATTATTAAACACACATATTCCCCAATCTGCTTAATTGATATCAGTATCTGTCACTGATTTCATTCATTTTCCTACAGTTCAATATAATGCAGTAAATGGAAAATGGCACGATGCTTGCTTTGGTTTGAGACTGTTTGCAGTTTGAGCTACTGAAGCAACTGAATAATCTATTTCTGCTTCTTCAACACAGCAATTCTTCTCTGTGATGTGATCTTGAGTCTACACAGAAGCTCTCTGAGGGGCTGACACCAAAAGCAGATCTTAACCGGTGATATTTTTAACATCTGAAAAAATGAAATACTGCATTGTAGCAGCTGTAGAAATACAATCGGATGCTACTTTACACCTGCGAAATCTAATCTAGGATCTAGGTCTGCAATATAGGACAATGATTTAATCATAAATTCTACCTTTATAGAGAAGAAATGTTTTTGCTTTTATTGGCCCTATACATTGATGCTTTAGGTTGTGATGTTGAACAGGGCTGCATCATATTAAGGATTACTTTATATTAGACTCGTTATAAATGTATTATTTTTGCATCAATAAATTGACTAAATTGAAGCAGGCTTATGTGTTTAAAAACATTAGTATTTTGTACACAGACCTCCCAGGTGATCAGACGGCCGGACTTGGTGACCCCCATCCTCTGGGTGCGGCCCAGGGACACCTGCAGCACCTCGGTGTTGAGCATTGGCAGACGCAGCGGCGTTGAGATGCCACTTCCCCACGTGTACACGGAGGACAGGGGCAGGGAGTGCACCTTCCCCGATCCTAAACCGAAGGATCCATCTGTTTCAGCCCAAGAAATAACAATCAGTGTGGTTTAAGTACTGCAATCAGTTTGGTACAGGTGGTTCCGGAGGTCGTGTGCATTACCTCTGGACCTGTTGCCGGGAACTCTGCCTCCTGCTCTGCCCTGGTGACAAGGGTGCATTGTTGACAATGGTTTCTCGATCCTGAAAAAATCCAGAGGAGATGATTTTTAAGAGAGATATAAAAAGTGCGTCTCCTAAAAACCTCCATCTTCTCATCACCTCTGCATTAGGATCATACCTGCGCATTTTGACGTTGCCTATATCCGTGTAGAGGTTAAGCAGGGGCCTGATGCATATGGGGAGGGCCATTATTTCATTGAGCTGAGGCCGTTTGGATGGATCCAGATTGAGCATGTGGAGGATGAGCTGCCGCAGCTCTGGGCTGTACCGGTCGGATATTGGAGCGAATGTGCCGCTCATGATCTTCAGAACGAGGGCGGGTAGATTCTGAAGAGGCAAAACGAACGAGCACAAGTTTTAAGAATTCATTAATAATGTGTGAAGAATCCCCCAAACTCTCTGCTGAAGGAATAAGACTTCCACATTAGTAAATCACTGTGGAATTTGAATTCTGAATACTGACAGGAGTTAAAGCAAAAAGAGTTGATTGAATTATTGATTTGTGTTTAAATCAAGAGCCGGAGGAATCTGCTTCACACTTAAACATTGATCGACACGGGGATGGCTGGGATGGTTTCACTGCCTTTGCCAAAGCACCATTTTATGCATCAGACACAGATTAAGAATAAAAATATTGCAGAAACTAACACACTATCAGAAACATCAATATGTGTAAGGGATTTTTGTAAAGAAAAGGTTTTCAGTACCGCGGCCTCGAAGGCTCTCTTCAGGCTCGCTAGCTCGTACAGCACGCAGCCCAGAGCCCAGATGTCACTCTTCTGGTTGTAAGGTTTCCCTTCACACAGCTCTGGAGAGATGTAGCATGGAGTCCCAACAACCTGCAGAGCAAAACAAAAAAAGGACTCATTGATTCATGCATGTGTAAGAATTCAACACATAAAGATATGTCCAAAGCAAAGAACTTAGCTCACCGTGTACGCTTTGCTTTTGCTGACGAGGATTTTGGAGATGCCAAAGTCCCCGATTTTGACGATCATCTGGTGTTTGTCGAGAAGAATGTTTTGCGTCTTCAGGTCCCTGTGCAGGATGAGTTTGTTGTGGACGTGGTACAAGGCGAGTAAGATCTGCACAAAGAAGTGAAGGATCGTGTCCTCGTCCAGCAGAGAGTTACAGCGCTTCTGAATGTAATCAGCCAAGGTCCCTCCTGCATGGAGAAAACATTGAGCAAACGGTTGACAATGAAATGATATCTGTCCGTTGAAAGCAAACTAACTCAGAGACTGATTTGGTTACTGGGTCAACATGATGATATCAAAGCCAACAAGCAATTTAACAGCCAAAGGGTAACAAGCAACATAAAAGGGAAAGAGAATCCACATAATAATCATCTCGCCCAATGAATTTTGTCGCATTTCTCTTTATAGAAATAGAAAATCTAATGTGGAAAGACGTCCAGAACTTAGGGTTTAGTCTTAAACCCGAACAGAAAACCTAAATGTGTAAATGGAGGCCGAATATTGGGTCTTGATGTCTTTCCTAAGCATTTTCTCTTGCATTTACCTTCATATGAAACCTTAAACTTGAAGATTATCTCTCGAAACACCTCCACTCTCACTGATATTAGGTGTTATCATGTACTCTTCCCAGGCCTGACATGGGAAGATGAAAACTGGTATGGCGCCCTATAGCACTAAACCATGGGAACCATGATTTGCTGCACAATGAACAAAAGGGGGTCGTGTAATAAGATATTACAGTAATCGTACCTGGTGCATACTCCATGGCTATCATGAGGGCCTTGTCTTCCAGGAAGTTCTCATAGTACTCGATGATATTCGGGTGGTGGAGCAGTTTCAGCACCTGACACTCGTTCTGAGCGGACAGACGTTCGTCTCGTGACATCTGCTCCACTGGGATTTCCTTCAGGATGAGAAAGGCCCCGTCGCTGCGCCTGCGGCACAGGTGAACGATCCTGACAGGAGGAAGAGGAAGAACAATTAGATGCAGATTTGTGGTTTATATCTTTTGTGCCCGAGCGTTGATACTAGTTTTATGACTGACACACAAGTTTAATACATGATTTGAGGAGAATAATAATGTAAAGGAAAGTATGGCAGCATATATGTGCATCCATATTATGAGGAGGATAAGTTAAAATACTCTTCTCCTTTTGGAATATATGATAAGATTAACACCCTGTTCACAAACACACTTATTTTATAATTTATCTGTCATATACCCAGTTGTTTCTCCCTTGTTTCCCACAGTCTTGTTTTCATCCAACAGACCTACATATAAGTACCTGTGGAACTGCTCAGTACTTTATTAATACCTTACTCATACAAATATAGTTATAATATTAAAGCTGTCTTATGCTAACTTTACTGCATCTTATAACTCGCATAACTAACTTGAAAATCTTTCTGACAAGGCACAATTAATTATTTAATGCACTACTGGTGTAACTATTAGTTATGAGCCCCTAATGGGAACAACTTATAAGTAGCCAGGTTCTGAAAGACTCCCCTCCAGTATGAACCACGTATGTCTGTATCTCTGCAATTCACTTGGAAATAGGCTGTTTGACCACTTCTTGAAAAACAACCTCTGGACCAGAACCCATTAGAAAAACTGCTTATCAACATTTGCAATGTAGATGCATGCTTATCATGGTATGGATATTAGCATTTAACAACTTATACATATGGTATGACTTGCTCTTGACTTACAATAGATCACATGTAAATGTACATGTTGACAAATGTACATTTTGCATTTTTTAAAGTTACAGTTCAGCTACAATCTCTTGTGTTTTTTCTCCTCTTTAATAATGCAACTAGAAATTTAAGAGGTCAGTAAGAACTTAATGTTTCTAATGAGTCACCAGCTTTGGGGAGTTTACAGTTTATTTTCAGATATAAGTCAAAACCCAGTCAGTCAAATGTACTTGTAAATGTTAAATAAGCAGTTTTTCGAATGGAGTTTGGTCCAGAGGTTCTGCAGCATTTTACCAGAAGTGGTGAAGCGGTCTCTATACAGATGTTTTACTGATGGATTAAGAAGCTACACAGGAAGAGAAGGATTTCCCTGGAGACCTAGAATCTGGTATTAATGACGACTCATACATAAAGTATTAGTACATGATGTACACGAAGTAGTTGTCATTTAGATTCCTCACACACACACACACACACACACACCGCACCCATACGTTTCAAGTAAAGACACACAGTTTTACAAACTCAGAACAAAAGCTGGTTCGTGTTTCGTGTGTTTTCAGAGGACGCTGCACATCTGTCGCGTCCCGTTACTTTTCTTTGGGGAGAGACACCGAGGCCTTGTTGAGTTGTTAGCTTTGTTAGCTCACTGCTAGCACCACCGTGTTTTAAACAGGGATGTGTACTGGTGACGTTCCACAGCTGAGATGTGTAAATAAACTGGGAGTTTACCCGAAAGCTCCTCGTCCCACAACTTTGATCTTCTCGTACTTCTCCATCGCTGCTGCCGCCGCCGCTGCCACACGTTTCCGCCGTCTCTAGGCAACCTCATAACTACAGCGAGCGGCGAGGGACAAAGGCGAAGAGAAAACTCCTGCTCGCCTCAGCCACACTAACTAGTGTCAATAGATTTTAAATCTACACAATCTGAAACCTCTGCAGATTTATCATTACTTTGGAGCCTGTTACATAATTTACATCAGTGTTTTATTGCATATTGATCATATTATAATATTTCAAAGTTACTATTATAGAAAACTGGAAAGTACTTATTATGTCAATGAATTGCTCGAATTTATATTCTTTAATATCACTTTAAGGACAAATCAATTGTTAAGATATGTCATTTAATTTTTTTTCAAAATCCTAGAGGAATAATAAACCAATAATTTCAGCTCTACGGTAAAATAAGATAATCCTTTATTAGTCCCACAGTAGGGAAATTTGAGTCATCAGGCATCAGTAAGTAATAATACGTAACGTGTAAGAATACTGATACTTAAGTGTAAGGTAGAATGATAAACAATGACAAATATAAGTTGAATAAAACTAAACTGTACAGTGAAAAAAAAGACACACATATGTACCATGTGGGAATATGTGAAGTGAATGGGTTTTGTATAAAATACATTTTCATAGAGGATGATGAATAGATTTAGTGTCATTTAGAGAAAACTCAAGTTTACAATTTACTTTATTCACCTCTCAAGGTGCAATTTAAGGCTTGAGAGTTTTCAAACTAAAGTACACAAGTACACATATAACTAACTCATATAATTCATCTTAAAATACACATATTACAAAGTGTCGATAACATTAACCAGGCCACAGCACACAAATTTATTTAGCAGACTACAAGAAATATAAACTGACCATTTATTGTGGTTATTCATATTTGATGGATCCTTGAAACGCCCAATTCCCTCTATTTATTTTACATGCATGCCATATAATGGTTATGCAATTCACTAATGGTGTTCATAGAGGACATGTTTGGGGATGGTGACATTCTTAAATACCTTTCTGTGGACTTACTGTCTCTGCTTAAGTGCTTTTTGATTTGCCATTAGTTTTACAGCTGAGGTAAAGAAGGAAAACAATGGTTTGTTAAAAAAGATATAACAAATATAAAATTAAGCATGTGATAAGTCTACAAAATAAACATAATACTGCATACAAGTTTTATTTTACGCTGTACGCTATTGAGTTGTGTGTTATTAAACTTTTATGTCAGAAAAAAAAAATGAATCACGTGAAGTGAAAGCTGAAATGGAGACAGTGAGAGACGGTGAGACTGATGTGATAAGTCCAGCGTCTTGAGCTGGGACATCAGAGAGTGCAGTCTTCCATCCAGACGCCTGGTGATTATGAAGCTCCTTCCCCTTGTCTGAGATAAGCAGGAAGGAGCCTTCATGAGCACCGTTTCCCCTCTCTGCCTCAAAGAAGATAATAAACGCCTTGTGCAGGGACAAAGCCTGCTCTGTGTGGTGCTGAAGCAAATACCTCCACTATTATCATCAATCTGGAATAATGATACATCACCACAAACAGTGATCTGCGTGTAATTGAACCTTTTCTCTGCAAATGAAGATTGTCTGGGGGAGACAGGTGAGTATAGGTGGCTCAACAAACAGTGGTTTGCTCTCTCTCTGGGGTATTAGAACTCAGGAGCACCTGAAGGAGTCTTGTGGTGTCCTGTGCCACTCCTCAGTCCAGCTCAGTGACATATTTGGCCTTGTCTTCCATCAGCAGCAGATCTGTCTCGAGATGAGAGAGTCAGAGTCCGGGAATGTGCCGTGCGGGCCGGTGAAACTGATGCTAAGGCCAGTGTAAACAGCAGCGCCTGAGGATGTGCCTCTCTGCCAATTATCCTTTAAGATTTCACAACACACATGACAGGAAGTCGTGGGCGAGGTGGTTTCATCACACTGAGGATTTCACCCCCTGCTCTCACCTTAAGCAGATATAGATGACATATATATAGACATGGATATTTTTCATGAACATTATGATATGACAGCAGGAAAATCACAGACATTAATAATGTATCAATAAGAGACAAGTTGCCATAAAAACATAATGTGTCTGATATTGAAATTTAGCTTCAAATATTTATCACACTATCATAATCAATATGATCAGGTTAAAGATGATACATAGCTTCTCTGAAGTTTTATCCAGCTTCTTTCTTGTTTTGTCATTTTGATTTAGCAAGATGTGTGCATGTAGATTCATATTTGTGTGTATTTGCATATACTGTATGTATGTATTGGAATTTAAATGTTCTTTTTTAACTCATTCAGGCTAGTAACTTAACTGTTATTGCTTTTATTTGCTTATGCATATAATTATTACTAATTATATGTAAAAGCAAATATCACTCCGCTGTGGCTCGGTGCTGCCGCTTCAGCCTGTGCAGTGTGAAACCTTTTGTTCTGTCTCTTTGTGTTTGCCGACAGAAATCCTGAGGTGTGTTTCTCTGGAACCTGAAGCTGTGAGGAATTATAATCCTCTGTGACAACGTAATGAGAGAGACCTTTCGTTCTCTCACACCACAGCACATATAACCACTGTGAGTCAACCAGGAAACATAATTGATGGTATTAAGTTACATTTCTCCTTCTCTGGAACCGCAGGGTGTTGTGTTACAGATCGTAGTGTTCTCAGTGGATAGAGATAGATAAATTATACGGTTAATCTTTCATGCTCCAAGTTTTATACTTTGATCGACCCCGATGAACCCGAGTCACTTATATCACACATTCAGCTGCTCTCTCTCTCTTTTTGTTCCCACAAATACTGGACAGATGTGAACTTGAGTGCTTCATGATCATCCTCATCTCATCAATCCTATTTAACTTTCTAGCATTTTAACAATCTCAACTGCAGGGAGATGATGCCCCTGAGTGATCAGATGAGGCAAAACAAATCTGTTAGCGTGAAATACTTGTTTTTACCCATCAGGTTTTGCTGCCATCTACTGGTGCTGTGTTATACACGTGTGCAGATGTACTCCAGCAGATAGAGGGCAGACTTATTATCTGTGCAGTTTCTGTCAAGCTGTTGTTACAAGAATATGAATATCTGTGCTGGCCCACAGCTACAGGAGCAGGCAACGAGCACTGGTACACAGGTACACGTACATATGATGATTCACATATTCATATGTCTGCCAGCATGTTGAGGCAGGTTCAATATTCCAAACAGAGACCTCGATTTGACCATGAACTTAACTTCAAGATTTTTTGTTAACTGCTCTTTATTTATTTATACATTTTTTCAGTAAGGTCACAACGATAGGCCTCATACGACCTCTGCAGTTTTATTAGGGCCTGAGCAAAGACCAGTAGGAGACAGTGGGAGGCCCTATTGAAATTGTAAGGATTATTATGAATTTTTTTCAGGCAAATTAATTGGCTTTCTGAGGGCTTTATCAAGCTCAAATTCTTACCAAAATCTGCAGGAAAATTAGAAAGTGGTGAAAATATATGTATTCTGGAGTAATTTTAAATGGGTGTGGCAAAATGGCTCAACGGCGCAATCCCCCGTGCCCCCCCTGGAACGTGTTAACCTTGACCGATCTTCACAAAAATCGAAACACAGGTGTATAATGACCAGACATACAAAAGAGTCTGAGGTGCAGTTTGAAAAACGCAACAGGAAGCCCGCCATTTTGCATTTAGTGACCATTTTGGCCATTTTCCACATTTTTACTTTGATGTACTTGTACCAGGGCTTACAACAGATCAACAAGTGTCATGTCAACAAGATGGAGATACAAACTAACTCAAAGATCTAGTTTTCGTCACACGGTGTGACCGTGGCTTGGCGTCAAAGTTTGATAACATGCCATCAAAACACGAGGTTCTGTATCTCGGACATACACGGACCATGAATCCTTTGATGCTGAGTCGTCAACAAACAACTCCACTCCTGCAGTGACAGTGTCAGTGGTCATAGAACAAAGGAATCTTAGATGTCTTGCAAAGGTGACAACATTGTCCAATCGACACATAATTGCTCCCGCTACATCATAGCCCCTACTTGAACAGATTTATTAGTCTGTATTTAATAATATTCATGGCACCACCTACTGGCAACAGGAAATAAGCTTTGTTTTACAACTATCATTCAATTTACATAGTAAGTAAAAACAATATAAAAACTCACACTTCTTTCTCAGGTGTAGTGTTTAGGGGTTTACAGGAATATGACAAATGACAATATGATAAACAAGGTTAATATAAGAGAATGTGTGTTAAAGCATATTTAGTTGAATTACAAATATTTAAAGATGTTTTTATTCACATGCAACGATGAGGATAGAAGTCTGATTTCAAAAATTCATATGCACTGCATTAAGGCTGATGTGTAACCCCTAACCCTTACCCAGAACAGGGTCTTATACTTCATGGAATGTGTTTACGTATAAAAAAAATAAATATAAAAAAAAGACTTAATCATACACTTATTTCTAGTTACTATCAAAGTTGGAGTGTAAGATTTATAGAAAATTGACATACAGCTTAAAAAAACATCAGATACTAGTTCTGTAGTGGATTCTGGATGTGTAGTTTTGTTCAGGATCCACCAGAGAGCAGGATTTTAGAAACTGTCCTCAGGTCTAAGGGACCTGGAGGTGGAACAGTGGAACAAACGCTCCAGATGAACAAGAAACACATCTGCTCATCCACTCACAATAAAACCCAGGTGTACACTGTGATGATTTGACACATGTCAATCGCTACATGTATACTGGGGTTAATGTGTCTGGATATGCACTGTGGTTGTTGCTGTACATGTAAATCCAGGATAACAGTGAAAGCAGGTTGGTCTTGTTTGAGTCAACCGGCCGAGGCGAGTGACATCACGTCCATCACATGTTTATTTTCTTATGTATCATTTCTTTACTTGCTGGTACAATAAACCACCACTGCACTTTACCTTTAAAATGTCATACAAACCACTACAGTGAAATGGTGTGTAGAAAGACATATTCAGCATTTGTAGAATTTTTTAATTTTTTGCATTCTATTTTCTCCTTTCATTGTCACCATTCAGGTCGATCTTATCTTATCTTATACATTAAACATATACATTTTTATGTATAACATCGCACCACTTCCAGTCCTGGGTTTCTTTGTATTAGCAATATGTTGCATTAGACATCAAAGAGTAGATGAAGTAAACACACATTGTTTATCTAGTTAAGTTACCTTTTTATTCTTCTTGCAGGCTTAAACACTGTTTAAGTGTTAAAATTTTGTTATACTCACCATGTGTATCCTTTGCTCTAACCCACCCACAGTCTATGGGCCCGCCATAATGTTTGAAACGTGCTGCCCCGTCATTTCCTTCTTTTTTTGTGTGGTCCTGGTGACCACGGATGACATCACTGAGACAGACTAAGTGGAGGGGGTTTTCTTTTGTTCAGGAGAGTTTTTTTTTGTGATTTCCAAGTAGTATTTTAGTTGTGTTTTACTTTTCCTGTAAAAGAGTCATTCAGTTATTATGAATGAGCTTTAACACACGGAAATAAGGAGGGACGATTAGTTTGCAGGATGTATAATGTATCTGGTTACCTGCTGTTGATGGTTCAGGCTGAAGGTGGGAATTGCACATCCAGTTTAAAGGTTGAGTGTGTAGAATTCAGTGATAGTATTCCACACTAGTGGTGGAGTTGCATGTTGCAGCTGAACACCCCTCACCTCACCCTCACCTCACCTTCCAAACATTAGAGAGAACCTGGGGCAGCCTTCAATTGTCATAAAAACTCAAAGGGTGTTTAATTCGTCCAGTCTCCTTCCTTACCTGGTTGAGGTTGTTTCTAAGGGACAGGTCAGGATCTTCTGAGGACATCGAGGCGACAATGCTTTAGTTTAGTGAATCAGGCCGAGATTAATTTAGTTGTACGGGATACAGAGGGATTCAGGTTACATTGTATACGTTTCAATCATGATCAATCAAAGGGGAAACTAACATGATTACACTGTGCACGATCAAAATGTTACCTTTCCCTGACAAGTCCCAGGTATTTAACTTGTAGGGTTGTTTGTTGTTGTTGAGCTTACCTGAGAGGCTGGAACCACCATGCGGTTGGGTTCGTCGGGAGTCGTTTCCGGGTCATTGAGAGTCGTTGACCCACCCGCCCCCCGAGACTCATGTGTCCTAAGATGTGAATTGTAGTGAAACCTCCTGGGGATGGACACCCTTCATGAGGCAACCTGTGTTCAGGGAAGCCAGGGATCGAACATCCAACCAGAAGATCAGAGCCCGACCTATCTCCCTCCTCAGCCAATTAAGTCTCCTCGTGTACAAAAGGCACTCCTGCATAACAAATAAGAGAGAACGAGAAAGTAACCAAACTATTAAAAACATTTTACAGATAGCTTTAAGAAATACACTAGTTGTAAAAAATATTTGAAGTCGTTTTCTGGCTTGAACAAAAGTTAAGTCTTCATGTACTGGGGTTTCACACATACATGTGTCGTCCAGGTGGTAATGTAGGGTCCTAGCAGTGGGGGCTCATTTCCTTTTTACCCAGCAGGCTGCATGGAGGCCAGCAGTGGGGACTGAGGGCTGTGTTCATGGAAAGAGTTACAGTCTGGGAAGGAGGACGTCACTGTCAGGCAGCCTCTTTAACACAGAACAAGATTTAGGTCCTTACGCTCCAAACATATCAGCTTGTTACTTCTATTTATAGCAACAATTTTAACTGTAAGTGATGCAACAATTTAAAATACACTCAAGATATTCTCTTTATGCTCTTTATATGAAGTTCCACAAGTATTATACAGCTTCAGGAGAGATTCATTATCCCAGAGGATTAGGATACATGTGCAAAAAAGTAAGATTACTTAATAAAGGTGATATGATTAGCTAAAGAGAAGAACCTTGAAACAAATTTAAAGATTAAACTAGATGAAAACCAATCACGTCTCTGTGCACCACATGAGTAAACTATATAAATTCTAAATGCAATTAAAAGGAATTTATTTAACAAAATAAGGAACTGAACAGACGTGAAACCCAACCCCTGGCTGGGGGAGCTGAGGGGGCATCACATGTATGAGACATGTGTGGAACTTCAATAAAGCGTCGACTAAAATGACTGAAGTAGAACAAAATGTAGATACATACATATATATATATATATATGTGTGTGTGTGTGTGTTTGTGTATATCCACACAGTAGAAGGGCATCATTAAACATGGCTTAAATTATTATTATCTTTCAATTAAAATTGAAAGATAATAGATCACATTTCAAATGTATTCGTCTCTTAGAATCAAGTTTTGGTGACGAAGTAATTCATCTTTTTATCTTCTTGAAATAATGATCAGAATAATAAATTAAATTACTGTTGTTCTTAGCCAATGTATACATTTAATCCAGAAACTGGCCTTTTACGCACAGTGCGTAAAAGGCTCTCATACGCACGGTACTGATGTAAAAAACCTTGAAGAAACTCCTCCACGAAGTTGTCTCACTTTGTCTACAGGTGGTTGTCGACATGTTTACCCACAAATCAAGTTTCTGCACTCGTGCTCTGTGATTTTCTTTTTTTGGTCCTTGCGTAATCGCAATCTCTGCCCCTCCTTGTTTTGTTGTGGCTCCAAGGAGCAGCAGCAGCGGCGCCACCCACACCACTCCCTCTCCACAACTCCTGCCTTCATTTGGCTCCGACAGGCGGGAAGAGCGCGGGGCCTCATCACGTTCCTGCGAGAAAAACAGCGTCGCATTTGAATGAGCTGTCTCAGGAATCCCCTCCGAGCCGCCCCCTTCAGACCGAACACGTGAGGAGAAGAAAGGGCAGGACTAAAACATCAGCTCTGCGGAAAGAACCTCAGAGAAACCTCCCAGAGAATAACCCAGGCTCATCCTCCTACAGCTGCTGTAGCCTCTCCTCTCTTTGCAGACCCCTGTCCTTGAAACTATCTCCTCTTAGATCGAGCATATCCGAGGCGACGGTGACAGGAGACCAAGCCCAGAGAGGGAGAGGACGAAGGGAAGCAACAAGCACCCGGAGACAGAGGGTGTGACGGGGGAGGATGGAGGCCCTGCTTCCTGTGCTGAGGAGTCGCCCAGGCCTCTCAGTGCTGGTGAGCTCACTGATTTTCAGGGTGGTACACAAACTTCTGCAAAGACTGCCTGTGCCCAAGCTGGTGAGGCACGATGACTTCCGCTTCTGGAAGTGGAAGAACCTCTCTGTCTCTATGGTGCACTCCCTGCTGACTGGAACATGGGCCTTGACATGGTAAGTCCCCATCCATCCACACTGGGAAGCCATTGTCCATTCACAGTCCAAGTGGTGTGTGTTAATGTGTGTGTGTGCAGCTGTATCAGTCTGTGGCAGCCAGGGGAAGAAGGCATGTTCAGACAGGGTCGGGGACGGGGGAAGACAAAGGCATTTTATAGGCTGGGAGAGAAATGTCACTAAAATGTAGGATCTACTCAGGGAATGTTATTGCCATTTGCTTGAATGTTGGAATCACTCAGAGGAGGCACATATTTAAACTTCACACCGTGTGAGACGTTTGTGTTACTCAAGTGTCGGCCTGCAGACTCTGCAAACTGGAAAAACCTGTTGGCCTGATCGAATCTTGTAGAAAAAAAAATTGAGAAACAATTTTTCTGGGTGGGGACCATGCATGTGACTCATCTTTTAACATAAAAACAGTGGGATTAAGGCCATTTTGACAGCTTTTTGCTCCCCCCCATAATACACTCTGCTTTTAAATGTGACAACAGCAGTTTTTATATTCTAAAGGAGGTTATGTGTGCTTGATATCGTACCAAGCATTCAGGAAACAGTTCACTGCTTCACATGTATCACGAGGGATATAGGTGATTTATTAACAACACATAGTTATGGTGTGTTTATACAAGGAGGAGACGCAGAGAAATATCTGCTTTTTGAGGAGTGACGCCTTTTTGTCAAACAATGAAAACTGAAACTGAAAAATGCAAAAAGAGTGAGGTAGTAGAAACAATGGTGCTAAGATAAATATACCGGCACAGATAGAAAGTACAAAATAAGAAGCATTTAGATGGAATAATATAACATAACAAAATGCAATTTATACAACTAATAAAAGAGGTTATTTAGTGCTCAGGGGGATAAAAAAGCCGTAACACCTGATATTAATGTCTCTGCTTAGTCAGGCTTTTATCTCCAGGAGTGAGGCCACTACAGACCCAACTGTCCATAACATGTGTCCCTCTCCAGTGTCCTCGTGTGGCCCGAGACGCTGATGAACCTCCACTCCTACCACACGCCGCTGTCTTACCTGCTTGTCTGCGTCTCAACAGGTCAGTAAATGCACCGTGGAAAAGAAGTGAACAAACTATCCACTCTGTAAAAGTACAATAAGTTCTTAACCAACCACACACTGTGAAGATAGTCTTCTGTCCCTCCAAATCGAGTCTAGCTACACGTAACGCAGTATCAGTACTGATTGTGCTGCTGCCTGCTCATTATAAAGGTTTCTCCCACGTTGCCAAAAAACTATGATTTTCCAAAGGGGGGGGTCCTCGCATGACGTTTTGCCTGAGCAATCTTTAAAAACTCATAGATATGTCATGTAAGACAAGTTAAAGAATCACATCCAAACTTTTGAGGAGCTAAAGCCAACAAATTAGTTTATTGGCATTTTTCTATCTTAATTGATTAATTGTTGCAGCTCTTGTGTAAATCGCTAGAGAAAGAATTTGGTATCGGTGGTGATTGACAGCATCGTCTCTATCGTCTCTCGGGAATTAAATTGGCACAGCAGCAGCAACGTATATCAAAATGCAATAGAAACAAGGCAAACTGCACAAAGAGGAAAGAAAATATACAAGTGCTGTGGAAGTCCAGCACACTTACAATACAATAAGGCAAATGAGAGGGTTAGTAAATGAAGTTATACATACATACCCACCTGTATATGATATACAATATCAATATGGTGTCTAGATCACATATCATATGTCAGATTTTCTAGATATAACCAGAGTGGAGTGTTTAGTGCAGAGGAAACAGCCGACGAGCAGAATGTCAAGTGCAGGTTCTTCTGTTTAGTCCAGTTCAGTTACCACAGATCTGGCCGAGGCAGATGAATTGTATATCCTGATAGCACCGGGCAGGAAATACTTCCTGTATCGTTCCTGTGAACAGAGCGGTTGGATGGGCCTGTTGCTAAAGTTGCTCTTAAGTTTGTCCTGGGTGGGGGGGGGGGTAAAACTGGCTCCTTTCCAGTTGTTCAGAGCAACAACGGAAACAAATCTGTTGGTTCCACGTGATTGTCCAAACAGTTACCAGCGCTAATCCCCTCTGTGATCTGATGGAGGTGTTCCATCTTCTGTGCATCATTGGGTTGCTGTGGAGAAGCAAACCTGGGGAGATCTGGCCTAGCGACCGCAAACATCTCTGAGCTCCACCGAGGCCGAACATCATGGTGCTGGTCTCTAACACAACGGCTGGTCGCGTGCCTCGCCAGCAGCAGTGTGGAAGTGACACAGTGACACAAACCATAAGCCCCTTGAATCCCTCCTGTAAATGAGCCCGTCACAGTTAAATCACCACGGATATTTCATGAATTCTTTAGCTGCCATTCTATCAAGCTATCCAACCAAGACTGTAACACACTCACACTGGATGTTTGTCGTCTCTCCACCAGTCGCTCACCTGAATCTCTACGTTCACAGCATCAGCGACTTGACACTAGTTTGACCTGAGCTCCACAAACACAACTGTGAACCAAGCGTCATTTGTCTGATGAATGAGTCTCATTTCATTTCCCCTTCAGGGTACTTTGTGCATGACGCGGGTGATATCATCTTGACGGGACATGGAAGAGGATCATGGGAATTCTTACTCCATCATGCGCTGGTATGTACAAGGCTGCATTTTCTGGTTCAGTTTCACAGTCAGTGTTTAGGACAACAAAAAGAAAGGCGATAACATCTAAACAGGTTTAACACAGAGAGAGAAAGAAAAAGTAAAAATGGCGACTAAATATGCTGCGTTGTACAATTTATTGATTTGTTGTACATGTTAGTTTTAATTGAATAATGTTAGATTATTAATGGAGTAGCCTCCACAAACAAGTCCAGCGAAGGAGTATTTACAAGGAAACCACACAGGCTGTCTGTGAGTTGAGCTGCATGACGTGAATGTAGAAGATGGTGCCACCAAGCACAAGCTCACTGCAGCACGAGGCAAACAGGCAGACTTGTGTTTTCCTATTTCAGGATTGTCTTAAAAAAAACCTTCATACCAATCCCAACTGACATGGGTCTTAACTTTCATTCATAATGGCCTTAAAGATGTCTTTAAAATCTTAAGATGAACTTGTTGAAACCTGCAGAACCCCACCTTTCCACCACGGCGTCTGTGTCTGAGAGTTGTGTGCCTAAAACATCCTAAGTATTTGAAATGGTGTTTTTCCACTGGGTCTGACAGCATGTTGTGTAAGTTGATCCCATATGCTGTTTTAATTATGTGAATTATTTTAAACCAGAATTTGCTTTTGTATCTTTGGAAACCAAAGCAACTGTGGGTTAGAATTTCTTTGTGAGGTTGAAGAGGTCATGTGACAAGCACAGCTGAGAATTTCCCTTGCTGCCAAGGAGGTTATGTTTTCACCCGGTCCTTGTGTGTTTTTGTTTGTTTGTCAGCAGGATTACTAAAAAATTACTGAACGAATATCCACAAAAAAATGTTTAATAATGATGCATGGGCCAAGAAACCACCCATTCAATGTTCTGTGTGGGTCTGAACAAAGGGGTGGATCCAGGAATTGATTTATCACTCTGTTTAACATTGTGAGATTGATCATGGATCATGATTAAAACAATCAGCCATATTTAGGACTATGAGTGTTCTAGGATCCAAATAAAAAAACTGATCTAGCGGATTTAAAGTGGTTTTATCTTTCACAACGGAGATAATGATTTCATGATCTGCATTGTTTTGTTGGCTTGATTGACTCAGGTATATTATAACATAACTAAAGTATCAGTTCTACTGAGTGACACTCTTGTTATGTTATTTTATCTATACCTGCTGGTGCAAACATTTACATATTTGTGCAGGTTTACAAATTAGGCTTGCAAACCCGACTAGCAATCTGCAGCTTCTCTTAGGCATTCATAAATCTCAGTACTCACACATAGTCTGAGATACAGTTTCATAACTCTCCAAACACATTGGCAAGTATTAGCTGACAACGATAAGACCTTCTGTCTCTACTCATAAGATTGACTCATAAACTGTTGAAATGTTTAAAAGAGGTAATTATGCAAAGAGATTTGAATATGTTTGTTTTTGTAATCTCTGTGAACAGAAATAATAGGATGATAATAGTGATAAATATAAAATGTGTTGCACTTTTAAAAGTTAAGAAATTGCTTTTCAAGGTAAAAGAAAAAAGGTAGAAACAACTAGAGCCATCTTCCCCTGGCACATTTCTTTTCTTGCCTGAAACTTTGGAGCCAATCAAGTCAGGACGTTTAACATGATCATTCAGAGAAATGAACAAAAAACAAGCTGAACAAAATGTGTTCGCTGTATAAACACCTCCACCTCTCTCTGTGTGGGTCTCCTCCTCCTCAGGTGATCTCCTGTTTCCTGTACGCCCTCTTCACTCAGCTGTACGTAGCCGGCGCCGTCATCGCCCTCTTCGTGGAGGTCAACAGTGTCACGCTGCATCTGAGGCTGATGCTGAAACTGTGCGGCGCTCAGTCGTCCTCCATGTTCCACATCAACAAATACGTCAACTTCTTCACCTACGTGGTGTTTCGTCTGGGCACCCAGTTTTACCTCTCCCGGTATATCTTTCACAATTACTCCTGGATGGACCGTGGTGGATTCTTCCTCATCAGCATGATGATGATGAATATCATGATCCTGATTTATTTCTACCGCCTGATCCGTGCTGACTTCTTCCCTCGGAGTAAGAGCTACGTGGGACAGAACGGGACTCAGAGCAGCAACTCCAAAAAGTTCCTCACTGATTGATTGGAGGAAAGTTTACGGGACTTTATTGCGATTTTTATTCAGGTTGGGAGTTTACAAATGTTCCCTTTTTAAACTATAACTGACACCATTTCTCGTGATGACAGGTTCCTTTGTTGTGTCTCTCTGCCAAAGAACAACCCCCCAAGAATAATACTTACTGGTGGAATAAGAAGCAGCCTTGTTCAGGGTTTGCTTTCTACAGATGTTGGAGAGTCAGTGAATTGGCTTTTTAGAAGGAGAACTCTGAAAATCAAGCAACATTTCACTGACTATTAAGATGTTACTGCTTTGAACAGATTAAAAAATCCTCTAGCAAGACAACAACTTGTTTTTGTACACATTAAATGAAAGACCCAAACGTTAGCTATTCTTCTTAAAAAAATGTAGCACTGGTCAGGAAGCAGTTAGCTGATAATAAGTTATCTTGGTTTTACTTATTTTACTTGAGAATAAAAGGTATGAATGACGAATATTCAGCTTTTTCAACTTGAATATGGATGATATGTCGTGAACGCATTATTTGCGTACAAATACAAGAGTTGCATCGATATTCTCATTCAGCTCTCAGCTAGAAATGGAAGTCGAAATGTTTAATACGTACGTTTGAATTGTGACATTGCATTTAAGATTTGCTGACGACCAAGCCATATATCTTTAACATTTGAAATTGTCTAGAATAATAGTATTTTGATGGAGGGAAATAGAGCCTGTAAACATTCTTTTTGGGGCAGTGATTCCTAATGTGTTGTTATCAAACCCTTATGAAAAAAAGAAATTAAAATAGGTTTGATATTTTACAGTTTAACCAAAAACTTATAGCTGAAAAGGAAAAGAAAACAAATAAAACCAAAGATATAGAAGTTGAATTAGGATATTACGTAAGATAAAGATATAAATACATATCTTTCCTGCATTGTTTTATTCTATTCAAATAAAAGTTTGCATTTGATGTTGGTGCATGTCGGGGAAACTCAAAACAGTGATATCCCATATGTCTGTGAAAGGCTCATATCTGGCTCTAGTTGGAATATCAGAGGGACGTGGGAGAAACCTTCATAATGAGCAGGCAGCAAGACAATCAGGACTGATACCACGTTACGAGGATCTAGACACGATGTGGAGGGACAGAAGAACATCTGCACTGAGTGTGCTTGGTTAAGAAGTAATAGTACTTTTACAGATTAGATTTTTTTTTTTCAAGATATCAAAAGACGATATTCTGATGAAGTCGTGAGTCATCTTACTTTACTCAAAAGCAGATCTATAGCATTTTTTTAAATACATGTGGATTCCTTTTAATATTTTAAAGGATGACACAAGTGCCCAGCATCGAACCATTAGTGGCCTCAAAATGCAGGTTTTGCGAATCATGACAAAAAAACGTAAATGTGCTGACAGTGACTTTTCAAATAATGATCAGTACATTTCGTTTTCCATTTCAGCCGTCAGCAACAAAATCAGACAGAGATGTTTGGACACGTCTGAGCTGTGCTACAGTGCCTTCACCGCAGTGCCTTTTAAAGACATACAGACACAGTGGGTTACAGAATGATATGTGTGTTTGTAAAAGCTGAGAGATTATTGAGTTTAACATTAAATACAATTCCGTATGGTTTAACAGATTGTCACGAAATTCTGAAAAAAAAAGTCTGTGATTAATGCAACAGAAAGTCTGCCATTTTGGATTTTGTGGCTATTTTACACGTGTATTTGAACGAACCCATCATAGAGCTTTCATCAGATCAACTTCAAATTCATTGAGAGTCATCTTAACAAGTTGGAGATTAAAACTAAATCAAGTTGTGAGTTTCCATCAAACAGTGTGGCCGCGGTTTAGCGTCAGATTTTTACGAATCACCATCAAAACACATAGTGGTAGTAATAGCACCACCTACCGCCAAAAGGAAGTTAGCCTCGTTTTAAAACTTTAATTCGATTAACACAAAATGTTCACTCTGTGGTCCATGCTTGATTTTGTGGACCTTAATGCGTGATTAGTGGGTGTGGTCCAGCGCTGCATGATGGACGCAGGAAGTGACGTGCTTCCTGTGATACACAAAACACACACAACACGGAGCCATTTTGCATGAGGTCCTGAGATCACAAGTGCTCGGGCCCACACAGTGCTGCTCGCAGCCCCAGCGTATCATGTATCTTGTATTTAATTGACAACTGTTTTTAGGAGCCTTGTATTTTGGATTGCTGAGTGAAACCATGAATTAAAAAAGTATTTAAAATAACAGGGGGTTATTTGTATTTTTCTAATATGAACTCTACTAAGAATTTTTTTTATGTAATTATTCTGTAATTTTACATTATTGTACGAGATGTTACATTATTGTACGAGATGTTACATTATTGTACGAGATGTACATTTTTATGGAGAGGACAACATTCACATTATATTACGTTATTATTAGAGGCCTCATCAACAGCAAGGCTTATACATTGGTACTAAAAGTACTGTAACTTTGATTTGTGGACATTTTCGATCAGTCTATTGATTATTTAATATTCAAATATTATTATAATATTATAAAACTGTCACATAGGACAGAGGATGTCAGGTCAATATGTAACCAAAAGTACAAATGTTTAACCTTATTCCACCTATGAGGTAAATCTGATCATGGATCAGATTTGAATACATTATAATGTTATTGTTGTATAATGCATAATATTTACATTTGTGTTTATACACCATGCACACATTATCAGACTTTATTGTGTTTACAAACAGACTGAACACATCAGTCAGAGCTGAGTTGTGGCTCCCCCTGTTGGAGACATATTTTGATTACACTTGTTTCTCCCTTGCAAAAGCAGAAATAAAAAAAAATTACAATACTGTGGAAACAGTGACATTATGAAGATGTAGAATAAATACTGGTACAACGTATTTTGTGCAGATTATTTCACAGATATGTTCCTCATCTAAACTTTTATCTGTGGTCTCAAATTTACTATTTTGCTTCACAAGCAAAGCAAAATTAGGGAGGACAAACTTGAATCATTATAATAAATAATATCAGTTAAAATCAGCCCTCATTAATCTATATAATCATATGAAATAATGACAACAAAAATTTAAATATAAACTATGCAAAAGCAATTAAATGACTTGAATATGGATTGGTGGATAGATAGATACACAGACAGAGACAGACAGACGGACGGACGGACAGACAGACAGACAGACAGACGGACAGACGGACAGACAGACGGATGGATGGATGGATGGATGTTTTTTTCCCCTTTTTTCCTGGCTTCCGATCACTTCTCATTTCCGCCAGCAGGGGGACCGAGCAGAAGAAAATCCGGGGAGGGAAGAGAAGACAGAATCCCGGGATGTGACTCAGCTCAGCGGCTTCTTCTCTCTGCTGCTCCCCTCGTCTCAACAGCCGTGGATCCGCTTCACACTCAGCACACTTCAAGACGGAGCAGGAAACATGGACGTGTTCACATCCCGATAGCGAAACATCCGCGGAGGAGGAAGACGAGGGAGACACAGAGGAGAAGAGGAAAAGAGGAAAAGAGGTTCTGAGGTAACAGCAACACGCTGCTTTTTCTAAATTCTACTGGAACGCGTGTGTGTGTGTGCGTGCGTGCTTGCCTGTGTTTGTGTGTGTGTGTGTGTGTGTGTGTGTGTGTTTGGGTTGGCGGGGGGTTGTTACGGGTCACAGTTAAAATGATACAAAAATAGGTTTTGGTTTTTCTTGTCGGCTCTGCCCACATCTACTAACTTCTTCTACAGGAGAAGATCAGAGGAACAATAGGATTAAACAGGTCCTCACACTAATCTGATCACAGATCTGTCTGTGTCCCGGCTCATTCCCTCATTTAGAGTAAGTTTGAGTTGTGTCTCTGCTTCTCTCTGGACCAGACGGTCTTCACACAGTTAACGTTCCCCCGTGGGGCCAGGAAACCAACATGGATGTTTGATTACTGCCTCAGGCGACCAGAAACCTTCCGTATGAAACAATTTACCGTAAATCCATTGGCTAAGATACCAAAAGTCCAACTTGCCAGGTGTGTGTCCCATAAACTGTTTTCAACCATTTTGATTCCTGTAAAGGTTCATAGTGTGAGATCTGAGTGTCGGATAATATTAAATCATCCTTGTGAAGTTTTCACTTGTGTGTTTCATCTCAATTCTACGAGCTGTTGGTTTCTTTACCATAGAATGGGCCCTTTATATTTAAATACGTTATATTTACATGGGAAGTGGGTTCTCTGTACGGAGGCTGCCATGTTTATTACGGTAGAACAAATTGGAAAAACTAACACCTTTTGAGTTTCTATGACGACTGAAGGCCACAACAGATGTGTGTTTGGAAGGGAAGCCGCAACAATCAAATTCACCACTAGATGTCACTTAATTCTACACACTGAACCTTTGGTATAACAAATTACGTCATAGCCAATGACATGAAAGAAATGTGGAAACATTAACACTTGAACGTACATCAGTGTGATAACAACCTCCTAAAATGACAGAGAAATAACTGATTTGACGTAGGCTATATTCTTACTTTTTAGTCCCATCTACTAACATGGAGGAGGCAGTTTTTATGACCTATACTGCCACCGACCACCAGGGGGAAATCCAGATGTGTTGGATAACTTGACGCACGGACAAAAATGGAAGCAATTTGATAAAAGATAAATCTAAAACAAACAGGGTCCCTCCTGACGAGTAATGTATCAAGACGGTGGATGGAGTGATGTGGGATTTAGTTTGTATTTCTATCTCTTCAGTTTAGACTTAGATTTTAGATGAGCTTTATTCGTCACCAGGCACCAGGCCTGATGATTAGGCATAAAAAATTCATGGCACTCTACTTTTAAACATTTTTTATGAGTTCAAATGTCAGACTGTTGATGCAGCTGTCCTTCTCTTTCCGTCCAGCTCACCGTGACCCTGCGTTGAATCAACCCGAGGCTTCATGTCGGTCCGAGTTTCCGGCCTGAGCGTTCTTCCTCCTGTTCGCAGGGACCGGATCATCGTTCAGCTTCCTAAGGTAAAACCAGTCGCTCCTTTAAGCCTCACATCAGTGGGACAGTCAACGGCCTCACAAAGCCTTCTCTCTCTCCTGCAGTATTTCAGGAGAGAAGCCGCTGTCCACACTAAAGATGAATTCAACAATAAAGTGAAGACGGCCTGCCAGGAGCAGCGCACCGGCACCGTGGGGTGAGTCCTCAAACCATACACCACAGGCTGATCTGGGATCTGCTGTATTCTGCTGCTCACTTGTTGCCTCTTGTTTTATTCTTGTCAGCAGATTTAAAATCTCTAAGGTCATTGTCGTGGGCGACCTGGCTGTGGGGAAAACCTGTCTGATTAATAGGTAAGCTCCAACACGGCAGAGGGAAAGCAGGTTCAAGGGCACTTCTGGAAAATGAATAACTTCATTAAGGAAGAATGGAGGGAAACATTCACCTTCCTCATTAAAGCAAAGACCTCTGAATTTGTTATTTTATTATTTAAAGGTGTTGAAGTGTTTTGCATTGAAATACACACATGCGTCAAACACTTTCAATAAAATAGATGCAGCAGTTCACCAGGAATTTATGGAAAGTAAAATTAAAGGCCTAGTTTGCACACATTTTAAACAATCATAGTGTGTTTTGTTTTTGAGGCTAAAAGTATTGAAGATGTAAAAATGAAAAACTTCAAATCATTATTTTTTACCCTCACTGCTTATATAGGAATCACACTCTGGTTGTTTAGGGCAGAAAATGGTGTATTGTAATTTTTCAGTAATTCGCGTGAACCAACCATTTAAACAAATTCCCAAGTCCACTAGGTAATTCATAGTCACACATGAATCACTTAATTTTTATATTTGAATGAATATGCATGTTGAGTTACTTTCTGTCGACCTTAGCTCCTCTACCCATCCATCACCTGGATCCTCTGAGCACATCCACTCTCATTTATTTCAGATTTTGCAAAGATGCGTTCGATAAGAATTACAAGGCCACGATCGGAGTAGACTTTGAGATGGAGCGGTTCGAGGTGCTGGGCGTTCCTTTCAGCCTGCAGCTGTGAGTCTTACCAGCACGTTTCTTACAAAGAAAGCTAGAGCTGTAAACCACCGTCTCTGACAAGCTGTCGCTCACCAGTCACATTTTCCATTACAGGTGGGACACTGCAGGCCAAGAGAGGTTCAAGTGCATTGCTTCCACATACTACAGAGGAGCCCAGGGTGAGAGATCTGTCTGAACAAATAAGAAATATACTTAAGACTTATGTGTGAACATTAAATAACATTTTTCATCACGTGATATTTTCTCCTCCTCAAGTTGTGATCATCGCTTTCGATGTGAACGATGTCACCTCTTTGGGTCACGTCAGGTAAACATATTCATCACCAGCAGATTGTTTGCTCTCTCCCGGTTGTTTTCTGTCCCAGCTGGAGGTTTCATACACATGGTGTTTTCTTTTGTCTGCAGGCAGTGGCTGGAAGACGCCTTGAGAGAGAATGACCCCACCGCCGTCCAGCTGTTCCTGGTCGGCACAAAGAAAGACCTGAGCGTACGTCATTTACTGCTCTAAAACACCCGTGAACTTTTAGCTTGTGTCTTCACTGGAGTCTAATAGTTTGGATTTTCTCCAGCTGCGCCGGGCGTTTGTGTCCAGGCTCAAGCCTCAGGAATGTGGTTTCTCATCCTGCAGTAGAGCCCAAATAACCCCAGACCCTACTCACTGTGTGTTACAGTGGTGGGAAGCAAAAATCTTCATTGGACCATTTTCTAAATTGTATTTCTTCTTGAATTATTTACATTTTCTGTTTGATTTCAGCCCAAATTCAGTATAGTTCGGCCCACTTTGATGTACAGTGTCTATCAGCCGGATTTACTCACAGTAGTAGAAATTAGTAATGCTATATTTTTACACTAGCTGCTGTTCTTGACTCATATTTCATTTCTACTTCCAAATGTTTTTAGCTCGTTATTGAAATACTTAAAATATGCGTCTATTTGTCTTCGTGGAGCAGCTAATTTCTGAATCGCTGCTTTTGCAGTAGAGCTGCAATGTTTAGTTCATTAATTGATTAATCAAGCAACAAAAATTTGCATCAATTTTGATAATTCAACGATTGTTGAGGTCATTTTTTTAATATATATTAATCATTTGGTATTTTGAAGCAAATACACTGAAAGTCCCATTTTCTAGGTTTATAATTGTGAGGAGTTTTTTTTGTTTTATGTAACATAAATATTTTAAGATTCTCGTGTCCTGCTCAGATAAAAGTAATTTGAAGGCCTCAGGCAAGGCTTAAACACACTGAGATGGACATTTCTTCTTCTTTTTCCACTACTTGTATAGACCACAGTTCTTCAGATTGGTCACAAATGAACATATCAGTTATTTGCAGCATTTAGCACAAGAGTCATTTGGTTTATCTTGGTTACTCCATGTCTAACCTTGTCACCTCTGGTTTCTCCGACAGTCTCCTGCTCAGTATTCTCAGATTGAACGAGATGCTCTCGAACTGGCACAAGAGATCAGTGCAGAGTACTGGGCTGTTTCATCTCTCACAGGTAAAAACACTCGGACACCAACTTTTAATGAACTACTGTTTGAAAACTATTAGTTGGGGAAGTAATGTCAGACAAAAAGATTCTGTTACTTGTTGTACGTGTAAGTGCAGTGCAATCGAAATGAAAGGAACATATATAGTTCAACCCCTAACTGCGCTGCAGTAATTTTCCCACAGTCCCTTACTGAACTTTTTCTCTTTAACGCTGTAGGGGAAAACGTGAATGAGTTTTTCTTCCGAGTTGCATCGATTGCATTTGAGACCAACGTTCTGGCCGAGTTGGAGAAAAGTGGAACAAGACAAATTGGAGAAGTCGTCAGTGAGTATCTGCTCGATCTCTCTGTAACTGTGAGAACCAGCACATCCGTGGTTTAACGCCCGGCTCTGCGTCTGTTTCAGGAATCAGCAGCACGTCAAACAGCCTGAACGCCACATCGAAGAAGAAAGGGCCCAACTGCTGCCAGTGAGGAAGGGAGCAGGAGTTTCAAAGTCAGCCTGAAAAAGACTGTGGCTGCTCTCCAGCTCATGGGAGGGGTTTCTGTGGTGAAAGGAGGAGGTGGGACTCTGGAGTTTCACTTCCTGACGCGGTGGAGTTCAGTTTTTCCTAGACTGCCACGACTTTTCCTCGGCGGGATGTGGATTCTTGTGGAGTTACAGAGCGACACATAAATGACTGGTTCTAATGAGATGCCAAAGAACGACTGTGGTTGATTTTAACATGTGGATGGTTACGTTACATAGTGTTTGAATTAAATATATCCTTTTGCTGCTGTACTTACATAATAATACTGCTGTTTACTTTAGAAATGTTTTTCAATGAAATCTGTACTTTGCCTCTTTTATGATATTGCAAATTAGAGCTTCAATTCAAGACAACAATCAAGAATTGGGAAAAGTGGAATAACTAAACTTTTACTAACAGTTTTTTTTTCTGCTTATCATCTCTCAACCCTGCAGATTTATCTGTAGACTTAGCTTGAGAATCATTGTTTTAATGCAGATGCAGCCTTGAAGGTTTTATTGTGCAGCTTATGCTTATGCTTAGGTATTTTTTGCTTTTTGTTGTCAATGAATTCAATGACTGAATATCGATGATCACCTTTGTATCATAAACTGAGAAACTGTTCATGTTTTTTTGTTTTTTTTATCCTCATCAATTGTCATAAAGGTATTAAAAAGGGAAAATATATCAGATCATCATCATCAAAGAGAATAACATGTATTCTGATTAAACTGTTATTTACTAAACATCACAGTGCAGCTTGTTATTATATATAAACGGGACTCTTTCTACTTTTTTAAAATAAATACAAGATCTATGTGCAAAACTATTTCCTCTTTCATATATATATAAATATATCTGTCTTATGTGAAGTTATATCTCCTATTTCAGCTGTTGAAGCTTTTGAAAAATTCCAGATGTTTCCGATCCACTTGGCTCTGCAGCTCTTCAGGGACGCAGTGAGAGAAGTTGTAATTTTCTTTAATCCACTTCCCCCCTTCAGTGTTTTCTATCGCCACGGCTGCTACACCTGCAGGAAACAGAGCGAGACGGTCACAGCTCAGTGTTGATTCATTAAAGATTCATTATACATGATCATATAACAACGACTTGTTGACTGACCTACAACAGTGGCTCCCAGCCTCTCCACCAGCTGAATGGCAGCCTTCATTGTACCGCCGGTCTCGATCCATTGGTCCACTAACAACACCCTCATTCCTGCAAGACAGAGAGAACAACTACTAGTTCCAGTTATATATATGGGAGTAGTACAGTTATCAACTCACATTTTATTAACAATAGCTTAACAATCTGTATAAGGTGTGACCTCATCTGTCCTTCACCCTCCACTAGGGTGAGGAAAAACTACCCAAAAATCTATAGTGCAGAATACAAAGCAAGTTGATGTAGTCAGTATTAACATTGAGGACCAATACAATAGTCTAGCAGTGGAAATTTAGCTTGAGTTATTCAAGGTACATGGTTTAAAATGTAAAAGTAGTTGTTCTGCTGATATATAGTTTTTCTATTGCATTACTAAATTATTAATACTACTACCTTGATGAGTACAGATAATTTAGGAGGTAGGTTTAATTACTCTCCATGCAGATATGTGTTCCGTTATGCACTGATGTGTAATTTTCTTCAACCACCACTAGGAGGTGCTATGTGAGAGGGAATCAGTTGATTAAATCTGTGACTTAAAAAGTGTTCCGGGTTGAATTAAAAACATGTTTGAAGTTGTCACAGACATTTTTCTGTATTTTTATGATATTTCATAGAAAAAAATCAACCAACTAAAAGAGAAAATAACCGAAATAACAAAGTTGACCTTGGGTTTTTAAAACAGAAGAAATAAATATGTCCAAATCATGTCATTGCCACGTGAAAACCAAGACTGCCAGAGTCCAGTTTGTTGAAGACAAATTGTGACATGGTTACAGAATAAAAAATAAATGGAGATTCACCAGGTTTTATGACGTCCAGTCTTATTTCCATATTCTTTTCTCTGCCTGTGTAGTCGGAGTAGGTTTGGTTCTGGGTTGCTACACACAGGTGTCCTGCTTTACGAATGGCCAGGAAACCTTTCCCAAGAGTGGTGGCGACGGACGCTCCTGAAAAACACATCAAACACTTTCACGCAGGCTGCATCAGTGTTCCTGAGGACAGTTAAGGTTTGTGACTGGCCCTGTCTGTCTCTTTAAACACCCACCACCCCAGACACACTGTCCCCCAACCCCCACCGGCTGAAGTCCAGGACAGAGGGTAAGGTTTCCTGAGCTGCCTCCTAAAATAAAGTTAGTGTGACCGATGTGACATGCTCGTAAACTACCATTTACACATATCTTCTTAAAATGATTTGCTGTCGTTGTTTTCTCACCGAGAATGAATCCCATTGCATCTATCCCAGCAACCAGGTCAATGGTGTCCCTTTGGAATGGGCTGAGAAGGTCTGAGACACAGTCTGCAAGAGCCTGCATCGAGTGCAAACACAGCAAACGCACAAAATGCTAAGTGTGCATGAGAGTCACAGCCACCGCATGTGCATTTATGAGCTTTACACAAACTGGGTGAATGTGGGAGTGAAGACAGAAGCAACAGTATCAACAACCTGAGCCGAGACACTAGAACTCTTCAAGTTTCCCATCATACCAGGGAGTTGCAGTAGATTCTGGACGGATCCAGCCAGGCAAACATTGGTCCTTTTGTGTTGGGTGCCATCAGGGAAAGGTACCATCCTTTACGCCTGTCTGCAGGAGCGGCCAACACGTCCATTTTGTAAACGCCACACTTGTCTGTGCTGTTTCAGGCTGAAAGAACCGGACCGGGAGTCGGAGAGAGTGACACTGACATCAGGTTCCAGTGTGGGTGAATGGTGGGTGGGAAGAGGGCTGTTAATAACACTGAGCACAGTTACCCACTCTCTGTGTGGTCAGTGCCGGGGCATTGATATGCTGAACCGTGTCAAATCTGTCCATGATAGATTTCATGCAAAGAAAAGTCTTCTGATTTTATTAATAAACTGTGTGTGGTAGCTCAGTGAAAGATTGTTATATTTATTGGTTATTTATTTGTGCAGTAAAGATACATTTACAATCAAATATGTGTATGTATAAATGACAACAACACCTTTCAATGTAAACAACACTTCTCAGACGTACATGAATCTAAAGAAATGAGCTCATGCAGATTGGAAACTCAAATCTCACACAAACACCTCTCCCCGAAAAAACCTGTGACACAACTGAATTACACAAAATAAACAAAAGACGCCAGCGTAAGGGTTTTAGCTAATTTACTTAAATTCCTCCGCACTTTCCATCACTGTTGACCTTTGTCCAAAGCACCCAGAGTGGTTAAGTTCCTTTAATCCCAACAGTAGGAAAATAATCAACTTGCAAAGACTTAAAACTTCCTGTAGTTTCAGTGTTTACATGTCAAATGGACCTTATTGTTGTATAATACAGGTCAGAGTGCAGCTGTAATCATATGATGAAGTGCTGGAATGATGCTTTTTATATTGAGATGAAACCAGCGACTTTAGAGAAGGTGATTCTTGGCATGCAGATAAAATGGCAGAGTATGATTTTTCAGGAAATTGGAAAAAACTGGAAAAAACAACAGGAGGTATTTATATATTGTTCCTCAGGCTAAACATGTGTGATGTTAATTGAGAGGAAAAGTTTTCAACTACAGATTCTTTCACAAATGTTACTTCTGTAAATCAAATGAGATCAATGTCATTGTGATTTAACCGGTCGTTTAACATAGCCAATGCTTAAAAAAATAAAGATATCTTTCACACAGTTTCTGCTCATACGTGGGACTTTTCAGTGGACGTGTTGAGTTTAAACTTGTTTAAACATGGCAAGTTTCTGATGTTTACTACAGAGACGTGAGTATTTCTCCTCTGAGGCCTCAGCTGCAAGACGTTGTGACATTCATTTGACTTTTATATCTGTAGTTGATCCCTGGTTTCTATGAGTTGCATCTGTGAGGACTGTGCAATAAAAACAAACCCAACAGTGTAGTCCATTGAGAGCAATTGAGAATCGACACTAGACTAAATGAAGTGAGACGTACTCATCTCAATACGTATTGATCTCATCAGTTAACTGATCATAATAAACTTCTTGATTCTTTTCTTCCTGTTTTTCACTTGCTTTCATTTATTATTTTATTTAATCCTATTGTCGTTACATGCATATTTATGATTTTCCCTTCAATGAGATACGTACATACAGACAATTCCTCCTCTGATCCTTTGAACATGTTCATATTTTCTCTCATCCACGCCTGCAGTCCTGAGGCGTTTGCCTTCAGAGGACCAGCGTGTAAACAGGCTCAGGTTGCGACGGGGCTCACCGCAGGAGACACGGAATCCATGATGAGACCATTCACGCCCCGGTGTTGAGACTGTACAGATTATCACTGTTAGAAAATAAACTCATGTCTGAAATTTCAGACCCTTTTTTGTGCAACGGAGTTCAAACTGTGCTCAAGAATGCGTGTCCACATTTCTGCCAACAGTAACTTTCTCACACTTCTGATTTATGTGTATCCTGAACCCAGTGAACTTACTGTACAGTTATTTAACACGTTTGCGTCTGCACAGAAATTTACAGGATAATAAACCTGACAAGACATACATATGATATTTGAAGGATTCTGCTGGTTGAGTTAATAGTGATTGATTAAGAGGTTTTGAAGTATCTTATAAAGAAATGCCTAGACCTGCTACAATACATGTGTTTAGCCACCTGGTGGCAGTGTAAACAGGCTGTAAACTAAACATATACAAAAGATTATTGTCACCTTATAGCAAACAAACAGAAGAATATGTACACATCCAGCAGGCATGGAGCAACATCATGAGAATAGTCATCTAAAACTTTTACAAAAAAAACTTTTCTCTTAAGTACTTTCTGAAAAAGTTTCAGAAAACAGGAATATTATACTTTTATAAACGTTTCAGTTGTATAATATTCATGTGTTTTTAATTTATAAAAAATGTCATAATTCCTTTTATATTCTGTGTAAATTACTTAGGTTGGCCTTTCTGTCCATATCTCCGAGAATACTTTACTTTAACTTAACTTCAATGATTGGTTTATTACACACTAAAATGTAGTAAGGAAGTATTACTGTAAAGTAAAACTGAATAATAAAGAAGCTGTAGTGTGCAGGATGATGGGAATTATCTGTGCATGTGATGGAGAAATGCACAGTGCAGGGTTGAAATTCAACGTGCAGCGTGTGCTGCATTCCATACATCTTTAAAATAGAGTTTTGAATGATGTTTTTATTGCTCAGCGTTTAATTTGCGTATATATATTTTTTTCAAAATTCCCAAAATTCCCGAGCTGAATATTCCCATGGAAAGTTTCCGGGGAAGTTTCCGGAAATGTATTGAAAATTGTCCGCCCCTTTGCAACCCTATCTACAAATCATCACTGGTGTGTTACTGGGCTACTGGTGGAAATGAACATAGTCTCATGTACAGTGTAGGTCAAAAGGGCCTGATGATACATCTCTGTTGGAGGCAGATGGGAAATGAAGACTTTACTGTTTCATCATTTATTATGTGTTCATACATTCACACAGGAGACATTAAAAGTGTTAATTAGAACTTTATATGTTATAAACCATTGTTGTTTGCTGCTTATATATATATATATATTTACATTGTTACTGATACTTGTATCATATTTAATACAGATCAACAGCTTTTGTTTTTTATGAAGTCACTGCATTCACTACCTTACAAGAGTAATTTTTTGGACACTTTGCAAACACATCTGGTCTCACAAAGGGGCCCTGACACCTCAGCTCATCCAGGGGGCGCTGTTCTGAAGCTGCCGGCCTGTCTGTGGATGAGAAAAAAGTAACCCAGCAGGAATCCTAAAGTACACAGATACAAGTGTCAGCTTTCTGCTTCACTGGGTGATTTCAGTTGACTCCAGATATCTCCTGATGAACAGCAGGATTACTCACGTCTTCTCGCACTCAATCCCTCCTCCACTTTAATTCATGAGAAACTATTCCCCCCCATCCTCCTCCCCCTCTTTCAAGATCTGGTCGAATGTTGCCTCTGGTGATTTTACATCATTTCTCTCCGCCTTCCTACAATCCGATTTCAGTGGCTTGAGTAGGCTGGATCTCCGCCTCTAGAGCTCTGACTAAGACCAGCCATGTGACATAACACTGGGCTGATTAGAAAGATTTTCTTTTCTCTGGGGAACAGTCCCTTGTTCACAAAGTTCTTCGTCCTTTTCTACATTCAACTGTGAGAATTTGACATTTGTAAACCCACAAAGTTATTGATCAGCTACAGATGGACAATAATCCAATCCACAAAACCCGTTTCTTGACTGACTGGATGAAATAAATGACTGAATAACTGTTTTTTCTTTTTCTTGAATTGTTGTGTCTAAGCCCGGTGTGCAGGCAACTTGCTAGACACCACAATGCGTTCCAGATTCTGGTCCATATTCAAACACCAATTAGCACAGGAAAGATACATCAGGTTTTCAGATCTTAAAGGTCTTCCAACGTCCAAAACAAAAGTTGAACCTAATTCAGCAAACATTCCCACTTGGAACTCTAACAACCTTTCCAGTTTTTTTATCAGGTAAAATGTACCAAAGAAAAGTGTTTCTTCTCAACTGTGGCACCAAAGATATGTGGCTTCTATTGAGGCAGGTTTAAACATGCAATGGGATTCCGCTCCAAAGTTCAGGAACATCTTCATTCATTCAGCTGTCATTTAAATTTACACAGTTTATTGTCTTTCAGAATAAAGGTACAGTTGCAGATTGATGACCATGGAATTGTCTTTTTAAATAAACACCATCTAAATTTCTTACTCACTGAGCAGCCGAACATACATTTGTTCAGTGGAAATGAAATATGGTTCAAACAAATGTGTTACACTTGCAGGATTCTTAACTTTCAACCTTCCATCCAGATCAATAATCGCATTGGAGTACGAGTCTGGAGACGGTGCAGGTCTTTCACTATTTGATGCCACTCTCTGATGTTTTGGGTCAATGAACCTCTGACCAATCAGTCGGTGTTCATTTGTTAGAGGAAAACTGTACGTTAAATGTATTTTTCTTGGCAGTTTAAACACTTACCTTTGTTTCGAACATTTATCATTGGATCCAATTGACTGTTGTCACGCCTCTAAACTCTGAGATAAAGTGTTTTAGGAATTTTTGTTGTACACTTTTGATAATAGCCTTTCCGTGCTTGCTTTTCTTTTGTTTAGTTAAAATACATTTTTGTTTTTACCACCTCAACCTTGACACATGTTCAATCAAAACAGGAACAATTAAACTGCTCTAAAAACTGTGTTCACATGGAACATTCAATACTATTTTCATGATAGAGGAGAAAATACAAATTGAAGCATTTGGACAGGGAACTGGGAACATCCAAACTGTCTGACTGATGTGAGGGAAGAGTTACAAAATCCATCCAAATAAACATAATTGACCTAACACACATTTAAAACTGATTTAGAGATTTAAATAATATATCAACATGCACCTATAGAAGCAACTTGGGCTAATGTTGGACTAATTTGAGTAATAAGGGCACAGTCATAAATATAATGCTGAGTTTTGTCTTAATCACCATCACTTCAGGCTCGCGGGCTGCTGAGGTCTCTCAGTCAGTCCGTGGGGTTTGCGTGCAGCACCAAACCTTTCTCCACATTCCACAATGAGTTTAGTCCCTGGCGCTCATTGTGATTTAGGTCATCGCCAATTCAGCGCCTGTTTTGTGGCATCTGAAAGATGTCCAATCTCCTGGGTTGGCACAATCACCCCATGCCTGTTACCATGGGGAGCAGGGCAAGCTGGAACCTCCTCCGTGCGCGTTCCCAAAGTAAATCTCCCCTTTCCAGGGGGTTGAGGCTGAGGGGGTTGGGAGGTAACTAGCGGTCATATGTGCAGTGGAAGGTGCTGGTGGTTCACGAGCCACACACCCACTAATTAACCCTCTCCTCCACTCCTGCAGGGCTTCACTCAGTGGGGTGATCTGATGGATAATGCGCGCGCTCAGTGCGCATTGGCGCTCAGTGTAACATGAAGATTCTCAACCAAGGGGGAAATCTAAAGAGGTTAATTCAGTTGACTCCTCCCAGTGATGTCATTTGCCGTATTAATAATCGCACCACTCGAGTTTCGCCTTAAAAGTGGGAGGGCTGCACGGGAGCGCCAGGAAACCGCTAGGAGCTGTCTCCGTTACGCGTGGTGCTGAAAGTGCCACACGCCGCATCATGTGGTCGGTCTTCTTTGTCTTTCTGTCTTATCTGGACAGAAACTTCGTCAAGGGAGACTTCTTGGACGCAGAGAAGGAGAGCAAAGAAATGTTCTCCATGCTCAACGGCACCTTTTGCGCAAAGATGTCCAGCGTTGGGGAGAACCTCCTCTACCAGGTGTCAGACGGAGCAGAGGTGGTGCGCTCCGTCGTAAGTCCCGCCGGCAAGCTCGTGAACTGCACCGTCATAGTGAACCAGATGCAGGTGAAATCCTTCATGCACGAGTGCAGGCTGGGGCTGAAGGAACAGAGAGCCGGGCAACAGCTGGAGACGCGTTTCACGCGCATGGATGAAGCCAAACTGGTTTGCCACGAGTTCAGAGAGAGGTCCGGGCGCAGCGACAAGAGGGAGGACAGCGATGACTCTTCGCTACAGAACAAGGTGTTAAAAAGATCCAAGAGGGGTTTCACTTATCCCGGGACCCTGTGGTGCGGAGCCGGTAACATGGCTGATAACTATGAGCAGCTGGGTAGGTTATACAACTTCTACATCTTTAAGCAAATTACATCCTGTGTGCATTAAGAGTGTTTGTGCGAGGTTTACTATCAGTGACCTCCTCTTTGCAGGAGACTTTGCAGAGACCGACAGCTGCTGCAGAACTCACGACCACTGTCCTCATGTCATCCACGCCTTCTCCTCAAACTATGGCCACACCAATTTCAAGTTGCACTCCATCTCCGATTGTGACTGTGATAATGCGTGAGTAAAAAAACGTTTTATTCTTCTGCCAGACCCAGATTGTTAAATGGATTATATAAAAAAAAAAAGAGAGGCTGGAATGTGTTGAGTCACCTGCGTTTAGTCATATTGACAAACCTGTTCTGTCCAAATATCGACACGTTGTGTGCAGTGGGAGTTTAAAATCAGATTTACACAAAATGAAATTACATCAGAATTAACAGATTATTGATGATGTTAAAATAAAGTGAATTCAGTGAACTATGAGAACCAACTGGTATTTATGTCCCTTTTAGTCATATCAATATTGCAGTCATCGTATGGACCCAAAAATGAGGTTATAGGAAAATCTAAATTTCAGAATTAATGAGCTTGACTCGCAGATGCATGAAAATTCAGGATACGTGTGTCTATATCTTAACGCATCGTTTACACTTTGGTTTATTTTTCTTTTGCAATTGAATGAAACAAGACTTTTTGTTGTGTCCATTTCCCCAAAGTTTGAAAACTTGTCTGAGGAAAGTCAACGACACATCTTCCAGGGTTGTTGGTCAGGCGTTCTTCAACGTTCTCAACGCGCCTTGCTTTGAGTTAACCTATGAGGAGCAATGTGCAGAGCGGCACTGGTATGGCCTGTAAGTATGGAGTTAAACTCTTAAGTAGCTTTGCAGCATACTGAGCAGTATTACCCCCTGATATCTGCACACTAACGCCCCCCCCCCCTAACCACACACTTTGATCCCTCTTTTTTTTTCATAGCTGTAAACGATACGAGAAGCTCCCCATTGCTCTGCTGAAAGAGGCAATCCCATACGACTTTGGTGGTATAGATGTCATCGATGAGCTGACAGTGGCTCCTCCCAAGAATAAAGAATCCGGGAAAACTGAGGAGGAAGAAAAACCGGAGGGTCCAACTCAGTCAACCATGCCAGGCCCTGAACATCCCTCACTCACAAACGTCGTCACCGCCGCCGAGGACTTCATCAAGGTCCTCGCTACTGTCTCCACCTCGCAAAGCTCCACCAGCGACTCTGACAAAGAGACACAGAGCTCAGAGAAGAAGAAGAAGAAGAAGAGGAAGAACAAAGGGAAGAAGAAGAAAACCCCTAAAAAGCATAAAGGAAAGGGGAATAAAAGAAAGCAGAAAGCAGAGGCAGGTGTCCAAACAGACGACAGAGCTGCGGTTTCGCCTTCTGGCAGCACACCAGGGGAAGTCATCGCCCTGAGTAACTTCATCAGTGAGTCACACAAACATGACCAGTCAAGTACAAACAGAGACGGTGACAATGAATATGAGCTCAAAGGAAAAGAGGAGCCCTCCAACGAAGTCATGAAAGATGAACCAGCTATGGATAAGGAGACGGTTTCCACCACGCCATCGATCATAGTCCAGAAGAAGCCAGCAGAGGAAGGGACTCTTTCAACAAACACAACCATTATTCCACGTAAAGCAAGAACCAGAGGGATAAGAAAGGGGGGGAGAAAGAAGAGCAAGAACGTTCCTCCTCCTTCTCCTGAGGAGGTTGTAAGGAGCACAACAGACAAGTCAAGTGACATTTCTGTCCCCACCTTCATTACCATAAGCCCGTTGGCACAACCCCGGCAACAAAGCCTTCAGAGCGACCCTGAAAAGCGACCTGTTGTCAGCAGTGCTGGTACCCCCACTGGAATCGCCAAAGTCAAAAGGAACAGGTCAAAGGAGAGGGGAGACAGAGAGGGGAGGAAAAAAAGGAGGAAAGTCAGCACAGCTTCCCCCATTGTGGCTGTTGCCCATGAAAATTCCTCCGTGGACAATCTGAATGTGATCCCTCTCAACAGGGCTCCCACCGTAAGACCAGTCTCCACTGCAGAGCCGCAGGTTTCTCACCGGCTGGACATTTATGGAGCGAGAACATCCGACCACATTACAGCTCCGAACTCGTCCTTTAGTGTTTTGAAGAGGCAAAGGTCAAAGAAGAGGGGACTGAGGAGGAGGAAGACGGCTTTGCCCTTTTCAAGTGAAAAAACATTTTATCACAACGTCTCTGAAAATTTGGCCCCTATTCCCACGACTCCAGCCCCGGGTAGCAACACTCTTGCAATTCGATCCACAGAAAGTCTTCCAACTCAGAGTGTATGGAGGCTTTTCACAACAGCGCCCCCTGCTGTCAGTGCAAAACGACACAGGCAAACAATCAGACGGCACAGGAAGTCGAGACAGAAAGCCATGCCCACTACTCTCAGCAATGGACTTTCTGTCCTGGAACAATTTGAACACATGCCAATGACATTTACAACCACGCCGTCCAAAATCCCCACTGCTGACGAGCTCGGTCCACAGACGTCCGACAGGCCCCGCGTCACCACCTCAGCTCCTCCCGCCATGAGCCCGATTCAGATAACGATCGAGAAAGTACGAGCACAATTCACCAGGAAGAAGAGGAGGAAAGCAGCAGCGCTATCTGCCAGACCACAATGAGAACAGCGGGATTCGCTGCAAAAAGGCCACACTGGCTCTGCTAGCTTCTGTCAATCAGATAAATCTGCTTCATAATGAGATAAATGATACATATTCAAAATATATAATCTTCTTTGTTCAGTGTTAAAATTGTATAGTATGGATCATGTTCTGTTATATACTTCATATGGATGTGTGTAGAACCTTTTCTGAATGACCATGAATGTATTTCACAGTGCTTCCATGTAGCTATGTCGAGTGAAAAAAATGAATAAAGTAAAAGCAAAAAAGGCCATCAATAGTTTTACATTTGAGAATGATGCCTCTTTTTTTCCCTTGTCGAGAGTTTGAGGGTCAATTCTACTTTCATTCCTGTCAGCTAGCTACCACACAAACCATATGCTCCAACATATTGTTGATTTACATATTGGGTTTTGCATGAATTAAACAAACTAGATATACGCTAACTGATCAGTTAGCGTAGTTTAGCTAACAATTGGTAAGCTTATTTGTTATCTTACTGCTATCAGTTGGTTAGCTTACTGCTAGCACTTGATAAGCTTGTTTAGAATACAGACATGAATGAGAGTGGTCTACTGATCCAACCCATAGACTGTAGATAAAGAGATCCAACCCCAGACAAGAAAGCAAAACATTTCAAAAACATTTGATTATGTCCTTTAAATTATCTGTAGCTAACTGATATCTGAATAGCAGTAGAGACGTGTGACACTTTACTGTGGTTAAAATCTTTTTATATCCACATCCCCCCTGTTATCTCAGCTGGAATATTTAATCAATATCGGAAGAAAACCTTGAGGCTCAATCCATTAATCTGCTTAAGGGGCATTTATTTTTGTGAACCTTTCTTTCCGTATTGTGCACAGAAACCATGCCAACAAAACGTTTGTGTGTTTACTGTGCTCTTTTGCTCCGGGGCACAGGTTTGAGACAGGACCACATTCTCCACACAGATTAGGAGCTCACTTATATACTTTCCCCTCCCACCATTGAGGTTGAAACACCCAGTGCGCTGGCTGAAATCCTCCAGGTCAGCTGATTCTCACCCTCTTACTAGAAGAATTTATCTGGACGTGTTTCAAAGACCGAAATGTTCAAAATTAGACTCACAGAAAATGCATGTTGGCATTTTTGAGGAAAGAAGAATCTTTTCTGAGAATATTCCCGTTCCTTAGTCTTGCATACAGATGAAACAATGCAGACTTTCATGCTGCAGCTCAACTTTGCAGATTTTTTTGGAGGACATCCAAGCATTCAAAGGGGCTTAGCATTCAGACACAATCGTAAGCTGAAATGGCAAAGTGACTAACACAATTAGATGTGTGGTAAAGCCGATTCTCACAAAGAGACGGGAAAATTGGCAGAACGTTTAAATGCTTGTGTAAGCATATGACCTTTGAGAAGGTGTTGGCCTCGTGGTAAGTTTACATGAAACATCATCCAATGGACTGAAAGTGTATGTTTCAAAACTCCAATGAGTCTGAATCACAGTCAAAATATAAAGAACATTATTACCCACAGGATGAAGAGAGATCTTCTGCACAGATGAACCGAAACAGTCTAGTCCAGATGGCATTCCTGAAGAGGCCGTCAGTCCTCAGGTCAACTTTCTATGGAACACGACTTTGGTCAGGCATAATTTTAGTAGCACAATAGTAAACACGTATAAATAAAAAATTATCTGACACCAACACAGGTGCATATTTGAATCTATCTATCTGTCCATCTATCTATCTATCTATCTATCTATCTATCTATCTATCTATCTATCTATCTATCTATCTATCTATCTTTCTATCTATCTATCTATCTATCTATCTATCTATCTAGTCCAGTTGAGTAAATGTACTTAGTTACTTCCTACTATGGATTATTAGTACAGCAATATAGATACTGCAATATCCTGTACCTTGCTGATAGGCGCAGCTGATACAACCTTCACACTGTATTGTCTCGTTACTGCAGTGATGGCTCTCAACATCTGAGGGGGGACTCACACACAAAGGAAAACGCAATCTGCGGTATAGAAAAGGACACGGTAATGAGAGGACATACACTCAGCGGCAGAGAATCCAATAACCTATTATAGTCACCAACAAAGCGGAGAATGTATTGATTGAGAGGAACAGACCTACAGAGGTTAAATTGGCTTGTGTGTCATTGACGGATGAAGAAGTGCCAGTCTTCTCTTGTTTCTGAAATGAGGAGAAAGGCAGCTCATCAAATTCAGACAATCCTTCAGCAGCAACAGTAAGTATGACGCACAAACAGGCCAACACAGTGCTTCACAGACAATTAACTCAACAACTGAATGAATATTTAAATCAACCCTTTGCCAGATTTTCAATGGCGTGACTGGTTCAGGTTTTGGTTGTTTTACTTGTTAGATTCTTTCCTGTTCAGGGACATGAGCCTGTTTAGTCATCCACCCTCCTTTCATCTTCTTAACCTGGGGACATCATGCCACTCATGGCCACTCCTCTGTCCACGCCCCTTACGACAATTTCTAGCAGCCAAATGTGGAAAAGACAACCCACATTTTTCTGACACACATTTTCTGTTTGGGTGCGAGGAACAACGTCCTGGAACCGGGGCTGACTCTTAACAAAGTGGAGTACGTATGGACAAAACCATGGAGCAAAGTGCACTGTGCAACATTTGTGTATTTCTACAAATATGCAGTCTCTACACAGACAGATGGTCATTAACATCAGAAAGATGGTGGGGGGTGGTTGGCAGGCACCGGTGTCCCTTGGCTTCCGTTGGACTGGAAGCTGAACAAGAACTTCACTGGCAGCTCTCTGCGGCAGGAACACAGAAACAGATGAAAGTCGGTCTCTGTCTTCAGAACCTTCTTTTTCTTATTCACTAAAACAGAAGCTTGTGAGTTTGAGTTGAGTTGAACACATGACCATTAAAGTATCATATACAGAATCAATGTCTTTGTGCTGCTACAAACTGTTGTCAGTATTCTCCCTTTCTGTCACAACCATTGCATTTCTGAATAAATATGAGAGAACGTGATCAAATATGAGGACAAATTTAAGATTACGAATCAACAATGTTTTTAACATGTTAACATGCAGTGGTGGAAACAAATACTTGGATTCTTTTAATTTTAAAGTACAAAAAAGGCAGCTTTTCTGTTACCGATATATTTACCGAGGACATTTTCACCGAGGATATGTTTTCACTCGTGTCCGTTTGTGTCTGTGCCACTGGAGGATTAACCACTAGACCAAGTGAGTTAGTTCAAACCCTCTTGACAAGTCACAACTGAAAATGTTACTTTGTTAGTGCTGATGATCTTATAATGTCAAAGTAAAACTTCAGCTGAATCACTCTACTGCAGAACGTACATCTCTTTTTGATACTCAAAGTACATTTAGCTAAATATTCATATTCTTTTTTTTTACTGCAGAATGGATTTAAATACTTCCTCCACTACTGACTGCTTATAATTTAAATGAAGGAAGTAGATAAATAAAGCGGAGGTGTTCAAAATTGTGCTTGTTGGGACCTCTAGTGGAGAAAGTCTTAATGAAACTCACACACTGGAGATTATACTTCAATCAAGCAAATAGTCAGATATGTGGTAATTAAACTATTAGTGCAGTTCCAATTGAACCAATTAGTAAAATGTTATTCACACATACAGACACGAGTAATAATGATCCAGTGATATATAAGCATAGTAAAGAGAATATTTAATTTGACTAACTTAATTTCATTACTTTCAATGATAAAATAAATTGGCGTTTGTCCGATCATACGTAAGGTTAATTGTATCACAGTTAAAATACAATTTGATTCGACAACTATCTTATACAATCTGAAGCTGAAGTCCAACAAATGTGTTACTCTGAACCATGAACCCATGTCCTTTCACTTAAAAACCATCTATTCCACAATCAGATCATCAGTTTCACAAAAGTCATAAAAAGGTCAGATGAAGAATGTGTGAGTACAATCAGCAATCAGCCATCACATGACCGACATGTACAGGTCGCACCCGAATGTCTCCGAGGGGAGATGTAAGAAGGGTATCGCATAATAGGTAACCCATGCTATTTCAACAGTGCCAGGGTAATAGGTGAGTCACTAGAGAAAGCACTGGAACATGTTCACAAGATTAAAAATCATACCTGTGCATAGGGAGGGAAACATATGTAACAACTAATGCTTCCACAGGTGACGTGAAAATCTAAATAATATGGACTGTTCCAGATGCTATTAATAAAGTTCTTGGATCAACGATATGCAAGTGTAATAATAATAATAATAATAATAATAATAATAATAATAATTATAATAATAACAATAATGATAACAGCTTTACATTAAATTTAAAGTACACATTTAAATATCCATAATCCTAACCCTAACCCTAACCCTAACCCATATCTTGAGGATATCAGTCTCGTTATCCCAGCGTTTGCTGCGTGTGAGTGGTCACAGAACTCACAGGTAGTAAAAGAGGTGGATCTACCTGTCTTATAACCCGCTGGTTTCTGCCATCGTCCCTTGAAACGATCAGCTCAGACAGACATGGACACATGCAGGACATTTGCAATGCTGCTCCTAGCTGTTTTATTTTTGCTTGCTTCTTTCCTGAGGATTGTCTCAGGCGCAGGTATGTTTGTGCCATAAAAAACAAATAATTACAAATTATATGAAAAAAGTGTAGTGTCTGTTCTGCATTTGTGAAAGTTTGTTAGTAAATTAGTTGCAAGTAATCAAATACTATTCAACTGAAAGTTCTTGTGGTTTTATTCAATATTAAGAAAAGAAATGCAAATGTTTTTTTTTTCATAATCTGCTTTTGTTCTAGATTGGTGCTACCAGTCCCAAGTCACATGCAATAAGACCTGTGCAGGTAAAGTTTAAGACTAAACACCAACACTGAGCAGTTTTTAAAAATGCAGAAAGCAGTGTGTGCAGCATCTGAGTTCTTCCATCCTCCTGCCTTCACAGGTCCAGACACATGGGGTCTCGTGTCTGAGCATTGCAGCGGCAGATCTCAGTCTCCTGTGAACATCGTGACGAGGAGAGCACTTCAAGATGAACGCCTCACTCCTCTTCACCTCACGGGCTATCAAGAGACTTTTCATAGCCTCATCATGAACACTGGTCACGGTGGTATGTCTTTGTGAACACTGAAGGTTTAATTGAAAAAATAAAGATTGGTGGCTAAAAAACATTTAGTCACTTCTGGATGATTTAAATCAGTTTGGAAAGCGATGCTAACTCTACTGAGAAATTGAGAGAAAAAAAATCATTAAGCGACACAAACTAAGCACAAAATGACACAAAATACCACAAACAGATGCAAGATACAAAAAATAGATGCTAAAATAAAACCACCATTGGAATCAATGGTCACAATGAGTCAAAAATAGACCAGAATGATGTGCAAGACAACAAAAATGACGCACAGACTGGGTGGGGTCTCCATGAACTATTTTGTTCTGTTTGACTGATGTTTTGCAGTTAAACTGGATTTGTCCAGCAAAATGAGGATCCAGGGAGGAAATCTGCCTGCCACGTACAAGACCATTCAACTTCACCTGCATTGGGGCAAAGATGGAGGGCTGGGTTCTGAACACTTAATCGATGGAGAACAATTCCCAATGGAGGTATGAGATGTGTTATAACAATCACTACATGTGATAAATGCAGGAACAATTATACCTATACAAATCTAACTTTAACTTAATATGTCGCCCACAGATGCATATTGTTCACATAAAAGAAAAATATGACTCCTTATCCGAGGCCGTCACAGACCGCACAGGTGTGGCTGTTCTTGGATTCTTCTTTCAGGTGATTTTTTTGTTTGTTCTATTATCCTTCAACAAAAGTAGTTTATGTTAAAAATACTGTTTGGCAAAATACTGCATTCAAATGTTGCTCTGGATTTCTTCAGGCTCAGTAATTGTTCAAAGTGTCAATGAAAGCATGTTTCAGGTTTCATGTTTCAAGAACTTACTTAATCCGGGTTATTTTCAATTAGACAAAGGAGCAGAACTTTATGCTCATGAAAGATGAGGGAAAATATAACTGTTGGCCCTGGTGGTACTGGTGGCACATGGTGATTCAAATTCAAAGATATATTAAATACTAATAAGGAGATTTTCTGAATTGAAGTTATCATCAATGACAACCATTTTTTCAATATTTTAAATAATTAAAAGACACAAGAATCGAGCCTTGAGGAACACCAAAAACATTTACACTAAAGAATGACTGTAAACCATAGAATTAACTGGAATTTTCAGTAATGAGATAACCAGTAACTTTATAATGGGCAGTTTGTTTTATTGTTGTGTTAATTAAGTTCAAAAAAGTCACGGGCAATAAACTTCGATAAAACTTTGAAAAGGTGATTGTTTAACACCTGACCCAGATAGGATGAGATAGGATGTAAGTCTTAAATGAGCGTCATTGTTCTTTGTCATCAACGCACACAAAGCATCAAAGCAAAAAATATATTTCAAGGGACTTAGCACTGCGTCAGTTTGCAGTTCACTAATAAAAAGTCCCTCATGACATATCGAGCTTTTCAAACCAAATAAGTAACAGTATTTATTTGTTTATTTGTTACAATTTCTATTTATTTCAGCAAGGTAACATTCCATCCTTTCATTGCAGGAGTCTGAATTTGCAAATAAGAAATTTGACCCCATTATAAAGGCCCTGAAATACATCCAACAACCCAGTAAGTCTCGTTTGCTGACATGGAAAAATAACATAATTGTGCTTCATTATCTTTGGTGGGGGGGGGGGGGCGTGGATCTAATTGTTCTGCTGATTGTTACAGCATCAGGCTAAAGTGCAATTTTAGAGATAACAAAGTGTCATAAACAGATTTCCTGATGAATCTATCAATAAATCGGACACCTTGAACTAATTTGTTTGATACTAGATATCTTGCTTACTTGTTTGTCTTGTCAATGTTTAATAAAAAAACAGAAAACAGCACTACACTGAGGGAGGTGTCGCTGGACATGTTCACTCCGCCGCAGACAAACATGACCAAGTACTTCCGCTATGAGGGTTCCCTCACTACACCGGACTGTGCTGAAGCTGTCGTCTGGACTGTGTTTGAAGACACTATTCCTCTGAGCAGGAAACAGGTAATTATATTCAAAATACTGCCTCTGGTACCCAAAGGATGAAAAGTACTGAAGTTCTGTGCTTAAGTTGATGCAACATTAAAGGTTCAGTGTGTAGAATTTAGTTACATCTAAAGGTGAAGTTGCATTTTGCAGCGGAACACCCCTCAACTCACCCTCCCCTTCCAAATGTGAAAGAGAACCTCTGGCAGATGAAAATATAAAGTATTTAATATAAAGGACCCATTTTAGGGGAAAGAAAACAACAATTTGTACAAGTTAGATGAAACACACTAGTGAAAACATCACTAGGATTAATTTATATTCAATTTCTGACAATAGATCCCTTTCACCTAATTCTTACACACTGGACCCTGAAATCAGTTTGGGCAATCATCATAAAGTCATTTACATCGCTTTTTCCTCCTTGTCTCTTTATTCTTTTGGTTCATTGTCACAACCCACGTAACGTCATTTAGTCAATCATTAATATGCTAATTACGACATTTACTTTTGTCACCACATATAACATACGAGTCCATACCTCACCAGTACCTCACCATCTAGTGCATACTTGTGACACTAGATGGTGAGGTACTGTACATAAAGGAGTAGTATTCTCTTACATGGTTTGCAGTTTTCGCTTCTATGGAATTGTATCAATGTTTTATATCATGACAAAGGTAATATTGCATAGCCACTAAATTTATTTCAGATATCTGTAATATTATATGATCACTATTTTTATGTATATTAACTTTTGATATCTATAATGTAACATATATTTATAATGTAAAGTATGTTTTAAATGTTTGATATTGGTATTTAATGTTTGTTTTAAAATGTTTGATATCTTTATGTATGTCTTGAACGTGGACCCCACTAAAAGTAGCTCTGTCTTGGGGTAGAGCTATTGGGGATCCTTCTAAATAAACAAATAAACATACAGACATGGATGTAAACTCATACTTTGCAGAGGCATGAAGCACCGAAGTGGTTATTCCAATTTTCATATTTATGTATTTATTTAATTTGCTTAAAACGGCTATTTCATGCACATGCAGAACGTTGCAAATTTGACCCGTGTGCTGTGATTCCCTCCTTGTTACAGCTCACTGCCTTCTCCCAGCTCCAGTTCTCTGACGGAAAGCCAATGGTCAGAACCTACAGACCAGTGCAGCCCATGAATGAGAGGCCGGTGTATTACTCCAGAGGCCACGTGGCATCAGTGAGCACTATGCTACTCATCCTGGCAGCGCTGGTGCCCAGTGCACTCTCCCTGCACACCACAGCATGAACCTTAGTGAATGCACCTTGATGAATGAATACTGATCATACAAGAACTGCAAATACAAGAAATGTGTTTAAAAGTAATTTAAGTATGTGTGAGTCTACGGTATGCACTGTGTGCGGTGTAATGTTCCGATAAAAATAAATGTCATAAGCTTTTTCTTTAATTGTTCTATACTTGAGTTGTGTATTTAAGTTGAGGGCTCATAGTTCAAGTCTTTATTTGATTTTTTACAACAAAAGCACTTGGGATTACTGACATTATTGATCTATTAATAATTTGCACCACCTTTGATTGCACCAGGAAGGATGATCCAGTACAATCACAGATTAATAGCTGGTAATTTTTTTGTTCTTCTCTGATATGTTATCTTTCCTGTTAAGTTTCCTTCCTGTTCTACGGAAATTTGCACTCTGACCTGAGTTACGGCTCATCATGTTTCTTCAAGCTGTCGGGTTACAATAGGTTAAGCCTTTGGGGCCTGACCTATTGTCAAGCATCAAAGTTTGATTCCTGCTTGGTAAAAAAATGATATATATATACTTTTTTGAGTTCTTCTTCTCCAAGAATTGTCTCATTATCTGTTAACAGATATTTGGAATATATTTGATTATATTATTCGCATTAGATTTGAAGTAATTAGTGTAACATCCATTGCATTGAATAAATAATGTTACTATTAATCATGTGCGGTTTGTTATTTGCCAAGTTTGTATGTGTGTGTGTGTCTGTGTGTGTGTAATAAAAAAAGCCTAATGTCAAAATAAAGGATACAAAAATATTAACCTTTAACAATCTGTGAAATTGTTGGTTTTATTCTGAAAGATTTCTCCACTACAGACTACAGCTAGCCTGGATGTACTTCAGTGTCACCACCACTAACATCCACTAAGTGGCAGCACTAAGCACTGGTTTCAGGCAGCAGTTGCATTGTGTCATGAATTTCCTCAGACTTTTTATTTCTATCCTCAGGAGTCAAGAGGAAGTTTCATCTTGTGTGGCAACAATCATGATGTAATGAGAAAAAAAAACAAAAATAATCGTCGTTGATAGAATGTGCAGAACCACAGGTGGTAGAGTCACAGTTTCCAGCAGATGCTCACAACTATATCAAATGGTTGACTGATAAAAATGATAATTTATTGCAATGCGACTGTTAACATAGGAGATAACTATTGATTATCCTGTCCGGGATAATTTATCATAGGTGAAACATAATTCAATCAGTCCTACACTGTGACCTGCAGGATTATACCCACTGGTGTCATTTGACACTGCGCTTGTTTTTGGCACCCGGACACTATCCCTATCAATTTAAGTGCTCAAGCAGATTGGATATAATCCCATGTTGCACAGGAATAGATGTCTGATGCAAGCACAGCATCAGTGCTGAGATAATCTGCAGGATGCACAGTCATGCTCGCCTGCTGCAGACCTCCATCCCCTGCTTTCTTGGACAGGACACAAAAGCATGTGTGTGCATGTGTTCATCTTCATCAGAGGCCCCGGTTTCCCTTCAGAAAACCAAACTCTGTTATCAACACCTGCATCTGCGAGCTCGACAGTGTGCGTGACATTTCTATTCTTTTTTCTCTCAGAAGGACAGCTTTTCTCGGTTTGTGCTAACAGCCCATCCCCCACTTCCTCTTATTTCTCTTGGTGTGACTCTGAGGTTTGTGTTGTCGTGACAACAGAAGACACGGGCCCGTCTCTCGTCTGTTTGCGAAGTTTCTGTTGTTGCAAGCATATTGCACATTTGCCGCCAGGATAGGGAAGAGCCTCGCAGCACCATCCCCCACCCACACCTCATCAGATGCAAGCAAGGCGTGAATGAGTTCTCAGAAATGTAAAGGAGATTTGAAGCTTCCTGTTATCAGCACAGGACATTTTAGACTTAGAGTAACTTTGATGATATGACGTGATACTGGCTCATAAACATTTAACAGCCCAGAATCTCTACATGAGCTCCCTCAATCGAATTTTAGTCTGTTTAAAATCTTTGATTTATCATTATCTTTGTATCTTCAGTCAATGTATGCCTCTAAATGCTGCATCTTATACTGTAGAACACATCCACATCAATTATTACCTGGATCAATATTCATCTGCTTTAGTGTCTAACTTCTTTTTTAGAAGCAGGTGTTCTGTTTGTCCTTATAAGGGATGAGCTCACGCTGCAGTGGTGCAGTACGGCCACTCGTAATGGGCGTAGGCTTTGAATTTAGTCTCAGAATAAATGTGTGTGTGTGTGTGACTGTGTGTGTGTGTGTGTGTGTGTGTGTGTGTGTGTGTGTGTGTGTGTGTGACTGTCTGAAGAGAGAGTAAATATGTGCAGTTCCCAAAATAAAGTAAATTCTGAGACATTGGTACTATGAGTATTTATAGTTTACATAACGCTATTTGATGTCGATGGCTGTATATAAAAATATATTCTATAAATACTTTAATATAATTCATTTTTATTTGTATAGCACCAGTGGAGAAAAATGGAGAAGAAAAGAGAGATTGGTGGAAAAGAGGGGAGAGAAGAGAGAGAAAGATAGGGGAGAGGGGGAGAGGGGGAGAAAGAGGAGACAGGGACCAGAAACAGTTAATATAATGAAACATGTGTTGATATATAATAACAAGAATATGAAATAAGATATATAAATAATTCTATGAAACATGTGTTGATGCACCTCCAGAAAAGTTTGTAAAGTAGTTGGACCTATAAACACCTGCAGCAGCTACAAGTTCTTACATACTGTTTAAAACTGCTCTAAGTGCTGTGTGAATATAGAAACATGCATCTGTGCATTCACTTCCCTGCATGGAGCCTTTGGTGTGTGTGTGTGTGTGTGTGTGTGTGTGTGTGTGTGTGTGTGTGTGTGTGTGTGTGTGTGTGTGTGTGTGTGTGTGTGTGTGTGTGTGTGTGTGTGTGTGTGTGTGTGTGTGTGTCTGTGTGTCTGTGTGTGTGTGTGTGTGTCAGAGCCTTTCCTGTGTAAACCACGTGGCTCAGACAGGGTTAATAAAAAGATCTCGTTCACTTCTGGGTTTTCTTTCTTCTGCTGAGTCCAGACACTGGTAAGACCCTGACAGCAAGTGACTTTTTTTTACAGTGACAACTAATGATCGCTCCTTTTGTTTTATTTGTTGTATCCCTTCTGTAAAAATATAGAGCAATCCTGTTTCGTCAATGTCCTGTCTCAGCATTTTATTTGGCAACAATGTTGAAGTAGCAGTTGATGGGAAAAGTTCATGTTTTTTCACGTTTCTGTTTTACCATGTTCCCTTGTGTCATATTTAACCTGTAAAAACTTGAAATTGTTCAACCCATCGTGCCATCGGCGTTCGAGGTGAAACGACCAGGATCTACCGATGTACAGTGTTGTCACCCATAAAGTAGAAAGCACTACTAAACTTCTCTACACAGTGTAGTGTTTCCTACTTTATGGATGAGTATACTGTTGGCTGCAGAGAATACAAGAAGAGACCAGCGAACTGCGTCAAAGACTTTTTGCCACCATCATGAAATCCTGTTGAATTTCTCTGTCGTTTCTTTGTTTTTTTCATTTAAGATATATATGGTGGTCGTTTATCACAAAATCATATGACAATGGTGAGATTAAACCTTCATTGATATGCAGTAAAATCATCTACCAGTTCAAACAAGTAGCTGAGACGTATGGTTTAAAGAACACAGGTAAACGATGCAGATATTCAAAGTTTATTTTACACTGGACACATAATCAGAACATTAACAATTTCCTTTATGCAACATTTTTGTTGTACTTTACATTAAAGTTGTTGTAAAAACTCAAAAATTTAAAAATATTCTTTCTTTCTAAGAACTCCTTTATGAGCTGATAATATAAAATGTACTGTATAGAGCGAGTATAAGGCAACTTTACAACTTTAATACACTCTGGTCTGCAAAAACTGAGACTGTTAATGTATTATTAAGGCTAAAATAACCTATAGTTTGTGAACAGGCTTTATAATAATTAAATATTAAATGTATCTTTTTGCAAAGTCAGTCATTCGCTCAAGTTGGTATTTTAATCCAAAGTGACCTTTAACCATCATTGTTGTAATTTTCTGTCTTTACTAAATGACTTGCAATTTTCAATAAAATATATTTTCTGAGATTTGTACGTACAGTATTTGCAGCACCCACAACATCACTGGTATTACTGATAATAATGGTTTAATCAGCAGCTGATTTCTTTCTGTGTCTGAGACTTGGCATCTGTAGCAAACATCGCGTGTCCTGGCATTTTCGATTAATCCCACGGAAACGGCTGCAGGAAGTTTGATGGAACCAAACCTCGTCGTCCGTGCAGGTCTCCCTGAAATTAAAAATGAAAGCAAAAGCTTGTGTGAAAAAGCATAAGAACAAAGCAGCTGTGACTTAATTCAAACTGTAAAGATAATGCTCACAAAATAAAACCCATCTTGATCCATGTCACCTAACACATAGATAATGTCTCCTGAACGAAAGCCGAGTTCATCCTGTAAGAGAGAAAACGTCCAGGTCAGATTTCTTAAAAAAATATTGAGTATTAAACTTAAATCATGTGGTTCATGAGGGATTTCCGTGCTTACTTCACTGTCCACGTTGGGTGAACTCTCCCATGGATCATAATCAAATAAGGCCACCATTCGTTGAACAACCAATTCGTCACTGATACTGGAAACATCGCTCATATCTGGTGTTGGAGAGAAACCTGTCGGTCAAAGTGTCAGAAAAACATCTCTCCTTGATTTGAAATCACACAACATTAACGTTGAAGAAGAAAATCTGATTCCCGCACGTCAGCGAACGCATCAGATGAAGCCGTCCTAACGTTTCTAATAAAGATTTGTGAATCGCTTTACTTCTTGTTTGTTGTTGGATCTGTTTTTAGTTTTAGAAACTTGTGAAAGTTGAACACTGTCACAACAGGAAGCAACGCGGTGCAAACATCCTCTATGATCTCGGTCTTCTGCGACAAGAACCGTTGAAGGTGGAGACCATTGATGGGGGTGCTAAAACATAACTTAGTAACTTTACTCAAGTACGATTTTGATATATCTGTACTCTACTTGAGTTTCATAACACTTCATTCATAGTGAAATACTTGTATCTGATGGATACTGTTACTACTTATAAGATGATATCCTGATTTGAAGTGTACAAAAGCATATGAGGCACTTTCAAAATATAATGATTGAGGCTTTATCAATATGTTTTTTAATATCCATCAATACATACAATACATCAAGAAAAGTTAACTAATCTATAACGATGATGATCAGATGCATGTGCTATATGTCATTATACTATGTATTACATACTGTCTATCTTAGGGGCCTTTCTCTGCATTTGAACTCTTTATTGGACATTTTCAATGCAGGACTTCACACAATAATTTGGATGTACTTGTACTTTATTATACATCTGCTACATAAATAAATACAGTTTGCAAGTCACTTTATGTATATAATGACAAGTTACTTTGATTCCTATGAAAAATTGATTAACTTATAAGATATGAATTGTTATAAGATATTTATTTATGAATCTGTAAAAAGAGTGATAAAGTTGCTACAAATTAACATTACATACATACATATGTGGTATTTTACTGACGCATGACTTTAAGTTGAAACCGTATTTGGTGGTATTGGTGTTTTTACTTTATGAAAAGGAAACGGCTTCTTCTTCCACTGCAGTTGTTCGTCAGTGTGTTTCAGCAGAGTGCTTTCAGAGGGGCTCATACCTGTGTGGTCCACAGGGAGGAAGCCCTGCTGCATGAGTAGATGCTTCAGGTACTCATCGTCCACCGGGATCTCAGACACCATGTTACTTGGCACAACACCGGAGAGCCCACCAGACTCCCCATCATAGAAACCATCACGGTCTTTGTCTCCAAACACCTAACAGATACAGAAACAGGCCATTTGGTTGCTTTACTTATCTTAAGGCATTAGAGTGGAAGACAAGTGGATGTGTGTGTATGTGTATGTTGCAGCAGTTATCAGGTTCAGTTACAAGGAGGCAACATTAAAAAACAGTGACAGGAAACAGAAAAAGAAAAGAAAAAAGCTCATGTCTTCACACACTTTCATGTGGCCTGAATCCACAGCACAAACAGGAAACATCATCACGCCCTTCCAAAGAAGCTGATGCAGTGAGAAAACACAACTCAAATCACAAGCGATATCAATGTGCACCAAACTGTCCACTGCTTTAACATGAAATTACAAAAGTGAGCGACGTAAAATGTAGTTTTTTTACCTTGATTATCTGTCCTGGTACAAAAGGCAGCTCCTCTACAGCGGTCTCGTAGTTGGGAGACATGGCTGCAGGGTTGTACGGGTAAAGTGCCACAAAGAGTCGCACGGTGGGAATGGACACCTGGCTCGCAGTCTCCAGCTCCCATTCCCAGAGCTCCTCCGGGGAGGCGATCCTCACTTCGTTGGGGTAAATCAAAACGTCCAGCTCCAGCCTCGTCTCCATTGACAGCAGCGGGAGCGCTCGGCTGTCCACTTGGCAGACAGATGGCCGCTGTAGACAGACGACCGCTCCTTACTCTTATCCTAATTTCAGGTAACTCAGCTAAGCAGAGGGACCAGTAATCCTCTTTGAAGGAAGTGGACATTGATTAGTTCAGCACTGCCTGTTGCACTGCAGGACTCGTCATGCAGAGTAATGGGGGCCACATGTTTTCTGTATTGTCAGTGTTATGTTGTTTAGTTTTATTGTGCTGCTTCTCACCAACGTGTGGCTGCTGAGAGATGTCCTCCTGGCCATTTATCTGTGAACGGATGCTTCAGCTAGTATTCGCTTTAGGCCTCCAAACAGTTTTTGTCTCTAAATGTCCAACTAGAGGCCTTGGATTGTATAATTATATGCCGACTAGTTGAAAGACTTATATTTCTTTCTCTGTTCGGTGTCTTCTTCACTCATTCTGACTGTTTGGTTGTAAAGTAAACGATTGAAAGTGTTGAGGAACAGCGACCTTTTCCTTTTTGGTACATTGCTTTTACACATGATAATGAACAAGTTGCTTGTATGCAGACCAAAAGGCAGGTTCAGATGAAAAGGAGCACAGGAATATAAAAGTAGGAGAGCAAGTTGAAGCGTAATGATACGTTAAGATTCAGGTCTTATAGGCCTGTCTTCATCTTCTCTACAAAAAACTGAGGAATAAAACAAATTTTCCTTCTATAGATCTAGACACTTTAAGTACAATTATTATATGTGTTAAGTGTGAGGCAACAGCGATTGAAAAAATAACTACACTGTCAGTGACTTGACCCAGTTTACGAGTCGCTGAAAGTCAACCCTTCTTGACCTCAGGGCAGGTCAGCAGGTGATAATCTCCTGCTGCAGAGAGGGAGAGAGGTTTAACGAATCAGTGTGTGTGTGTGTGTGTGTGTGTGTGTGTGTGTGTGTTTGTTGTGTGTGCATTTGTTTATACCTTTATCTGTGAGTGAGATAACTGCTGGTAAGAACACCGACAGGTTGAACCGAGGATGAAAACTCCTGACAGCATTCCATCCATTTGACACCAAGCATCTGCTTTAAAAAATGAAACCTACGGCTGTTCAAGTTGGTTTATTCACTTATATATTTGACTGTAATTGTAATTTGGGTTGATTCACATTAGATGTTTATATTTATCTCAAAGGGGAAATAAACAACAATAGTATTCATCTTCCTTGTTCATATAAATTCCCACTTTTGAAAAATGTATTTGACAACTTTCTTAGCCTGTTGTCAGATTACTTCCAGATTCATTTGTTTTTGTTGCATTAATACTTTGTGTATCTTCTTTAGATAGATTTATTTATATATTTCATAGGCCTTTTCATTTGATTCGTTTTGTTTTGTGATTCAAAATTATTCTTCCTCCTTTCATCCGCTGTGTTTGTTGATGTGGATTTTGAGATGCTGCCGACAATCATCCCAAAATGAATAAATAAAGTTGAACTGTATCGAACTGTCCTCTGCCACTGGATGGTTATTCTAGGTCAGAGCTTGTGACCTGAGAATGGTCTCGTGGTGAATGGGTTTACCATTTTTAATGGTTTATTCTCACAGACTTTCACTTCCATTACTGTCCACAAGAGAGCGCTGTAAGCTGCTAAAGTAACTCCTACAGCTAATTTGCCCAAGGACTCCACAGAAGACTTGAATGACTCATTGAGCTGAACAGCTTCCTTCAGGGTGGAAGGTCGAAGTATTCAGATTCTTGTGTAAAAGTCAAAATATCACAAAAATGTCAATCTGCTTTTGGAGACACTCGTTTGTGGTTTGTGTCTTTTCATGGATTTATTGACAACTTCTACCTCCAGCACGATGACAGAGCACATGTCATAAAGAAAAGAAAAGACAATGAGTTGCACAAACTGTGAATAACAATATTATCTGGAAAATCATTTCCAATTCAGTGCAATGAAGTGCAGCTGCAGAGAAGCTCTGATACTGCACTTTACTAACCCACCTCACAGTGAGTTTTCAAAGATCCTCAAAATCTATTTTTACTACAAATGAATGAACCAATAAATATACAAAATCCTTACGCATGAAAAAATATAAAACTGCCGGACGGTTCACCTTCATCGAATCCTTAATGTTGCAAAAAGGTGGTGTCATTCATATAATTTGTATTAAATAAAGCCCAGATTCTCGATATGCTTTATGTGAGACTGTAACTAGCATGTCTCCCTGCTTCTTTACCCTCAACTTCTTGTTCTTCACTGACCTTTGAGCTTGTGTTAAACAACGTGCTGACTTTGACAGATTTAGTTCACATCAGATTGGGCCTTTTTCAGCTTCCCTTCCTTTTTCTGTTCTCCACCAGGTCTTTTCATTCTCCTCTTCCTCACTTACATCCCAGTGGTGTCATCTAAATGCTGGGTGACGTTCTGCATCGTCATGCTTGAGAGTTGGGGGTTTCAAGTGGATTTGGTCGTGATTAAGTTACATCTGGAAGCTGTTGTGTTATCCTCTATTTCTAAAGAGATTGTGTCGCCGGCGCTTTTTTGCCAAACAATAAGAACAACCCACCAACGATCTTCCTTTTCCTCCTGACTGTCCACTCTGAGTCTGCATGGGTGTGTATCTGACAAATCTGCAGAAATGATGTGACGTCATGATGCCAACATGAGCCTGGACCTCAGAGGAATGTTTCTAAGTGGCTGTGAAATCCTTGCCACAAAGACCCCAGGCCCCACCCATGATGAGAATAGTTCTTTAAGTGCTCAGTGATTGCAGATTCTATCGGCCTCCCCCTGATCACACTTATCAGGATCCTGACTGCTCCTGGCTGCAGTGTGGCACCCACACAGGACTCCATTTCCCACAGGGCATTTCGCCCAGAGCTGCTCCATTGCATCCATGCGTCCCTGTGCCTGGCCCCTCTGGTTCCCATGTTCGGGCTGTTACATCACTGGCACAGACACCCACCTTTCTGAGAGATGACGCAGCCGAGGGAGAGTGAGCGAGGAGGGAGGGAGGAGGAAGGGAGGGAGAGAGAGAGAGAGGAGAGGGTGTCCCGTCTGCGCGAAGCAAAGACAGACAGCAGGGAACAGCTGCAGCGTGAGGCTCGCGTAGGATTTCACTGCATTGCGATTGACAATATCAATAATTTCATCCCCAAAAAGCCGAGTAGAAGCGGCGCTGCACAGCAACCCAACCTCATCCACAAACATGGTCGACCGCGAGCAGCTGGTGCAGAAAGCCAGGCTGGCTGAGCAGGCTGAGAGATACGATGACATGGCTGCAGCTATGAAATCGGTAAGTTCATTCAGAAATAGTCGTGAATGTGACACGGACGCGTGTGAAGTGTGTGTGTTTTTTAACCGCTGCTCCGCGTGCGTAAAAGGCGCGTCCGGCTGGCTGTCTCCACCGCGGAGAGAGTCGCTGGGGTCTGGGTCTCACTCGATGTTACAGCACTAGACAAGCAGGGACCACAGGGAAATGTTCTAACTAACGCGTTAGTTGTCTTCTCTCAGAATTCACCCAAAGCCCAGTGCATTTTATTGTACTAGTTTACTGAGGAGGAAAGTCCAACTCTCCCGCTCCTTGGGCGGTGCCTCTCTGTCAAGGCACGTTACAATTGAAAACGCTCGATGCCTCAGTTAATAAGGGGGCTCTTATCAGATAATGGCCCCTGCTCCATTGTATGTGTTGGGTCCCCCCCAACCTCCCCCCTCACCCTCTCCCCATTCTACCACTTTTGCTCCCCCCCTCCATTATACCGAATTCATAAGCGCCTCTGCTGCTGGGAGCCATGTGAGGTAGGTTGCTCGGGAAAAAAGCCTATCAACTACTGCTACCCCCTCCTCCTCTTCTTCCACCTCCTCCTCATCCTCCACCTCCTCCTCCTCCTCCTTTCTCTGTCACATTAATTAAAATGATATACATTATCAGCATCTGCCTCCGTGTCCCAGCAGAGTACAAGACTTTTTTCTATTTTGGAAGCAGGAGTGCCTCACGCAAAGCAAAAGAAAATCCCCCACAAAAGGAGCCCTGAAGCTGCTCTTTCCTCCCAACAAACGTAGGAGGCAGTAGAATCTCTCTAGAATATTCTTTGTCATATTGCAGTGAGTCAGTAGGATCAGATTTGATTGTAGCCTTTGTTTCCTCCTCGCTCGTCCACTTTACTCCTCATATTTCTCCACATCTCGATCTGCGGATGTGCAGATTCCTCCTGATATCCAGCAGCAATTCGAAACCATTGTGGGTTAATGAGTCTGAGGAAGTTGTGTTATATTGGAGGCATAGAGTGTTGAGGACATTGCCCCGTCTGGTTTTTTTTCTTCTTCTTCCTCCTTGTCTGTCCCCTTAAGAAATCCTGGGACCTGGATTCACCAGTAGGTTAAAAAAAACTGCTGTGTCACACTAGCTCCTACTGGAACCAATTGAACCCTGGGAGTGTTCGCCGGGCCCAGTTTGAGGTCACGTGTAGATCAGAAACCATATGTTCTTAAACAGGAGGAACACTATGTCTTAAGCTCCTCAGGAAAGATGGAGCTAGTGAGCCCCCATGGATCGTTTGTCATCGAGGGTTTCTGGTTGCAGGAGGTGGGATGATGTGTGTGCAGGGAGGGATTCCTTTCCCTTTCAACAAACTGCCATGTCAGTGCGGTACAAACTGGGCCCTTTCGCAGGGGTGTGTTCTCTTATTCTCTAATCACAGGGAATCCCTTGTCATTGCAGCCAGCAATGACAAAACGAAAGGCCGTCACCTTTTATGAAGCTTTTTAAGGACAAGTTAAACTGGCAACTAACGGTTATTTGCCGTGTTCATACTTTATATCTTGATTTGTTCATCCAAAATAGTTTTTGACAACTCAGGTTTAGAAACACATACAATAACTCATATTTATGAAGTTAAAAATGTAAAAGTTTTGCCATTTCCCATTAAAAAAAAACATTGAGAATGATTGATTATTAATTTTGTCGCCTATTAATTTTCTGTCAAACTGGTAATCAGCCAACATTTCAGCTCTAGATTTACAGGTTAGTGTTTAGCTATTGCTCTTTTATTTATTGTCAGCTGCTCGTCAGAATAATATATATCTGAGTCAGTCTCATCAATAAATCATCATAAATCGAACACACAATAAGCTTCCTAATAATCGCTTCATTATATTTAATGATGTATTGCTCATTAGTGTGGTAGAAATCTGCTTCCTTCTGCGGTAAATGTCACACATATTGATGCGTGCTTCAGTTTTTGAAAGACAGATGAAGGCCACTCCATCTCTCCAGGTTCAACCCTCCTCTTCATCCACTCAGCTTTGTGACGTCGGCGATCCTGCACCATCTTTGTGCTCCTCTGTCTCAGCAGAGAATGGCAAAACTGAGATATGCGAAAACGTTTTGCACATCAGGCTGATTTCCAGATTTAAAAAAAAGCCCCTCAAAGATTAAAAATATTAGAAGCCTATTTCTTTATGTTATATCAGTATATTCCAGTGCAGTCATTGATCTGACAGGAGCCACGTTCCAATCAGATAACCCCGAGTGATGTGTCCTTTTTATAGCAACGCAGTCAAAATCTAAATTTAACAATCGCGCTAAGTGTGATGTCACGGCGTGGGGTGTTTGAGACAGGTAAAAAGGTCAGTTACAGCCAGAGAGAAGGTCACTGGGACACGATAACCGCCTGTGCAGTGATGGTTTTCATTTACAGTGCAGCTGCCCGCCAAGTGCTTGTGGGAACATTTAAGCCTCCTCCAGCCCTCCTCTCACCACACCACCCCCCCATTCTTCCTGCCCCCCCCCCCCCCCCCCCGCGCTGCTGCCGACTCTCTGGAATATCATTTCCCACTAACTAGCATTAGCTGTCGTCCACGTGACAGCCGGAGCTACTGGTGCACTCAATGAATGGATTGCCATGGAAACTGGGAATTGTACATGACAAGTGAAATATTGCTCGTCTTCTATCTGCGCGGGCTCGAGCGTTACTCCAGATCCTCTCATGCTCAAACACTGTGTTCCGTTATAATTGGGGCTGAATGATGATTATTGTTATTTTCTTTTCATCATTGTTTTATTACTTGATTAGTTCACTGGTTTGTGATACAAGTGTCTGTTACCGTATTTCAGTACAGGACTCCCTTTGCTTTTGCTTACAAGTACATTTTCTTTGGAAAATGTACTTGTTTTTACGCCTTTATCACAGACAGTTGTTGGAAGGTGAAAGGAAACAAGGAATCTGTTCGGGGGCGCTGCAGTTCATGGTTGCCATATTAACCCCCGAGTCGCAGGGACTGAGATTTCCCTTTGGCTACTGCAGTTTTTTTGGGTCCAATATTGAAAACAAAACAAAACTCGAAAAAAATTGATTTAAAGAAGCTGTCGTATACAGCTTTTGTACCTGAAACAATGCTTTTTCGCACAATATATGTTCTTATATTGATTTTTCTGTAATGTATATCCAGTGTAGTATTGTAACTCAGGGTTTCAGCTCTTCATTTTTGACTAAATGTCCCATTCTCTCTGTCTTCCAGGTAACAGAGCTGAACGAGGCCCTGTCCAACGAGGAGAGGAACCTCTTGTCAGTGGCTTACAAGAACGTGGTCGGTGCCCGCCGCTCCTCCTGGAGGGTGATCTCCAGCATTGAGCAGAAGACCTCGGCCGACGGCAATGAGAAGAAGATTGAGATGGTCAGGGCCTACCGGGAGAAGATTGAGAAGGAGCTGGAGGCTGTGTGCCAGGACGTGCTCAACCTCCTGGACAACTTCCTGATCAAGAACTGCAACGAAACGCAGCACGAGAGCAAGGTGTTCTACCTGAAGATGAAGGGCGACTACTACCGGTACCTGGCCGAGGTGGCCACAGGCGAGAAGAGGGCCACCGTGGTGGAGTCGTCGGAGAAGGCCTACAACGAGGCCCACGAGATCAGCAAGGAGCACATGCAGCCCACCCACCCCATCCGCCTGGGCTTAGCTCTCAACTACTCTGTGTTTTACTACGAGATCCAGAACGCCCCGGAGCAGGCCTGTCATCTGGCCAAGACCGCCTTCGACGACGCCATCGCCGAGCTCGACACCCTCAACGAGGACTCCTACAAAGACTCCACTCTCATCATGCAGCTGCTCCGAGACAACTTGACACTGTGGACAAGTGACCAGCAGGATGACGAGGGAGGGGAGGGCAACAATTAAAGAGAAACCACACTTTGAAAAAAAATTATGAAGGGCCGGTGGACTTTGGCAGCCGCTTTTGCCGATGATGCTACCGCAGCAGCAGTTCTTTATTTTTCCATGTGTTAAAAGAAAAGAATCAAAAGAGAGGTGAGAGTGGAGGTTAATCTTAGTTTAAATATATATAGAAATATATATACAGTTGAAAGGGGCCTCCGTCTTCTTGATTTTCTCTTTGACATTTGCCAAAACCACTGATATGTCAGTCAATCAGCCTGAAGTGGTTGTTGTTGGATTGAAATGGCAGCCTCACACTGGCATAGGAACTGATCTTGTTCTCTCAAGATAAGCTGCTTAGTTAGGTTTTTTCGCGTGATAGAGATGCATTGGAGTCACTTGAGAGAGAAAATGCTTGAATGGGAATGCCTCACAAAAACTAGTTTGCATTGGTTCCAGCAGTAGTCTACATACAGCAATGAGAACGGGCCCTGAAAGCCATGGATGTTAAACCCACACCAATCACTGAGAAAAGAGAAAAGTTTCAAACTGATTATAGTTATACAAATATTAATTAAAAATATCCCCCTAAATTTTAAAAGGATTAATTACATGGGAGCATTAATTATGAACAGTTATAAAAAAACAGATTCCCCTCTTTCTGTATAGAGTGTATTTGGCATTTCACAGATTATTCTGTTTAGTCACTGGAACCATAGATTATTTTGGAGGTGAAGATTACTAGAGGCAGAGACTTAACGATATTGAAAACGATACAAAAATTTTAAAAAATGAGACAAAAAATGAAAATAAAAGCAGCTTCAGAGTTTGTGGTTTACTTCTGTGTTTGTTTTATTAAATGCACTTGCCTACTATACTGTTTCTTCAGTGTACGATGATGACAACAATAATATCGATTATTCAATATTGTGCATGCTGGTGATGTATTTATATACAGTAGCTTGACTTTATTAACTTATACTGTGCGTGTTAAGTATTCATATGATTGAGAAAAACAGGCTTTGTCTGATGTTGATTTCTAATTTATTTCATTTTGTTATGGTTTTTTGATTTGCTATACCAAAATGGTGATCGTAAAAATTGACACTGTAATGGGCGTTGCTATAGTGACATGCAATAGGTGTATTTAATTTGTTAATAAAAGCGAGAAAAAAAAAGGAATATAACAACCCACCAGTGATCACTTACTCTTACCAGCTGGTGTTTGTCACGATGACGTATGATTATGATATATTTTGTTCTTTGAACAGTATTTAAGTACTTTTCTCTGTCATGCTATCCAGTTTTAATGATGATGAAGTTTTCAGGCTCAATGTTTCTGTTTATGATTCACAGACATGGACCATATTTTCTTTCCGACAGTAAACACTTTCTGTTTGTTTGTTTTTATACCTTTTAGCTGTTCCTGAGTGACAAAATATCTTGAATGTGAGTCATTATGTAGCAGTTGCACAAGAAAACCGAAATAATAGCTATGATAATAAAAAAGAATATGATTAAATTATACATGCACCATTTCCGTGGTGGTCTAGTGTATTGTTTTACTGTCACCCATAAGTAAATTTGTTTTAAGGGAAACCCATTTCATTGAGAACATGTTTTCAACGCTTTGTTTTGTGGCCTGAGTACAGTATGTGCTTTTTTCTTCTTGTGCCTGTATTATGATTTGATTTGCCTCATTTGCAAGTTAACCCGAAAAAAAGAGGAATATATCTGCCAGTATTTTAAGTTCATGCAAGCATGTGTGCAAGATGTAACGCAATACTTTCCCGTCTGTGGTTCAACGTGTCTGCTCTCTGTACAGCACACACTGTAGATATGAATATTCAACACCGGTGAACACACACACACTCACAAGGCGATTCACTAGAACTGGTTATTGATTAGTCAAATGTGAGAATTCACGTCTTCAGAACAAACATTTAGACACTATATAGAAAAGCTGTGCAAGAGCACGGAAAGCTGCTGAGCCGATTTATCTTGATATTGCTGCTAGTTCTATAGATGATTATATTAATATATTCAGACGGAGGGGCAGGTTATTTTTCCTTATCGATGACAGTTTTACTTTTTTCTTCAGACGCGATGGTTTAAGAGATAAACCAAAAGCCTTAAGGTCAGTCACACACCCATGTTCACGTTTGCCAATTACGTCACCATCATGAGTCAGCCCTCCATGAGCTCACATCTATGTCACAGCTGCTTTGATTTATTTTTAAACGTCGTATAAGGTCGACGGTCTCAAAGGCTCGTCTGACGATTCACATGAACTCTCGATGACAAACTGCTCATGCGGCTTATGGATATTGGAACGGAGTTGAATCCTATACGATTTCATTTTTTAAGTCACACGTTTTTAAAACAATTGCAAACTGAATATTTCTTTGTTTGAATATTTTTTTGCAAAACCATGTCAGGAGACTTTCCCTCATTGCCAAGAACACATGCATTGTGTTCCTTTTAAAAAAAAAAATCTCAGTGGTTTTGTTTTGTTTTTGTCATTATTTCAGATGTTGTTTCTTGTTTCAGTGACAGGAAAACACAAATGCAAGCTCTGACAAGGAAAGAATTAGATTAGATAGAACTGACCTACTGGAAATTTGCAAGTGGGGGGGGGCAATAGCTGAACATGGGATATAAACTGTATGCTCTGAGGAAGTTTTGGTTGCCATCTGTTGCCCATTAAAGTTATTTGTTTATCTGTATTTTTCTATATTTTCCTTTATTCCCAATATTTGAGCGATTTACAGTGACGAGCGGAAACACAGCTGCTCATTCGTCCTCATTCTCTGCGTTAACGACTGAGGAGGTTTTCCACATTTCTGTCGAGGTGTGCGGCCTACGCATCGATCGAGGAAGTCAATACGACCTTATGTAACCCTGTATAGGTCACATATCTGCTGTGTGTGGTAAGCGTGAGTGTTTGCATCCATATCTGGATGGTGTGTGTGCTGTATATGTGCCTGCACCACTGCATGTGCTGAGTGTCTGTGGGGGAACATATGAGATGGAGTCTGTATTAGCTGCAGTGCAGAGACGCTGGCGGCTCACAGCACAACCACAGTATGTCTTAAATGAGACTCTTTGCTAATCGTTAACTGAATTAGTGCACAGATGAGAGAAAGTTGCTTCTAAAGACGACAGATTTTATGATCACGCAGAGAAACGCTGCAATAAAATAATAATAATAAAAAATCCTGCATCACATGATGAACAACGGACGGAGGGAGCTGCATCTTTTAAACGTGTCACTTTGCATCCACGTTGTTTCACACACGAGGTTCGGGTTTATCTTGGTAATAAGCACGAATGCTGATTAAAGCTGAAGAAGCGAGCTGCTGGATCATCCACCCTCAGACTGCAGCCTCCTGCTGCAGCTTGCTGCACTGAACCTTTCATGAGATGAAATTCTGTGCTTTGAACGGTCCTCCTTGCCAGCCAATAGCTGATAGGCACACTCTCCGCAGCCACCAATCCCGTTCCTGTTGCTAGGGCTATGATAAGTATCCCACTATTAGCCCGGCTCCTTGCTGCACTGCTCACACACCTATAGCATCCTGTAAAAAAATGGAAGCTCAAAGCACACAGGAGGTATTAGGATTCAGCGCCAACCCATCTTCCAGCCTGTGTTTTAATGCACTGCTACACTTTCAGGGACAATGATGTCTTCTTTATTGGTAAATCTTGGTGACATTGCACCCCCCAAAACACTCCTGGGCATCCTGATGGACATGTAATTCAATCAACCGGCAGCTACAAATTCAATTTAATATTTTTCATGTCAAATTCAAGTTAAATCTATATTTTACAAGAAATAACATGTAATTCAATCTGGTCACATTAAACATACGTATCCAGTTAAACCAGTTTATGTAATGGATGTAATCAACATCCCTGGAGATGATGAAAGGTCTCATCCACAGGATATGCACCAAACAGGAAGATAATGCTGCCATGTTCCACTTACGCAATAAACTGCTCTGTCTGATCACTTTCATCACATGAAGCATTTTCTTCTCCGGGGGGGAGGCCAGGATGTGAAGTCACAAGTGATCATCGAGCCATCATTATGTCACCAAAAGGCGAACGCCCTCTGAATCACTGCATCGATTTCCTCATTTTCAACACTGGACGACCACTCTGAGGTAACTTTCCAACAGTCTTTTTAAAAAGGTTAGAATAATATAAAAGAAATAATAACAGATAAATCCTGAGGAATTCCATGAGCTCTTTACAGTTTGTGGAAGGAGAGTTCAAGAACCCCCCTCTCTTTTTAGGTCAGGATGACGGATTCACGGAAGCGAAATGTAGGTTATGCGCTACATTTAAAGGAATAGTCAACATTATGTGGAATATGCTTTCTTGCTGAGACCTGGAAAAAATCTGTACCATTTTTAAATATGTTGGCCACTGCCTCCCTCTGGTTCCAGCATCGAAACAACGGTAAAGAGGTAGAAGTATTTAACCAACTCTTGGATGGGTTTCCATTTAATTAGACATTTGTGCTCTCAAGAGGATGAAACCTGACTTTAATGCACCTTTCATGTTCCCTCTAGCACCACTTGCTGGTTCACATTTTTGGCTTGTATCTTTTAGGTTATTTATGTGTTTTTAGTTTACCTGATTTGATTTGGTCCAAGATTTCCATTCATCCATCCATTCTCTCCGGGATCGGGTCGATGAGGCAGTGGTCTAAGCGGGCGGTTCCAGACATTCCTCTTCCTAGCCGTAGTTTCCAGCTCCTCCCTGGGGATCCAGATGCGTTCCCAGGCCAGATTGGACCTGTAGTCCTTCCAGCAAGTTCTAGGTCTAAGTCCAAGGTTTTCTGGACTTTATTCAGACAACACAAGGTCTGTGACTTCTGTCAAAATGACGTCACATGGTCTGATCCAGTGTTAATTTTGGCAGCTATTTTTGATTTAGTCTTAGTCTTAGTCTTTTGACGAAAATGCATATTAGTTTTAGTCACCTTTTAGTCATTTTAATCCTTCTTAGTTTTAGTCTAGTTTTAGTCGACGAAAACAAATTCCATTTTAGTCTAGTTTTAGTCGACGAAAACGAATTCCATTTTAGTCTAGTTTTAGTCACATTTAATAGCCACATTAAACTCCTTTTCTATAAAAACATATAGCTGCAGCCTAATAGCTTAAAAATATATATTTAATTTTAAATGTGAAAACAAAAAGGGAGAGCAGGTCAGACTGGAGCCGGACACAGAAACTGAACATCGGTACAAACCAACTGCAGCTTCTGCTCTGATGAAGAAGCTGCGGCGCTGATCTCTGAGCAGCTGAGACCAGAGAAACTCTGTGTTTTCACTGTTTCCATAGCTAAGAAGCAGTCGGTCACTGAGAGGCTGCTCCACGAGAACGCGCTCTGCTTTCACTGTGTCTCTCTGAGCGAGTGCGCGAGGCGGGGGGCGGAGCTACGGACTGGAGCGCTATCTGGGAGCGCACAGGCACACACACACACACACACACACACACACACACAGATTCACTCGCCCGCTACTGATACTTCATGACGGCCTGATACGATGATGTTTTAAAAATTATTGTGACTTAGTCAACCACCAACATTTTCGTCTCGTCTCGTCTCGTCAACGAAAATTAAAATAGATTTCGTCATAGTTTTTATTTTCAAAGATTCGTTTTCGTTACGTCTTCGTCTCGTCTTCGTCATGGAAAAAAGGTCGTTAACGAATATATTTCGTCATCTTCTTCGTCAACGAAATTAACACTGACCTGATCGTTGTTTTAGTTTATTGATTTGCATTAACACACTAAATGCAGACAACTGAACAACTACCCAAGGGCATTCTATTCTACGACGTTTGTTAAGGGGGTTTAATGTCAGAAAATTGTCCCTGAAGCTCAACTGAACATGTTCGAACAGCTGTTTTGTTCAAACAGCTGTCAGCAGAATTTCTTGGCAATTGTGATTAAAAATTAAACAAATATCAAAGGATGAAAGTCGTTTTCTGTCAATCAGCTCAATTAAGCTGTCGGATCCTGTTCGGTCTCTTGGTGGAGAGTCAGTAGGGGGCCAAAGTAAGTCTTTACCCTGGGGGCAAGAATGACGTGGCTAGTTTTGGGGCTGTGGGTCCAGAGGAATATACTGTACACTGATCTGCAGCAGCAAGACAACTTCACACATTCCCTGAAATATCATTTTGGCCAATTTTGAAACAGGACTAATAAGGATAGACCGCTCTGAGATTCTGGAAGTCAGCTGAAACACGGCAGCTTATGACCGATCAGGTAGAGATATAAAACCCTGGATTAATTCCTTAGCGCTGAGACCGTGCAGACAAGATGACACAAGGTTTCTGCAGCGCACTCCCAACCCAGACAGACACGTCGGATTTTTGAAAAGTTTGAGATCCGACACAACGTGATCTGCACCTCAAAGATGCTCAGAAGATAATAGCTGCACAGCTCCAGAAATATCACCCCATTAGAGGGAGGGGAGGAGTGAGAAAAAAGAGACGGAGAGAAATAGGGGACCGATGTAGAAGCAGAGAACAGAGACAGATCTATAAATAGGCCTCCCTGCAGCCTGTGAGTAGACAGTGAGTAGACCAGAGACATCAATGTGACAGCCTCTCCACTATAGACACAATCTACCTCTGTATGGACCACCGGAGTTCATATCTTCAGTTACAGCCTGATTCACCAGCTTTACCTCCAACTTAGCAAACACATGACACCAAATGACAGAGGTGATACAAATTATCCACTGTGATATCGGTCGTTTAAAGACCTGTTTTTCTTTTGTTGCAGAATAACGTTACATGAAGATTTAGAGCACTGCCGACTCTTTCAGGCACAAAGACAGCTGTTATGCATGACTGCTGCAAAAATTAATTATTCACGTTAACATTTAGACTTTTGTATTATTTATCGGAAAGTGCCACAGCGTTCGGCTAAAGGTTTTAAGGGACTATTTTAGGGAGCACTTGTCCCGATACATTGCAGGATACATTGCATGTGATCTGATAGAAAACCTTTGCATCGGGCTGCAACATGCATTACTGACGTCTGTTCGTTTCATTGTGTGGTCACATTCTATTTAGACACTATAGGTGAGGATTCATAATCACAGAGGCTTGTGTGATGAACAGAAGTTTGTAAAAAGGGAGTCTAAAATTAAATCGCCCCCCCACCGTCTCTAGTCTCACAGCTACATCACACTTCATCTTCTTCCAAGGCCTCCCCCACGTTCCCTGACAAAACAACACAAGTATGTGCAAACTCAATTATTTAAACTGTTTATTATATAAGATATGAGGACTTTTTACTTTATCAAGAAAAATACTCATTAATATATCTAATTCCTCTAAAACACACTTGCCGAGGATGTTTTCTCTCTCACCACTTCTCCACTGAGAACAATAACCTGACATGAAAATATATTAAAGGTACTTTTAATTGAGTGTTTTCTTTACATGCAACTTTATATTTCTACGTCTTGACATTCACTTGAGTTGTAGTCTTAACTTTTTAAACATTTCAAAATAGGATCAAAGTGAACGAGCCATTATGTGCAAAATTTAGCAGCATCTGTATAAGAAAGATATTATTTTCTGCTATTCAGCTCATGTGTTTTTCTCAGGCTTTTGCTCATAATCATGGAGGAAATGATTTAATTTGGATGTACTATGTACGTTTTCTGATTTGTTTAGTGATCAGTTAATGCTGGATTTGATAAATCATTAAAAAGCAGTTCTGAATGACATTTCTTCCTGTTTGACCTGCGTTGTGTGCGTCGCAGATCCTCATTGTGGTGTGTCTGGGTCTCCTTTTACCTTAAACAAGGTCTAACCAGTCATGCTTTGTTTTAAAATTAGCCCTGCAGGTGCCAACTCGTCGACAAATTATATCTTCTAGTGTTTGTGGGTCTGCCTGACATCTGAGGAGGTGACTCATCATGAATGTGGGCACAGGGGTATTCCTTACAGAGGGAGGAAGAAGCAGGGAGTAGAAAGCCTCTCTCCACTCTGAAACCTTTGAGAGAAATGTACAGTTCAGTTAACAACGGGTCAGTCGGGTCAACTGTGGTGAAAAGCAGGACGGGAAGTGACGTGGAGCCGGTTGATGCTACGGCTGTAAGATGTGGAGTGGTGAAAGGAATAGAGGGTTAACAGAGAGATGTAAGGGTCCGTGTTTAACTAAATATCAAAGGCTGAACTGCAGCTGGCTCTGTGTTTGGAAACTGGGGGCGAGTCTGGGTGTGGAACCAGACGCTGAGGCAAAGTTTCCTCTGCCCATCGATGAAACAATGAAACCACAGTTACAGCCCGGAAATAAAGGGCCTATTAAGCATTTGGACATACATTAAACAGAACAGAATAGAGTAAAATAGAATAGTATAGAATGGAATAGAATAGAATATTGCATTACGTGAGCCGAGGAAAAAGAGCAGTCGTACAGTGAAGTTACAAATCGGTATGAGCTCAGTATTGTGCTGTTGCATGGCAACAGTTTCCACAGAAATCTTTGCTCAGGAATACTCCTCGTTCACATAACTGCAACGAGCAGGAAAATGGGCTGACTGCAGGAATACAAATGGTCTCATGAACCATTTTAGATTGCATGGTCCAACTGTATTTAGTGTATTTGAATTCAGCTAACACGGACACTGTAACGTGAGAGTTCATCTAATTCAATGTTTGTATAATCTTGCCTTTTTGTTCTGGGGCTGCGCTGTTTCCAAGCAGGATAAAGGCTTTGAAGATTGGAGGCTCTCAGATACAGTATACGTATAACATGCAAAATCACCCGTGTGACCAGATGTACGATAATTATTGTATTAGATCACTCTGCCCTCTGTAAGATGTATGATCAATAATGCATGATGTACAATGAATTTATCATTGACACTTAGTATTATCTTACTATTATTATGGAATGTGTTTACACATATTTTCTTGCATGAAGTCCTTCCAGCAAATGTTTCAAAGAAGAACGTGAATATGGACCCCTACGTCAGTATTTACCTTAATGGATTTAAAATATAAAAGTATGAGCTACTTTAATAACCTTTCATTACATAGATGTAAATATGTCATTTAAAGTTAGCTTAAACCACACCAAAGTGTATGAATCCAGGGTCTACAGGAATACTGTTACTTTGCTAGCTTGGCTAGTTAGCATTTAGCAGTAGTTTATCTGTTTTCCTATTTTCACATTAAACAAAGACATAAGCAGTTCGAAATTTGGGGTAATTTAGCCTCATGCCCACAGTGATAGGAAACAATTCAAAATGATATTACTGTATGGAAGGTTATTATGAAGATGACGCCAATTAGCTTAGCTAAGTGACTGTTGAAAATTGGGGAATAAGCCTAGCTGTGGAATGTAGGCTAACCTACTAGCACCTAGCTGTTTCTAGTGTTGCTAGTTGTACCAAAACATTAGTTTAAAACTACAACTTTTTCTTTATTAGGTTTTATTTATTAATTTAGTTAAAAAAAACTGAACAAATTAGATGCAGTTTGTTAAATTTGGAGTTTTAGCGAAGCTGCTGGGGACGTTTTAACCTTCAGACGGAACCCAGCTGTTTTGCCCTCCTCTGATTAATCATGCTAAAATAAGCTAACAGCACGGTCAATGTTTTGGATGGGGCTAATGCTTCATTAGTAAATTAACGCTGGCTAGGATTAGCTGAATCACGCGTAATCCTGTACGGCTCAATTATTTCACTACGAGTCGGTTACAATTCGATTTTTGTGGTTTTCTCTTAAGTAGCAGATGTGTTCGACAGCTGTGATGGCGACTGCCAGTGGCCCTTGTGCGCGGGCATTTCACATTTTGCCGCATCATGCCTCCTCCTCCTCCTCCTCTGAACTGAAACATCTATTTTTGCAGCACAATGAAAGCAGAGAAAAGGAGCGGCAGTGGGATTTGCATTTGGCCAAATCCTCTAAAAGTACTTTGAGTGTTACATATTTCTGTTACTTCATACTTTTACCTTGCAAATTTCCGAGGTCAATATTGTAGCGTTAACTCAATTTCACTTTTCAGCAGTTTTTTTATGTAATGAATGTATTATTAGAGCTTGAGCAAGTTATCAGCATATAAAGTAGTTGAAATTAGCCCCAGCTAATGCAGTTATACAAAAAATTGCATATCATTAGTGTGTATTACTCAAAAGTACTATAGTTCTGCAGTATGCACATTCTTGATACCACATTCTGATGTTTACACTGTACTTTCACTTAAATGAGAATTCTAAATAGAGAAAGTTAACTTTTTCTACACTGTGGTATTGCTTCTTTTACTGTAAGTATTTCTTCATGTCAGCCGACTTAAATAAAAAAAGTGAAATAGACATATAATTAAAAAAACTGGAATTTTGAAAGTTGTGGTGGCTTGTGTTGCAGAATTACCTCCCGATTGGACAGTGCTAATTTCAAAAACGTTAATGATTTAAACTAACTACTCTAGACATTTAGTACATTTAATATAACTATTAGTTGGAGGTAGATTTAATTCTGTAGAAATTAGTTACAAACATTAACTCTGCAGTGGGCACCTTTGAGGAGACAATATAATGGATAAAAACATGGAAATACATGGTAATAGTAATAGTATTAATTGTGTCTTCATAGCTCGAGTTCATACAGTATTCAGATATTGCTGTCATCAAGGGCTCAAGCTCTGGGCCTCTTTACTTACAACACAATGCTGCTCTCTACTGGTCTGGAGGATACAGTGCATTTCTTACTGAAGGCATTCAGATCAGGCCTTCGAAATAAAATGTGGCTGCAGGTTCAGTGTTTAAAGATGTATGATCCTGAGTGAAAACTCTGAGCATCTCTTTAGGGTTAAGAAGAATGGCGATGTAGGAATATGTATTTACAGGAAGATTAAATAGACTTTTTAGGAAAGATTAAATGCGACAAATAAAATATCACAATTCCTGTGTAAAACAAAAGCACAGACTGTTGCTGAATGGGTTGATGAGGGAATCTAAGGACAGAACAAAGAAGAATAAACAATACTCAGGCTGCCACAAGGCTGCCATCTAGTGGTTCAGCAATATTAATGTTTGTAGCAGAAACTGCATTTTCACAAAATCACCAATGGCTCCCTTCTGCACTCACTGAAAGTCACCGTTTGAAATTGGAATTTTTTTTTTATTATCTTCAACAGCTGTAGGAAAATGTAAAAATATCTTCTGTACCGAGCATATTTACATTTTTAAGAACAATCGAAAGAAAATAACTCTTATTACATTCATGGACAACAGATGCCACCAGTCGTTAAACCTGTAATTTAGATATCAACAGGGAGAATAGTGAGATAACATCCAGTTTTAATTGTTGGTATTTTACATTTTATTTAGTGCACTATCCATCTTTTCAATATTAATTTTATCACAGAAGAGTTTTTGCACTAAAGTGATGAAGAACAATTTAGCACAGCAAGCATAACAGCAAAGCACTAAGATTTCAGTCTGTGTCAATGCATGTGTGGATTTAATCTGTGCACTCTTCATACAGGTCCTCCAGCTCTCCGTCTCTGCTCCCCTCTCTGCTCCTGTGGACAAATACACTCCGTCACGTTGTTGAAGGGAGGAGGAGGAGGAGGAGGAGGAGGAAGAGGAGGAGGAGGAGGAGGAGGAGGAAGAGGAGGAGGAGGAGGAGGAGGAGGAGGAGGAGGAGGAGGAGGAGGAGGAGGAGGAGGAAGAGGAGGAGGAGGAGGAGGAGGAGGAGGAGGGGAGCTGTAACACTAGACTAAAAATGTCAGAGAGAACATGTTCTCCACAAGACAGCTGATCTTTTTTCCTCCACATCAACCTCAAGAGGACACAGGAGAAGGAGGGAACACAAAGCACTCAACAACAACCCTGTGTGTGTTTGTGTGTCCAGTTATTTTAGGTGCAGCTCGCTGTTGAGAGAGTTGCGTTGTCTTGCATCTCTGAAATCCTCTTAAGGTAGAACAACTGATGAGCTGTGGTGTGTGTGTGTGTGTCTGTGTGTGTGTATGTGTCTGCGTGTGGTGTGTGTATGTGTGTGTGTGTGTGTGTGTGTGTGTGTGTGTGTCTGCGTGTGGTGTGTGTGTGTGTGTGTGTGTGTGTGTGTGTGTTTGTGTGTGTGTGTGTGTGGAGCCTATGATAGCTCAACATAAATGCTTTTAAAAAACTTTACCTCAAGGAAGGATGAAGCTGAGGCGAAGAACTCAAGCCCCAGGAACCACTGCAAGAAGGAGACGTGAAGTAAGAGGCCAGAATCACAGGAACACTGGGCTTACATCACTGTTAAACACAGACCTTAATGTAGCAGGACTGTGGCAGTTATTCAGAAAGTCAAATATTTGGGTAAATAAGATGATTTGCTCTTTGCATACTCAGATGTTACTGTTATTTCAATCAATATGAAGCTAATATAGCTTAGCACAAAGACTGTAAATTAACTTCACCATGTTTACAGCTGACCACGTCCATCAAGAAAGCCGACCGACATGATGACATTATGACAACAAATTATAACCCTAACCCTAACCCTTCTGACAGAGCCAGACGTTTCCAGCCTTTCTACAGAGCCACGGGCTGTTTGGCTGCATCTTCATGTTTACTGAGCTGTGATGAAAGTGGAATCAATCATCTCATCCAAGTCTCAGTAGCACAGCAAATACTTTTACACATTATTTATTTACAATAGCGTAAAAATAGTGAAATGTGTATTTTTAAAGCTTTCAGAAACAACTTCCACAAACCCATTATCAGCTAATTTGAATTTTCAGTCCCACCTGCTGCCGGACCGTTTCCACACAGGATCACATGAAGGACAGAGAGCCTGGTCTCCACAGATTTCATTTGTGTGGGTGACTGCAGTGCTGTGAACGCTGTAGCACTGGTGGTGGTGTGACCGTGTGGAGGAGGATGTAGCTGCAGTTTCACATCTCTTTACATGGAGGTGTAATTAGCTGCTGTCCCCCTGGATTGTTAATGGAAACTAAAGCAGCACGACCATTATCACTATTGCTGCTGCTACTGCTGCAGGGTTTTCCAATTAGCTAACAAGAAGAGGACAAACACTTTTATCTGGACCAAAACAAACTGTAACCTAGCACGTCACTATTCAGAGATTAATGGCGTGGATATGATTGTTGATCCAATATGTTCAATGTGTGAGAGGCGAACTACAACGTGTGAAGTTTTCGACTGACTGATCTATTTTTGTTCAAGCGTCTGCTCACTGCTTTGTGCTGTCGGAGGCCTAATCGCAGAGCTGGCAGTTTGGCAGAGCGGAGCAGGAAGGATTTGCAGAGTAGGCTACTTACGTAAGAAGACCTCCGGGGGCCGACATGGACCTTTCTGCCCGTCTGCCCAGACACTCAAAGGGATTACTGAAAGAGCGCTTCCTCAGCATGGTCTTCACCACAATCTGCAGTGGACATCACACAGTCTCAGAGAAAAGACAAGTCTCCACAACAAAGATACCCTTTTGAATAGGGAATAAGAAGATATCTACTACAATCTATAACTATTTTAATAACTATTCATGTCCACATCACCTATCCTGTAGTTAAATGGTTAAATGTCACAACTTGACAGGCAACATTAAAAGCAAAATTAGATTTATTGTGTCCTCTATGAACCAATATGTATTTTTGTCCTGCCTGCCAACTTTTAACTGTTAACTTGCTATTTTCTTGCAACTAAACTATATTTTCTTATGTTTAAATACTTTAATGTATACAAAAGAATACATATACAGTTTATATTATAATACAATAAAGTGCAAGCGAGGTGAATGGTTGGGATTCAAAAAACTAAAACAATCTGAACCCAATTTGTGAAAAACAAAAGAAAACTAATCAGTATCATAGACTGTTAATAAAGATGGACGATGCATCTCTACTTCCTTCCACAAACAGCCACCAGGGGGCGATGAGATGTTTTGGCTTCACCATTGGGATCTGTAATGTCGTCCATCTCTATACACAGTCTATGGTCAGTATGCACTGAGTCGTGAGTTCGGGGCAGTGTGATCTCTAATGGGTTGACTGATGAAAGACAAGCAGCACAAGGTGGGACTCACCACAGCAGAAAGCTTGGGGATGAGCTTGACGCTGTTCTGCACCTCCTCCTCAGTGACTTCTAATGCCGTACAGTGCTCCTCCTCCAGGGGGAGAGGATCCGAGCCGTCCTCCGTCACCCACGGATGAAGCTGTAGCAACATTCACAAAACACCTTCATTACGACGAACCAACACAGATGGTGTTTTATATAATAATAAGATGAGATGAGGTGATTCCTCTTTCTTTTGTGACCTTGATTTCAGGGATGGTGATTCTTGTTTCAGGGTTTTTATCCAACATCCGTTCAATGAGCTCCTGCAGTTTGCTACAAATCGATGGTCTGCGTAGATAGAAAAAGAGAAATCGCATATTTATCTCTACAGTTTTACAAATAAATATGTTTTAGCTGTGGCTGCAAAACTGGCAAAGGATTCAGAAGAGAAATAAATACTGACTGGGTGAGTAATTGACCCAATGATTACAGCATTGGTGTTGGACTTTTCCCATTGGTCAATGCAAAATGATTTGAACAGTTTCCTTTACCGCTTTGATACCATATGCAGTATGTGCAGTATTATGCTTGATACTTAATAGTATTTATGGTATTATTATTCAATCATTTCTGGATAAGAGCTACTTATAATGCATTCTTCTGTTTTAAAGTCAGTTTCTGTTTATAAAAAAATTCAGATTTTTAGCAAGATAAAGAAACATCAACAGGCGAGAAACTTGGAAACTTTCAATGATGAGCGTGACTGTAAAGACAGAATCGGTCAACTCTTTGCTTACGTCTCTGGAAAGTCCACAGGTTTGTTCTTGATTTTGATTCGCAGGGCGACGATGTATTCGTCATAAAAAGGACACTGAAACAGAACACACAACATTTA